>NW_028186390.1:1059617-1186494 GCF_003343005.1 Rhea americana
AGAGAAAGAAGTGGTTAGGTACCTCATGTAGTAGTCAACCGTATGGATGCTTGATTAATTACAGTGTCAGAGAAAACAGCTACCTGAAACATTTTAAATACCATTCCCTGTGAAAGTAAATAYCTAAGGTACACAGAGAATTCAGAATTAAGTTCCCTTCAAAAKAAAAGAGAAAACAAACAAATGAGTACACATATACTTTGATTATCTGAAGATATCCTTAATTTAAAGGAAACTAGCAAGTAACATTTTGCTCAAATATTTCTCATTTATCTGCTATGTCAATTATTCTTAAACTTCCCACCTCCTTAGCTGCGCAGCATTGACTAACAACGGAATTTTTTACCAGCACATCTGGCAGTTCCCAGGGAAAAATCAAAGGAAATAGGGCAGTTTGTGGATGAGGTGAAGCTCAAGGTTACCCTATAGATGAATATACTTTACCCAGTTCAGGACTCAGGCTTCCTACTTCAAAGAATAATGYACAAAAAAGAGCTACCTGAAGAAGAATGCTCCTGACTATTTAAAACTAAAGATTAAGAAAACCTTTCAATGGCAGGTTCCCACACAATTCTGGGCACTTGAACTGAACGTCGTGTAAGTGATCAATRCCCAAATGCATCTCTTTTGCATCAAATTGTGCAAGTTTGCAATCACTGTAGTTTTGTGGCAGCCTGTGGAGCTAATGTGACTTGCAGCAGTTGAGACTATGTCCTAGAAGTTCACGGCAACCTCACTACTGAAACGTTCTGCTCAGCCCTATCTGCATAAATCTGGGCCGACAGTAGCATCGGTGACTGCAGCTGCCTCTGCGCCTGGGAAGGGGCAGGTTTTGGGGCCCCTTTAGGTGTGATCATCAACAAACAACAGGAGACTACGCTTGCAAAGGCATTGATGGTATTTGACAATTTTTTCTTTATGTACATGTTCTACAGTTTTTCGACTTTAGTCAGGAAAGAATTGCACAATTCTTCATGTTTAGTTRTGCTAATCCATTAAACCAGCAGTAAAAACATTTTGGGGGAAAACAAATCTAAATATTGGCTATTTTCAGTGTGTTTCAATCTACTAGATATGGTTTGACTAATCATCATTCTATTTGTACTTTTGTCTTGYTCTGTGATTGTAGTTCTAATAATTTTTAAATGAATTTTAGTTAATTAATAAACTACATGGAACTCATAGTAACATCAATATTTGTTGTGTATTGAGTTGAGCAAATAAATGAAGCTTTGGTTTAGTCACTGAACTAAAAGAATAGTTTGAACCATCAGAAAAAAATACTTGAAATTCATAACCARAAGTATTTAAATTTTCAACTAATATAACCCCAGATCTTTAGTTTTCACATTAACCACTTCACTTGTCGTTGAACTTTGGGCAGAAGGTGCATGTTAGAAAAGGGAATGCAAATGAAGAGAAGCAGCATGGTTGGATGCTCCCTCTTTTATCTAGTGGCACTCACCCAGAATGCGGGAGGCCAAGTTTAACTCCCTCTGCTGCCCTGAAAGGTCTGAATAGGTAACACMCACCTCAAAGGTTAATTACTAATTGCTGCTTAATTACTATATTTATTATCATACATTACTCTTTTTAACTTGCTGAGCTCTGTACCAGCGTACAAGATAATTACTGTGTGCTATTTTTCATTCTTTTTGAGCACCATCTTTTCTTCAGCCCCTGAGATTTCGCTCCCATGTTTTGTGAGACTGTTTTATTCTCTCACTTGCAAAAATACAGRAACATTAAGAGGGTTTTTTCCTGAATCAGTGTAGATCCATTGCTTATACTGAAACCAGACTGAGTAACACAAGTTGAAACATGCTGGCTTGTTACRTACAGCAGGGAAAAGAACAAGGTGCTTTGTGGTCTCATGAGAGCAATAGGCCTGTCTTAGAGTTTTCTTTTGAAAGCTAAACTTTTGTATTGCTTAGAAAAATKATACTTTCCTGAGGTGTTTTGCAGCCAGTGGGAAAACCGTGGCRGAAGTGGATCATCTCCTATTTAGGTGTGTAAATGCTGCAGTTTACTTGTATCTTATCATTCGCTCTGTGCTTCTCGTGGTTTTTGCCAACTCTTAGACAGTACGTTTCTCTTTATAGAATAATGAAAAGTGTTGCCGGGAATTTCATTACTGGCTGGAGTGGTTTAAAAAGCTTCCTGCTGCTTTAAGACACCAGATTTACATATTTCATGCTTAAAAGATTTACAGTATGTCTCACATGCTGYATAGAGACATAGAGCTTTCATTATAAGCTTTAATGCTACCGGCATACAAGGATTAATACTCTTTTCTCCTCCTCTGTCTGTACAGCTGGGCACAAGCGACTTGTGTGTTCCCGGCTGCCTAAGCTGTAAGGGTGTTTTCCTGTTAAAGGAGGTGCGTTTCTGAATACTGAAAGACAGCTTTTACACCGCTCTGTGGAGACAGGCAGCAGTTCTGCAGGAAGATCAAGGAAGCGAGCATCTTTCCAGGCTTCTGGGTGTTTTAGATGATGCACTAGGGAGAGGAGTGCTGCCTTTAACGGGGAAGGTTAACCGCTCCGTGTTGGAAAGCCTCCGCGGCGGCAGGCTCAGGGGGCCCGATGCTGCCTGCCGCAGCCCTGCCGTTGCCGTCTGAGGCTCCGCCGTGCTCCGACACGCGCGGGCACGTCGCCCGGAGGATGCGTCTCCTCCGCGGCGTGGGATGCGGAACGCGAGCTGGTGGCGGACGCAGCTCGGACGCTGCGTGGGAATTGGGCGCTTGGGGATGTGCCGTGGCGCGTCGGGCGAGTGTTTCCTGCGAGGTCCCGCTGCAGCGCGGGTGGGAATTGCTAACGGTCCGCTGAAGGCTGCGGACGCGCGTGCTCTGKGCTGAGCCGCCGCTGCTCCTGCCAGGGTTGCCGTCGGCGCGGCAGCGCGTCCTCCCGGCTCAGGGACCAGGGAGCTGGTTCGGTGAGGGATGCCCRGGCAGAAAATGATGAGTTACTGGTCAGAACTAAGGTTCCTGGTGGTGTAAACCTTTCTGGTGTGATCTGAAGAATATTTTCAAGGTCTGTGGAGTCCTTTGAACACATGGGCTCAGCGGTTTTTCACGTTTCCCGTACCTGGGGCTGAGGGAGCGCTGCGAGAGCCTTGTACTCCGAGAGGGTACGGGCTGGGTCCTTCCTTGTGTGTATGCAATGGTATTTTCTTCTCCTAGCTTTGCTTTTTGCCAGTTCTGTTTTTTCTCCTCTCTCTTTCAAGATATGTGATGGATTAGAAAGGGGGCAGGAAACATTTTAGGCTGTTCCTGGGAATTTTTAGCTTCTTGTTTAAGATGCTGTTGGATTTAATGGCTAGTAAACTTGYATGAAGCTCCTCAGTTAGTTGTCTAAGATCTGATTTTTGATAATTTGCTGTTAAATTTGTGCTTGCTTCTTAAGAAATGTCCTGTGSACTTTGATAAATGCTCTCTGACATTTAACATCCTGTGTCTTAATCATCCTTAAGTCATAATTTGTTATGTATAGGCATGTGTACTTGTATACAGACTGTATCTATGGATTTAACTATAACCTGAATTGACTTACATAAGTGATTTTAAGAGTTGCTATTGAAAGAAAATCCACATTTCAAGTATGTTTACGCTAATGTTACGGTTCTCCTAGTTAAGCCGCAGATACATACTTTCAGAGCTTTTCTTGTCCAAAACTGAATGTTTGTTTTCCTCTGAGGATGCTGAGGCCTTTTTTTCACCAAACCACTGAAAAGTTTCATTAAGGTGCATAGGATTAGACCTCACTATGTATGTTTAGTTCTGAATTCATAACTACCTAAAAGAGTAAARAATTATAATGCAAGAGTTGACATTGCCATATATACCAGTAGCTTAGATTTAGCACRAAGTATATGATTCCCCCATATTCTAGCAGCTTTCAAATTCACCATTTTGACTATGTGATTTTCTGTCTCTGCTCACTGCAAGATTGAAAGGGTTTTCATTTCAGTAGTGAAGTCAATAATTATAGAAGTTATCATTTTCATGCACAGAAATTCATGTCATTTTCATAAATCATTCATTTCATTTCATAAATCATGCTTTACAGCTGCAGAATGGAAACTTATTGCTGGACATTGATGAAAGTCTTGTTTCAGTCACTCAGGTAAGGTTGTCACACTAAAAATATTTTAAGGAAATACAGATGAAATCACATATAGGATTARTGCAATTTGAAAATGTTCAATTTGGGATTAACTTCACTGGAATGTGGTTAATATGAGATCTGATTTATTAAAAAATGAATTCAGTTCTGTAGTGACAGTGAGATCACAAATATAAATGATATCTAGTTGGTTGCCAGAATCTCAAATGTTACCAGTGAGTAAAACTACATCTGTCAGAGGTTGRCATAGAGGTAGTTGCATTAATTTATACCGGCTGAGAATTGGATTTTAGAAATAAGCTAGATACAGAATAGCCTGAACTATCTGAGATTTAAAAATGACTGTTGCTGTTTGAGTGTTGCTGCTTAAGGCTGCCTCTAGTGAGTAAACGGTGGAGTTGTGTTCCYGCTAAATTTCTGTTTACATTCTCTGACATAGTTCTGTAGGTCCTGTTGCATATAAAGTTTCTATGTCTGCCAGAAATAACTCTCTTGTAAACATACTGCTTTTCAGTAGGGATTATTGTGAACGAGAGTTTATTACAATAAATAGCGAAATCAGGCTCTGTATTGCTCTCTTCAGCTGCCTGTTTAGAAGTCCTTCCTCAGAGTGCCTCTCGGGAGCTCTAATGGAATAACACCTGCAAAGAATTCCCRGAGATCCACCGCCTTGAAGCACTTTGAAAAGTATTTCTGTTCCCACTTTACAGAGTTACTGAAGCATAGAGATYTGACTTGCCACCTTTCAAATACATGCCATATAATTTTGAGTTCAAAGTATATTCACTATCAATTTTCAGTATGGATATGAAATGTTGCATGACATTTTTCCATAAAAAATCTGAACTTCACAGAAACTTCCTCGTAGTCCGTGTAACCACTTGTGCTCTTTCCTCAAATATCCCCCCTCGCAGAGGGAAGGAGGCGCCGGGGGAGCCGTAGCTCAGGGCATCTTCCCAAGGACGCATCCTCATTTTGGCAAGCAAGAAGGGCAAAGACTGAGGAAGACTCTGTAAAAACCTTAAAGCTGAAAAGAGAGCAGCCTTGCTGGGGGCACTGAACAACCAATTTAGAGAGAGAGGAGTAGAAAGTGACTCTCTGTGATTTGGTGTCGCCTGGCACCTCTTGTGTCRTTAGTGGCATAAGGAGGCCTGAAGGGATTGCCTGAAGAGAACTGCTGTTTTCACTATTCCAGCTTTTCTAGGAAACTTTAACAATGTATGGCTAGTGTGTATGAACACAATATGGAAGCAAGTTCTTTGTTTTTCAGGGTTTGGGGGTTTTTGCTTTTCCAGAGGCTACTTCTAGTAATCTTATTAAAGCACAAAAGAATTAGCACACCTTGAAAAAAAAATACGGATTTTCTTCTTCCATTTGCATGCAGATACTTGCAGGGATATATAGGCCCATAAGAAGAAAATATCTTGTCAAATCACTAAAGCAATGTGATCTATTTAATACAATACATGATGTGAGGAAATGTGAAATAATTCATCCCTAGGTACATTGTTCGACATAAAACTGAGAATCATCCAAGCTGCTAGACAAATTCAAGGTCAAAGCGACTGTAACATTGCTTCTGTAAACAAGTACAGAGATTGAATTGCAAAAATATGTAAACCTTTAAAATTATTACATTTTGAATTAGTCTTATTTCTTAAAAGATCGTTTGTGGAAACAAATTTTGGGCTATTCTCCCCCTTTGTAAAGGCTGAGCCAGCTCAGTTGTTATCCAAAGGGCTAAGTGCTAGCTAAATTTGCAGTTCAAGACTCAACCGAATTTGAAGTCTATATATGGGACTGAGGCGGCTGCAAAGTTGGATAGGAGACTCGATGAACAGAATTAAAACGTGCATCAAATCTCATTCCTTTGAAGAGTTCTGGCTTTCTATGTGGATGGGCATGATTGACCACGCTGCAGGGGAAAAGGAACACGTGTATACAGGAAAAAGGTAGTGAGGAAAGATACTTCTTTAGTTCCCGTCACGGCTTTCCTGTGGTAGCCACCCTGGTGGAGAAGGTAGATGGATTTTACATTTGCACTGCGGCTAGAAGGGTGCTTTACTGGCCCTGGACTCCAGCTGAAGGGACTTGCAGACAGGCAGCCCTGAGGGAGAGAGAGCACGTGCCGAAGGGGACATCATCCCTGGGATATCGCTGCCTCTGTTGCCTTCTGCCCAGATTTGTACGTGTCCATGCACAGCCCCTGCAGTTATTTCTATCCTTATCGTTCGGCAATGAGCTGCTGATTTCTAATTGTAAAGACTGGCCATTCTCTGTAACTGTTCCTATCCTGAAAGYGCTCGGGGCCTTAATCAGCAATGTYTGTWAAAATAAYRGCTACAAGACCAGAGTTAAAGAAAYCAAGCTGTACTGAAATGGACCCTAYGAARTAGGAGCCACTCTGAGCACTGCATCCCTACCTACATGGGCCCTTCAGACTGTTATGTTAAACTTAATTAAAATTTAATGCTGATTTAAAGACAAAACACAAGGATTTTTATCCCYGTAGTTTGGGAGGTTGACCTAATGGATGAATTGGAGCAATTTTACTCCAGAACATGTGAAGGAGCTTTGATTATGCCACCACTTAGTGTTCCTTATTATGAAAGGAACCTTATTTAAGATCTTGAACTGGGAGTTTAGAAAAGGAGCCAGGGAAAAGGGCTGGCCATGAACACATGCTCCGTGTTCCCTGATGGGAAGTGCAGAGCAGTAATACAACCAGACCCATTCTGGATGTTTCTTCACGCTTTAATAATTTGTTAAGGTAGAGATCTCCRTACCAAAATCCTACAGCTGAACCCATGTACTTCTTCCACATGGGACAAGGCATTTGAAGCTGATGTTCACAAGTTGTTACTAGTTAACKTGCCTTTTCTTCTCCTCAAAAGAAGTGTTTTCTTCTCTTTGCAGGCTGTTACCCAACTAGAGCTTTTTGGGGACATGTCCACTCCTCCTGATGTAACCTCTCCCCCAGTAAGTACCCAGGAAAATTGACCTGTATCTTTATCTAGTGTCCTATTTTCAGTGTATTTATTGAGGGCATTTACAATCCAGGCCACCAGCCATTCTAGTTGAGAGGATTTCAAAGTCGTTCCAGGTTGTGAGAAAATAAAAGTGAAGCAAATGGAATGTGGAATCACCGCTTCTTGATGATGTGAAAAAATATCTTCAATTTTTGTTTTTCTGGTATAGGGCTATGTGTCACGTAAGATGCAACCTGAACTGCAGATCTCCTTCCCTGGTGTTTTTCAGAGTTGTATGCTTCATTGCACTCTGTCTTGAACTCCCTGTCTCTCCATTGCACTGCGGGAAGATTCAGTTACATTCTTATATATCATCTCTGCTTGGTTCCACCAAGCACATATCCCAGCCCAGTGTTAGAGGAAGGACAAAACAGTAAAGAGAGGGAGGGAGGGATTTGTTTTGAGAGGAAAGGAAATTTTCTCAACAGGCTTTTTTTGCATCAAAAAGTAAAAACAGAATCACTTTCCTSTAAGTTGTTGAACCTTATAATAAGCTTTAGAGTAGGTGAGTATAATATACTGAGAAAATTGAGGCGCTGTGAGGTCCCCAGCCTCTGATCTCAGAGGTGCTGTGTGGCGTGTCTAGGCTTGGAGGTCAAATCTCCCGTTTCCTCATCCTTAGCTTGCTCAATAAGATTGTGTTTCTTCTTTAATGTAAACCTATGGTTTTAGTCTTACTGATTAATTGGAAGCAGTATTTGTTCATCTTTCCTTAAATCTTGCAGATGTTTCTTTTACTGTCCCATAGGTTAATGCCTAGGTCTGGCGCTTGTGTGCATTGTCACTTAACATCACCTAGAATTACAAGTCTATACGTTCTGGAGAAAGAAATCTTGTCAGTACTTTACATGTGATATAATCTAGACAAACGTTATTCTTATTTTTCCTCTGGTACAAAGCATTTTCTCTCTTTTTCGCTATTGTCCTCTGTCTCTAGCATGTTCTTATACTCTTTCCTACTGTGTCTTTCCTTCTACCTCATTCCGTTCTTTTTTCTTTATCCCTCCAAACCTGTATTTTTGGAGTTACCAAGGATGTGACCGCACAGCATGTGCTGCAGAAGCAGCAGCAGCTATGGCATTGTTCAGTTTTATTCCCGTCTTCCCTTGCAGACTCCTGCTACTCCAGGTGATGCCTTTATCCCATCTTCATCCCAGTCACTTCCTGCTAGTACAGACATGTTTGGTTCTGTACCTTTCAGCACTGCTGCCGTACCCTCAGGTAAGAAATGTAGTGAAAATACGGGTTTGATTCAAGCTTGAGGATCAGTTCTCAGCTGTGGTTTGTATTTCAGTAGTCAGGAAGTGAATTTAGTCCAGTGGAACTGGGAAGGATTTTGAGGACAGTGCTGTAGGATAAGGCAAGGCAAGTGTTTATCAAGCAGGGACTAAATTATAGTGAATTTCCTAACATTTTTTAAAACAAAAAACAAAAATGTCACTGGGAGTTCARCCACAGTTCAGCCGCCTAGACAACATACCTACAAGGTACTGCAGCAAGAGAGGAAAAAGCATTGAGCTCTGGATTCTTTGCAGTAGCAATGAATATCCTGTGCTGTCTTCAGTAACCAGAGAACGAGATGTGAAGAATCTGACTGCTTTTCAAAGGTATTCCTCTTAGTCAAGTCCTGATATTTCCACTAGACTTTTCCATGTTCCTCAAAGCGCTCAAAATTCAAAAACCATGTAACATTCTGCACAGACATGAAAGAAATGTGGTTTTGACTGCTGATCTCTCCCTGGGATACTCAGAGCACTGCAAGAACAGCTCTCAGCKCCATTTAGGCAGAAAGAAAAGGAGGAGTGCCTTGAATCATTTAACAGTGACTTCCTAATTGGTTAACTCCTTCTCTGATGGRCTGTGTTGCAATATCAGATTAGGCACTGTGTCTCAGAATGGTTAGATTGATGGTGAAGGGTTTGGGATAATGTCAGATGAAAATCCTCACTGCTTACATGAAGTTGCAATGGATGCAAGATAAAAGAACATCTGGAGTATTSGTCATAACCGTTCATTGGAGAAGGCATGTAGCTGAGTTGCCGTTCCTGTCATCACCCYTTAACTTAGTCTTTTGAATTTCAGTTTATACAATTAAAAAAATATATATTTACATTTAGCATTCCAAAAGAGTCTACAAATAAAGCTAGGAGGTAAAGATACAGAAGGGCTCAGAAAAACACTCAGGTTAGAAACAAATGTTTTAAAGCTGCAGCAGCATTAAAGGTGGTAGAGAGATTGCATGCCGTAAAGCATTAGCARTAAATTAAAATCATGGATTTAAATGTGAAAATCACCATATCTATAAAGCATAACACTTGTATCAGTTAAACATTGTATTACATGGTTTAATTTGTAATACAGGTTTTCTACAGCTTAGTTCTAGTTACAGGTGAGATGAAGGATTGCTGATATCCACCCACCTTTCGTGTTCGTACACAACWATGTATCCAGTGACATAAATTCAGCCGTGACTTTAAGTTTTCTTTATAATTGTGCTGAAGCTCAGGCGTCACTGATGCAGTCTGTGTGTTTATGAGTTATTGTGTAGCTAATTCTGCATGCTCTTGACAYTGATGTTAAAATCTTCTTTTTTTCCTGCTGTTTTTATTGTTTGAAGGTTATGTTGCCATGGGAGCTGTTCTGCCCTCATTCTGGGGACAGCAACCACTTGTTCAACAGCAGTTGGCCATGGGTGCTCAGCCTCCAGTTGCTCAGGTGATGCAGGGAGGACAACCAATAGCATGGGGCCAACCCGGTATTTTTCCTCCTACTCAGCAACCGTGGCCATCTGTAGCTGGTCAGTTCCAACCAACTGCCTTCATGCCAACACAAACTGTTTTGCCTTTACAAGCAGCCATGTTTCAAGGTACCATTGCTCCTATAGCTACTGTTCCACCCACGAGTGATTCCAACAGATCAAGTCCACAGACAGACAGGCCCAGACAGAAAATGGGAAAAGAAATGTTTAAAGATTTCCAGATGGCTCAGCCTCCACCAGTGCCATCAAGAAAACCAGATCAGCCTTCCCTCAGTTGTACCTCAGAGGCCTTCTCAAGTTATTTTAACAAAGTTGGGATGGCACAGGAAGCAGATGATTGTGATGACTTTGACATCTCTCAGTTAAATTTGACTCCTGTGACTTCCACGACACCATCTACAAATTCACGTGAGTATTCATACCCTTTCAGCTGTAACATTCCTCAAATGTGACYGCTTCTCAGAGCATTTACTTTTCTTACTCATGTAGTAAATTGGAACAAAGAATTGGATTTAGAACCTTCATGCATGGTCTAGCTTATTAGATGTGTTCCTGCCATAAAGAAAAATGTTACAGATGAATTTCAGAGACCATTGAAATCAACAGCCCCAGTGGTTACAGTCTGAAATTTAATTTCTAATAAGATAGTAATACATCTTCTGTGCTAGGGATATATAGGCTGGTTGGAAAATACATGTGACATTCAGCCTTATGAGTGGTTTCACTGGTGTCCCATTCAGGGCATACGTTGTGGAAATCAGGATGAGTATTCTTCTAGTTTGATGTATTGAACACAGGGAAATTCAGTGAAGAGCTGTAAAGTATGCTTATGCTGGTTGTAGCATKGAGATGGGGGGATATTGCAAAGACCACTGGCAAGGGGAATTAATGAGACAAAGATTTACCAGGGGCCAGAAGGAAACCTTATGTTTCTGCTGCCATAGGGCAGGCAGCTTGCACATCCTTAATGTAATGTGGTGACGCCCCTTGGGTTCCTAGAGCCGTATGTCAGGTACAGCTGAAACTAATTTGGAAACTGCTGAGTGAAATCAGACATCTGAAATTGATAATAACTTACATGTTTAAATTTACTGCATATAGTTCCTCTTTAGAAAATAATTTTTGGGGTAATGAAGTTTAGGACTCTGAAGCATGAGCAGACTTTGTACTGGTTTGTCTTTCTGAACAAATTAATGGATATATATTCTGTTGCTGTTACCTTAATCTTTGTTTAGCTCCAACCCCTGCACCCAGACAGAGTTCTCCATCAAAATCATCAGCATCTCATACCAGTGATCCTGCTGCAGATGACCTCTTTGAAGAGGGGTTTGAAAGCCCAAGCAAAAGTGAAGAACAGGAGGCTGTGAGTAGCAACAAGGTTTCTAAACATTGATTAGCCTCTTTTTAGATAGAAAAAGGGAGGATGTTACCTAAATGTTTGATAGTGTCAAAAATAACTTTTCTAGTAGAGTTGGGTGGTATATTAAGTATTCAAGGGAGAGTTGCAGAGAGAATTCACTTCCAGGTTGGATTTCAGTAAAGAACATCAGTATGACGTTTATGTTGATACGCACTAACATTGCAATCAAGGAACCAAACTTCATATATGAGGTTATATGGTTCAGTTGTGTATGATGTCCTTTTTAGCATATGAGCATGGTAAAGGAGTTTGAGGTGAGACGACCTATATGCTGAGACTGCAGGAAGAGAAGTAAAAGTTTTTGTATTAAAACAGAGGATGATTGACATTGTTTTGCGCATTCTTGCCTCCCACTTGCTTGCCTAGTTACATCCCTCAGTGTTTTGGCCTTGAGTATGTGTTTTTTTTTTCTCTTATTAGACTCAGTCGACCAAAGCAAGAAGTGTTATCCAAGTGGTATGTTTAAGTCTCAAGGTATCTTAGGCAGACAAAGCCTAAGTGAACCTAAGGCAAGAGGGCATCTGTACACAAAAGGCCCCTAAGATGAAAAATAGCATGATCTTGGACTCTTTCTTACTCATATAGCTTCATTTGCTTTCAGGGCCTTTTTGCAGTTCTGGTGTGTCTGCTCCAGTACCTTCTGAAGTCTGTGGCAGCTCTTGCATGGACTCCAACGGGTACTGGAGTGGTCCTTTCCTGCCTGCATCAGCCATAGCAAATTAGTAAAGCTTTTGAGGATGTATCAGCGGTGAGGTCTCACTTTGTTTTTCATGAGATAGGATGTACTTGTTATGCCCACAGCATGAAAATAACCTCGTGTTGACTTTTCACTTTCTATTGTTGAGAAAAAAAGGTGTTATGTTCTTGTATTCTAGCCTGATGGGTCTCAGGCCTCATCCAACAGTGATCCATTTGGTGAGCCAACTGGTGATACTATAAGTCCACAGGTCGGTAGCTAGATAGCGCAGGTTGGGGTAGGTATCTGTCCTTTTTTTCTCTACATCTTGAGGTGCTCACTTATTTTTCCACCAGTACCTACCATTGCTTTCATGGATGCATGGTTTATTTTTCCTTTTCACGTTTTCCTTTATTCCTCTCCATTATCCACAGTGTATTCCTTGTGCTCCATGGTTTGCATGGCTTTTGCCATTCACTAAGTGTTGCAACTTATGCAAATGTGTGTGTTTTGGCTGCCTGCATGCTTTAAAGAAATGTAGACTTACTTTACTACTTGTTCAAATTCTAGGGGGATATAGGAAAACTGAGCCATTACTAACAAAGTATTAGGCAGACATTTTTTTTATGAAATCTACTCTGGCCTTTACTCAGATTAACATATTAAATTGAATAAGACATTTTACTCAAAGACATAACAAACAGTAAATAAACATTACRTAATGATATGTGAACACCAGTACCCTAAATCAATGTGATAATCAGTAGAAGAAACATACTTATTATCTGCATGTAAAAAATTATTAAAATGGATTCATGTATGCTAATCTCCAAATGCAAATTAAAAACTTTTGAAACTTATCATTCATGTTACAGTTGGTGTACTGAAGTTGTAGAAGCATATTCATCAAGCATAGGTCATTTAAATCAAGACAGATGGGAAAGATGATCTTTTTCTCTTTTGTGTTACAGAACCCATTAGAAAATGTTGTTGCTAGTGAATGTTCTATGATTTGTTCTGATAAATATGTATGTTTTACCAAAGAGACCATAAAGCTACAAAGTTTTGAGTGCTGAGCATTGTAATTCCATCCAAATACTCTCTAGTGGTACAGTTTGAAGGATATGTTTCATTATCTTTTCACTGTCATTCATGTTTTGTATTACTCAGATACATGACCTAATATTGCTTCTAGGTTTCAGCGCAGAGCTCCTGGGGCAAATCTATAACAGTGGTGGAACTCTTTTTCTTTTTGTCTAGACGCTGCTCTCTTTTTACGAATGACTTACCAACCCTGAGCCTAAATAATTTGGTTGGAAGTCAAAATTAATAGTTTCACTAGGAGTCAGCTTGCTTTGTGTATTAATGTAGGGGGGGGAAATTTTAAGAGAACAGCCATGATCCATTTGACAGAGTAATCAGATTATTGCTCAACAATATATAATGCTGTGTGAAGGCATCTCCTGCTTCTTTAGCTCCACCAGCATCATGCTCAGCCCTCAGGGCCTGAAGCAAAAGTAGCATTAAGCCTTTTGTCTCCAAGTCTAAAAATGACAGTGCAAGGATAGAGTTGAGTTTGGATGAGCTGCCTTGGCAAGATCRTCCGTTGGTCCCTGTGCTTTAGCTAGAATTGCCTCGGCAGGTTGTCAGGAAATGTTACTGGATGGTACCACTTGGTAATTTGGCTTTGCCTTTGACCCCAGCCAGCGCTGATACAGCGTTTGAACCATTTTAAGAGTTTGTTCTCAACTGAAGAAGGAGGATTTGGCCTTTATCAAAATTCCACCCTCTACAAAGCTGTATACATTTATTTATTACTGTTTATGATAGTCAAGATAATTCTGAAATCCATGAAGGGGAGAATGGTGGTAAAATCTCTTTCTAATTTTCTGATTGTTAGAGATAGCATCGTTTGTAAATCAGCATCATACACATTTTACCTTTCAGGTGTTGTGGAACTTGAAACAGCAGTTTAATATTGTTACTGCCTATTACTGTGCAAGGCAGTTAAGTGAGAGAATTTTTGTTCTTTTTTTTTGTAATTCTCAGTAAAATACAATCTTTTACCTGGAAGGGGTCTATAGGAGCTTCAAGAACAGTGTGTTACCAGTGGCTCATTTTTTTTTTTCTGTATTTTCTGTTAATTTTTGTACAGACTTGTATAAAATATATATAATTCTCTGATACATGTTATGGGAATTGTAAAATAATGTTACTGATTATTGTGATTATTACAGTAATTCGTAAGAGCTGTGGGCAGGAACAGGAAGCTGAACAAAAAGAAAGTCTCTCTGCATTGAAGATATAGTACTAGTATCTTTGTGCTTCAGTGCAGCACCGTATAGCAACAGTCTGTAGGAAATCCACTTGTAAAACCAGCCCATCTAATTCTGAAACGTCGTATCTTCAGAGCAATGCAAAGCCTAATTTTCATGGAAAATTATCAATTCAAGACGTACTGCTGTGTTGTGTGCTGAGCCCAGTGTTTTGAGAGAAACTTAATGGAGAGATACACGTAGTACRAAAGAATCACAGTCTGCATAAAAGCCATTTCTGTGTGTTAGATGGAGATTGCTTAGCTCTTTCAGAAWATCATTTGTCACACCAAGAACAGTAGAGTATATAGCTCAAATGAATGGACCTTTCAGCAGCATGACAGTGTTGTGTTCAGAAACTTCAAATGCATCTACTCCCAGCATCTCTGTGAAATCAGCAGCGCACATACAATATCTTTGTTTATCCTGTCTTGGATGTATGATGTATCCAGAATTCTCACCTGCTGGTATTTTTGCAGTCTTTCGATATACCTTAGCAATTTGGTTTCTTGTTTTCTTCTGATTCTCCCTATTCTCATTGAGAAACAGTTCTTTCGGCGCCTTCATTTCTTCTCACCTTTGGCGATTTTCCACTTAACAAAACCACATCCTACTGATAACTGCTATTGTAAGTTACGTTTTTAGAAATGACTATGGATTCTTAGTAGGTAAATGTGACATTTCATGGATAAGTTACATTTTCATCCTTTATGGTTGGAGATGAGAAGCAGTGTGAGCAGGGATAGCAGTTGTCCAGAAAGTGCGAGGAGAACACTGAATAAGATTGCTGTCTTCAGCTGACTTATATTTAAGCTATGTAATCCTTATGTCTCTCTCCAGCTTGTGCAGAGGCTAACAATGGTGAAAGGAAAGAGAAAGAGAGAGAAAGCTGAATTTTATTGTGATTGTATGGAATGTACTATGAGCATCCTATCATTAACGTTTTTGGTTAAAGCAAGAAAWTTGAAAAGATGAGTTTTCATCTGATCATCTGATCTTTGCAGCAGTGCATCCAGTCACCCTGAATTACAGGGACTGACCCACAGATGTGTTAGGTACGTGCAGATYCCACTGATGTTGATGTTTCTCCTCTTGGGAATATTTCAGCTGAATTCAGCCCCTAAGTCAGCCTCGGCAATGGGTCTCACACTCCATGGGAGCCCCACACACYAGAGAGCCCTGAAGCTACAATGAAAACCTTAGCAAAGGCTATAGGAAGGGGAGCCCTTGAGTGGGAGGAGAAAGAGGAAAGACAGGAGCAAACTTTGACACTCTGATGTCAGAGTGCTTAGGAGGCCTATGATTATATTGGCTAGCATCTCAAAAAAAAAAAAAGAAATCCTGCTTGTAGAAAGAATAGATAAGACCTAAGCACTGGAATCTAATGCCGTAAATGCTGTCTGATTCTGTACGGACCATGCAAACTGATTCTTGAAGGAAAACTAGCAACAGGGTAAAAATTCAGAAGGAGAATAATGGTCTGTTTTATG
This sequence comes from Rhea americana, assembly GCF_003343005.1. NCBI lineage: Eukaryota > Metazoa > Chordata > Aves > Rheiformes > Rheidae > Rhea > Rhea americana. The sequence continues at coordinate 1,075,430 of NW_028186390.1, forward strand.
GCACAATTGTTTCAATAAAAACCATTTAAAATGCTGGAACAAATACAGCTCTATTGATATGCTGCCCAGTTCAAGAATTGGAACTGGCAGTTGTTCATGAGAGATTCTCAGGAAACCTTCAAAACATTTGTGGCTAGAGCATATCTTCCTCAGAAAGTTGTTTTGTTGTTCCATGAAATGTGTGCAGACAATTATAAGCCATCAAAATATGTCACACACTTCATGATGCTATCAGCACTGTCAYGAGAGCAACTGAATATTTGTCTATCAGCTTTCAGTGGTACTTTGATGGCCCAGTGCCATCTTCCATCTTTGAACATGTGCCATTCTTAGTGATAAGTGTTCTTAATGTGTTAGCTCCAGAATGGACAATTGTAACTCTTTATCTCAGATACTATTAGAAACTTGACAGAAAATAGCAATTCATGGACAAAGTAGTGTCTTATCTGCCAACTTAGAGAGTTGGGGGGCATGTTAAGCTGATTTTGCAACCTACTGTTCATCCACTTGGTGTTGCACTGAATGGACTCAAAATATTCGACCCATATTTGCGGACCTTTTATCTCCTTCATCTGACTCAATAGGAATTGAATATAGTCTGGAGAGAGACGTCATTATGATTATAGGTGACCTGCTCTTACAATAGGTCCTAGATCTGTTATTCTCGAACTAAAGAGACACCACCACCAAGAATCATAAATCTGACAGAGAAAAAGTAAATAAGGTCATGGTCTTGGAGATGGATCACAGTTTTTGCTTCATTACAAATAATTCCTTAAGTTGTCATTTCTGGCCCTGTTCCTGTGCTTACTTGCTCATATTTCCCAGGTAATCTTAAAGGGTAAGATCCAGAGAAATCCAGATTGTTTTGTGGATGGAGGCTTCCTACAGCTTCCTACAGCTTTCTCCTCCTCTCTGCGGCTTTAATCATCTCACCTTCTCTCTTTGAACTCTCCATTTTAATCTGACCAGTTTATACATGGGTTTTTCACCTCTTCCAGTATCTCAAGTCCACCTGAAGTGCCCAGGTACCCTTCCCTTTCTCCTCCTTTCTCTGAGCAAGAGACAGCATATTATGTAGCTCACCTAGAGCCATGTACTTGCTTAGTGGCCATCCAACAATGCCAAACACAGCAGTTCAGGGCTGAGCTCTCATAGCTTTCTCTGTAGTTAGGACATTCAATGTTCACTGTCTTCTGCACAACAACCGTTTTTCATGATGCTTGCAGTAATTTGGTAGCTTAGAGACTTCTGAGCAGTTTGCTTCAAACTGACCATGGGGTTCAAAAATTAAGAGGAACTGACAGATACATAGAAGGACAGTAAAATTAAATGGATCCTGTTTGGTTAGGTGTGTTTGCAGTTCACTATTATGCTGGGACAAGGATGGAGCAAGGTTGATCTTTCTGCATAGTTTTCATTGTGGGTTTATTTATTTATTTATGGGTGTATAGCATCCATCGTTGTACTAAAATGACAAAAACTTCTAAAATACTGATAATTAAACTAGATATTTGAGACTAGAAAATATTTCTAGGTAGGTTTGCTGAAAGAATAGAGGAGCTTTCCAGTCATAATCTGTAGCTAGACAGTTGGCATATTTATGCAACTAATAGAAGTTGGCTGTAATAAAAATTATCAGACATAAGCCACTAGCTGTTAATGAGTAAATGGGAATTATCACTGAAGATTTTTACTTTGAATACTGCTTGCCGAGTTTATGTCCTGTTTCATTGAATCAGCATGCAATAGAGAAGACGCATTGCACTCCCATTTCCCTTCGCTTGCATCCTCAGCACAAGATTTTCATTTTGGCTGCCGTTCCAGCGCACTTATTTCATGAAACTCTATCATTTGAGCCTGCCCTTTCTGATCAGTCAGCCAGGAGTAAAACCTGTGCTGAGAATCTATTGTAAAGGGCAAACAAATCTATGAGGGCCTCACCTCTATAATTCAGTACATCTTGTCTGTAGCTTTGCGCATAGCAGGGTGCCCTGAATCAATGATGAAAGGACTGCCAAAGTAAAACCAGTTTCCTCCTGACCAAGCTCTATCTGTGCTGTTTTGAGAGTGAGCTCATCCAAACAAGCCCAACCGGATGCTGAATCTTTCTGAAATGCTTTACGATGGCTAGTTCACTTGGGGAGCAGACGTTGATACCTTAAAATTGGATGTAAAATTACTTGCAGCGTTTTACATAACAGTCTTCAAAACCACTAGCAACCTTGTTGTCTCATGCAGTAGTGAAGTGTACTGTACTCAGGATGCCTACTGTTTGCAATGGTGTCAAGTATTACACAAGACATTTCTTAAAATGCACRGAGTAAACAAGCAATTTTAAGCACGAAGCGTCTGAAATAAGTCTGTGGCACTTACTAGGGAAAATTTTCTCTTGAGCGGTTTTTGCAATGAGCAGAGTTCATAATACTTGCACAATATACTTGTAGCTTCCTAAATATTTAGATGTCTAACTTAAGGCATGTGTTTAAATGTTTTTGATCCCTTACTGTAACCCCTCACTTTTGTGAGATACCCAATCTGTGAATAGTATCCTTTTCCTGTAGCACAAGTTTATTTGGAGGCACTATATGGTATAAATAACCACATTGGTATGTGAGGATATGAGGATGTAGCCAAATACTAACTTGATAGCAGCTTCTAAACAAATATGAAAATGTCTACTTTTCAAACATTTATGAGGAACTGCATATCCCTAAAGATGATGGGACCCTTCAAGTAGGATTTAGGAGCGAAAGATGTTCCCATCTGCGTTCTCGGTTACTTGCTGCAGGTTAATGAAAGCACATCGGAGGTGCTTCTGGGCCAGTCATTAGAAGGGGAAAACACTAAGATTCAGGTCATTTGTGTGAAGGGGAAGCTTTGTGTGCTATTTTATCTGTTTTTTTTTTTTTTTTTTTTTTTTTTTTTTTTTTTTTTTTTTTTTTTTTTTTTTTTTCCTGACTATGACACTTTCTTTCACTTCTTTCCTCTGGGGTCTATTCCTAACGGAGAGGTAGAAGTAGAAAGCAGAAAAACTGGGTGAGGTGATTATGATGCTGTGAGAACAAATTAGACTCACTTGCCTTTTAATGACACTTCCTATGACTTTTGAGTGGAATACGTAAAAAGAAAGGGTTTGATTTCTGCCTGCTAGCCCCTCCCTGAATGCTGCTGGCGAGAGCCCCCCGGCCGGCTTTGAGAGGGACGCTCTCTGTGAAGCTGAGAGCACTTGACTCTGCTTTTGCACTTCTCTGTCCCTTTCTCCTCTCTTTTGCTCTCTTGAGTATTATTATCTGTTCTTYGCAAATGCCTTTTCCAATGTCAGTCCATAGTCAAGGTGTATGGCTTGAACTACCTCAAAATAATATTAGATAGTAAGTTCCAGTCATTGACTGAAAAGGAAAAAAAAAAAAAAAGGAAAAAGTTTTGGCTCAGAAGCTCTCATGCAAGTATAGCAATTATTCCCTCGTTTAGCCATCTGAAAGGAAAAATCCGCTAAAAGGAAGCACAACTTTATTTCAAAATGCTCTAATCTAGAAGAAAAATTTCTCAAATCATTAAGTGCAGGCCTTTGCCACATGGAGTGTAAGTTCAGAATAAATATCAGGTAGGAATAAAAGTTAGAAATTTCTAATTCTTAAGTCTGCCAGGTGAGTTGTGGAAACTGATGACCGATGCTGAATTCCTCCCGGCTTTCGGGCTGCCTCTCTTCCGATGATTTCAAGTTCAGTGACACCTTAGGACGCCTGTTACTTAGGTGCGTCTGCATATCTTAAAGATATTTGAGGGCTACTCTAGCAAGCACACTTGACATTTTTAATTTTTTTTTCTCCTAGGCCATTTGAAAAGTTGGTATCTTTTGTTCTGAAGGGATCGTCTCCCTCCTGCCCTCCCTCCCCTTTGCTTCTCTTTCTTCCTTTTTGCTTCCTTCTGCAGTCATTTCAGGTTCAGCAGATGCCTGAGGAATGGCCTGATGTGTGTCAGATTCCCACATTAATTAGTACAGATTTTTGCAGGACCGACTGTGATAGATCATGCTGCCAGTTTCACGTCCGCCGTACATGAGAGCTGGCATAGGTAGACTTAGCACACAGTATGTCAAATGCAGTTATTTACTCTCAGTCGTCTCTTCTGATTGCCTTCTTTTTTTCAAGGTCACAAAATGTTTTTGCTTCTTTCTGTGGATAACTTCCAAGACCTTTTATTTAATCATTCAGAGGGGATTTTGCTCATCCTTTCCTGATGCTGTTGTAGTGGACTCAGGGCTTTGTGTACGTAGGAGGTGAGAAAGTAAAATCTTTGCAAACTGCAGAAATATAGTCATTTCAACAAACAAAAGAGGAGACAACCTTCCCTGGCAAATAGGAAGCAGACTGTATTTTGGAGTGTAACCCCAGAGACTGAGTAAACCTGAACCTCTGGATACAGCTTTAAGCTGTTTTTTTGATCAGCAGTGTCATCTTTGTAATCAGCGATTAAAATCTGGTGCCACCTCCTGTCAGACTTTTCTGTGCTCCTCTGTGGCCAACCTTCTCGCTTTTTTACTTAAAGTCAACTTTTGCTGATACTGCTGTAACATGAGTTTCATTCGAACTTGGTTAAATTCAACGTCATGCCATGGTATTTGAGTATTTATCAAGCTGTGGAGAGTTAATGCAGTATGGCATTAATTAGCCTTTCTGCCTGTCTTGTTCTTTTTTTAGATGTCATTCTCAGTTTAATAAATTAGTTTCTGGCACTGAAGTAGAATGGATTATAGGGGTACATGGATGGTTTCCTTTACATTGCAGCCATGATGAACATAGTATTAAGAGAACACAGAACGTCTGCTGAAGCCACAGCAGCTTTTTTTCCACCCAGCCTCCAGGAAATTCACAACAAAATATCCATTAGCAGATCGACACACTTTCCTCCTGTTCGCAATGATTGTCCTCGTGCTTATACCGACTCCTAACCCAACTGTGCAGAGCTCATTTTTGCTCATTTTTCGTAGGCAACTCGTGCCATGTCTATATGAAAATACTGTTATTTTAAGTCTCATCGCAGCTTCATTAGTTCAGCTTTCTGCAGCAATTTCTGTTCGCAAACATTTTTTCGACGTGACTTGTGTGAGATCCGCAGTTTTGTTCTGTTGTTGCACTGCTGGGGTGGGATTCGCAGCCTGACTTGAGTATCAGCATTTTATGCCAGCTACATTTCTGGCCTGTAAACTCCAAACCATCCAGTCATATAAATATCATTTCATTTCTTCATACGTCTATGCCCAGCAATACCTCCTGAGGATCTGTGCACAGCCAATACTGGAACAAGGAATTGATTATAAGCGTTCACTTGCTGCTGTAGCGTCGCATTTTCTTTCCAGTTCAGCTGGGGTGCTGTGAGCGTTCAAAGCAGCACAGAGCAAACRTGTCCTTTGGGTCTGATCTCAAGAGGTATTGCTGTTCTCGAGCAGATGTTCTAAAAATGCTCTGAAAACATGTGGAGACAATGCCGCTTACTTTGTTTTTGTCATCCTCAGGAAGCAGAACCTCTCTACGCCCAGATCAACAGACCTAAGAAATAGCTTTGGTACAGGCTTGTGGTGCTCCAAGACTCAAATGAAAACCAAGAACCTGGCAGGCCTTTGGCTTTCATGCTTTTTTTCCGATTGATTTTGTCTGACAAGGATAGATGATTGCCCTCTTGGATCGGTTCTACGAGCGCTCCTGATAATTTTTGGCAACCAATGGCAGATTCCTCTGGCAGCACAAAATAGAAACGGTCCCTGCTTGTCATACCAAGAACCCAGCCCTGTCCCCACAAGTCACGGGTGTCCAGACTAGGAAATCTTGCTCCTCGATCTTCTTTTCAACATGTGTTGTCTTCTGTATGCCACATATAAATAACGAGCATTTGAAATTTATTAAGTATTAGCCATTCTTTTTGTTTAAAGCAAAATGCAGAATTTGTATGTAGCAGTGGCATTATCATTCAGCAGCCTTTTGGGCACAACTCGGCACTTTTTATGTCATGGTGACATGTTTTTCATCATCATTTACATCGGGCTGATCCTGACGTTTTTTTTTCCCCTGTGTAGGCATATTTAAACAACAACAACAAAAAAACACTAGCAGTGTCATTTTTTTTGTATTTCTTATTCCGTAGTTTTGTATGAGTGACAGATCTAACAGCAAAATGCTTCCCATGGAAATGATTCTTAACTTGAAACCACAGAATAAAATTCTGTTGTTTATCCATCCTGACTGAAATATGTTGCCAAATGGACCGTTAAGTTATAGCGCATCATGAGGAAGAAATGCTGCTTATTGGTTTGAATACTCACGTTGTGGGTAGAAAAAGGACATGAAGTCCCAATGATGAACGAGACGAAAGATTCATTATTTCCTAGGAAACGCAAAACAAAATACAGAAAAGGAATATTTTTATTTCTTCGATATCTTGCTGCTGTAATGCTATGCAGACAAGTGTTTTCTTCTCTGTGTGCCATTTTTGATGAAAAAAATCATTTGCCAAATAATACTGGTACAATTTTGGTTCATGAATTTGGATGAAACGGACTTAACAGCGGATGGCATGAATTTTGGAATAACAGACTGATTCCATGATCAACTTGTTCATCTTTATCACTTTTTGTACATCAGAAAATTCAAATGGGATTTTTATTTTATAACTTGAAAAAAAGTCTTACTGTTAAACTCTTTAAATGTTTAAGGGGAAATGGCTTTAAGGAGTTCGAATGAAAATTGTCAGTTTTTTGTAAATATAAATGTTATGAAAATTCTTTTACTAATGCCATTACACGGTAGAGAAGGTAGCAAACTGCAGTGCTTGGGAGGTGTGGCCAATCCCATTTGTGGTTCTCACATCGCATAAGTTTTTTCACATGCTTAYGGTAATGGGCTGAAGCTCAAGTGCATTTGCCAAAAGCAGTCAGCTTGTCAGCAACTAGTGAAATTAATGGGAACACATGATTTTATGGTCTAGCTTTTTCACAGAAACATGCTCCACGTAAAAGAAATCACATTTCATTGGCATTTCCTAATGATTCCAGAACCTCTGCATAGAAGTCATCAAACTGTTTACACACAGAACAAAAGAATTTAAAACTTCCTTTTTTTACATTTATGAAACARAAGTGCAGTGTTTGGGTTCATATGTTTAGCACATGATTTTCATAAAGAAACTATATATTTTTGCCCTACAGAGAATTGTTATACAGGTCAAATGTGTTTTCCTGATGTTCCTATGCAGTTACAGTATATTTGAATTTAGTGGTTTAACACTAAAAAAAGAAAAAAAAAAAAAGAAAAGAAAAAAATAGAAAAAATAGAAAAAGTAGAAAAAGAAAAAAGGTTAAAGAAATCGAATGATTAATCAGTTTTTAGGGTTATTGTGCAGATTTTGTTTTTAAATTGACACATTAGAATTTACATTTTTGTCATGATTAAAATAGGCCTGAAGTTTTAAATGTTTTACTTTCTTCCATTGCTATTATAAGCTGAAAATGGTTTAGAAGACAGAATAACTGGGGTGGTGATTGTTATTATGTACAACCAAATTTCACAACATGATTCCAGTCTTTTATTTTGAATTAGAGAAATTAGAGAAATGTGCGTTACAGAATGTATGTGAATGAAAAATTAGCTGTGAATAGACCTGATGAACCTACAGAGAAGAGAACTTTTATCCCCGTTCACAACGATTTGATGCTTATTCCTCAGTCATGTGCAAACACTTCTGTAGCAAATCTTACTTTCCCGTCAGAAGAAAGATCAGTTTTCTGACTGTAGAAGACGAATTAGAAACTGGTGGATTGAGTGTTTTGGGATTAAAAGCAGAGGTAAAACCATTTTTGAAGGACATTAAGAGTATTTTCCTAATTTGCACAAGGGTACTACTTGCTTCCTCAGTGTGGCTCTTTGGGGTTTTGTCCTTAYAATGTGGAACCATGAAACAATTTTGATTCATCATAGGCTTTTGAGGTGTAGTATAGCCAGTGCATTCCCAGCTCTGGGGTAAAATGTTGGAAGAAAGAGGAGGAGGTTACGTCTCAGAGGATCCATTGCCATCATATTGGTAGGATGCAGATCATTTTTGTCATCCTTGCAGCGAATAAGCGCAGAGGGAATGAGGCTGAGATTTTGGGAGTGTTTCATGAAGGACCATTTTCTTACTGTTACCAGCGTTCAAAAATAAAAGTGAGTTCTGAATTGTCTTGTCATACAACTAGATAGTCCTTGTCATGATTGAGATGGTGATTTGAGAGGAATGTAAGGCCTCTGCCACTGTACCGGTATTGTAGATAATTAAAATATCCAGCTTGTGCAATTGTTTAATCCCTCATCTTTCACTAGCACTAAATTTGTCACTTTAAATTTAAAAACCAGGGAATCCCACCAACTGTCCTGTTATCATCCCCCATAGATTCTTGATCTTTACCTGTCATGAAAAGATATTTTGATAGATCGTAGTCATCCAAGTGTCTGATGAAACCTTTCATCTAATAACGTACTGGGCACCTTCTTTGCAAAAATGTTTACTCTGTGGTTTTCATTTTTTTTCATTCATTTTTATTTCTGCATTCTGACACATATTTTTTTAATAAAGATGAGAAAGATGAAAGTGACTGTTGCAGTACATTTCTAAACCTACTTTAACTTTACCTCAGATAATGACCATTTGTTAACATATGCGGACACATTATTTTTAACTTTATGTATAATGCATTCAACAACAAGAATACCAACAAATTTTTAGAAATTTTCCATTAATTTCTGTAACACGCCATGTAATACTGTTATGAATAAAAACATTTAAAAAGGTGTCATTTCAGTAAGTTTGTTTCATAGCTTTTGCTCTTCTGTGACAATTTTGCCATTCTTACAGCACAGTGTACAAGTTCGTCGTGGCCAAAATTGTTGACAGCAGCTGAAGATCTGGGAAAGGAGAGAAGTACCTCAGTTTGGGGAGATGCCTAATCTTATGTGCAAATTTAAATGTCTGATTGCTCAGATTGTTATTTCTAGATGTTGTCTATCCATCGTTTTGGTCTCTTTTGGAGTGTTCTGAGATTACATGCTGYGATAGCTTTGTGGCATGAGAAGTTGCAAGTCATCTTGCTCAAATTTTCCCTTTGAAATAAGATTTAATATGAAGAATGTCTGTTTGAATGTGACAATTTTGGAAGTTAGTAGCAAAACCTCTGAATTTTCTAGTAATATGCACAGAATCGAGAGTAAAGCTTTGATCCGGCAAAGCGTGCTGTACTTCGGGTAGGTTCACGTGTTTTGCTCCTGTGAGATTCTGAGGCCATGTGCATAAATGGAAGTTTGATGTTCAGAGGAACTGAGTACTGGACCTTTCAGTCAAGGTGAGGAATAGTAATGTTCTTTGTCTAATATGTAATGCAAATATGCAAACTATCAGGATGTAACGTAAGGCTAAGAAGTATGTCCATATGTAGGAGGGGAGAGAGGTGTGTATTTCTTCCTCTTGCTGTCCCATCCCTACCTCCCCCACCAAAAGTGTCCAGTAGGTCATGCTGAAACATCAATTACTTTTGCTAGTGAATATTGTTCAGATGCTTTGGTCCTGCCAAAAGTGAAGGCAATTTTGTTTTTGTGAAAACATGCTAGACTTCATGTCCTTACGGCTATATCTATGGCTAGTTATAGCCAAGTTTCCTTTAAAGCTTGGAAGGAGGAACCTAATCTGTTCTTCTTTTCAACAAGCTGTGAAACGTTACAGTGAAAAGACAGAAACAGATAAGCATGATTTTTAAACTAAAACATTTTTAAAGTGTTGACCAAATCTAGTCTTGCTTATAATCCTCTGGTGCCCCTCAGTGAAGCTGTTTTCCTTTGAAAAATCAGGAAAAATTTGCTCATATTGTACAGATGCTATGCAGATTGAGTTTAAAAATTCAGACTGGGCCGATTTGAAATCTTGTCCAGTGGTAGTGAAGAGTCACAAAGTAGGAAGAATATGGCTGYATGTTAGCATTGCTTAGAAGGGGGAARAAAATCACAGAAAAAAACCCTAATTCTTACTGTGGTGCTTCAATGCAGCATATTACAGTCATGTTACTGTAGCCTGACGCATTAGGTGTCTGTGGGTTGTATACCAGAGTATCCAACTGGAATATAACTTGTTCAAGAAATGGTACCAATTTAACTGATGCTGGTTAAGGCTGTGATCTCCTGTAGTAATGAGAATTTGTTTAGCAAGAGATTCTCAGAATCAACTTACTATTTCACATGAGCAAGGCAGAGCTCTGACAGATCTCTCTCCTCTGTGTCAGTGACTTTTAAGAAAGCAATTGATTTTGTAGACTAGGAATCTGCAATCTTAACTTGCTTACGTTACATTTTAATTTAAGGCAATGTTTTATGCACTTTAATCACTCCACAATGGCAATTGCTGCAACAAATAAGCTAACCTCTTGCTTTCTTTTTCTAGGTTATGATACACATTTTCATGCACCATTTCCTTTTTTCTTTCTTTTCTTCCTAAACAGCTCACAACTTACCAGGTTTGTATTTATTAGTTTTCTGACAAACMCCGTTATCAGTCAGAAGAATGTCATCTTGAAGGAACGAGCGAGGATGTCTGTTGTCATCTTCTGTGGAGGTTTGAATCCGTTATGTGCAGCTGTCTCATTAAACCAACATGGGAAGCACGCAGTGGTAAACGAGCAGGGTACCAGTCCACGTGGCARCCAGGAAACGCGGGTTTTGGAGGAATGTGCTCGGGTTATTTACATGAGCATCTGTACTACGATGATTGGTGTCCCTGTCCTTGCTGCTGTGCTCACGGRTTCTGACTCTGCTCCTGTACGTGAAGTCCATGGGACTCGCACCTTCCTCCYGGCTGTGATCACACGCTGCTACTCTGGCAAAAGCCGTGGTTCGTGAGAGCAGCTCTGTGAACTCTCTTGTGAGTAGGGCTTGAACAAGTTGATGTTCTCATTGATTTATGACATAKGATTAGTCCAATTAAGATTTTTTGTTTTATACTTCAGATAAAGCAGAGAGCTTGCATAGAGCAGAATAAAGGTTTTTCTTGTTTCGCTTGCTGCCTGAAAGTGTATTGAAAGTGAATTATACATTGCAGCGTGGCAGTGAGGAATGTGGAGAGATATCCTGATATGATTTCCTGATTACCTGTAACATTGGCTGTCTCTTTCTAAAATTATCCTACTGGAGGCAGGAAATATCAGGTCTATTAGTGAAACAACTGTCTGGCTATTAGTTTTTAGAGCTTTAAATAGCCTTATCTGAATGGAAGTGCTTGCCCTGTGGCTCATCTATCACCCCTAAAATGTTTTATCAGCACCTGAAAAATCTCAATAAGAAGAATAGCTTCAAACATTATCCATCCAAGCAGCTTTCAGAGAGAGAATATATATTTTTTAGAAGTCTTTAAAGATTTGATATTATTTGCTAGCTTTTCTATCTCATTTCATAGCTCCCGCAGCACTGCTTACATAAATACTTCTAACCAGCAAGGAAAGGAAATAACAATAGATTAAAAGAAAAACAGGTTAACAGGCAGCAAATCAATGTCCATTCAGCCTCAGACATTTGTGAAAATATGGTAAAGAGTTATTGCCAGGTACTAGCAGTGTGAAGACTTTTTTGGGCATCATTAGGAGTTTCAGAAAAGCCCTCGATGTAGAAGCCTGTTACATGAGAAATAAGCAGGAAGAATTTATAATGCTRTAAGATGTTGCAAATTATTCTAAATTCAGCAGTATTTGGCATTGAGATTATAAGAATCTCACTTTTTCTTTTAAGAAGTAATTTATATATGTGCGTGTTATCTTGAAATCTAATGGACATGAGATGGAGACAAGGGATGTGGACATGCCCTTTTTTTTTTTCCCTGCCATTTGCTCATCACTGCTCTCTTACTGTCTTTTCACAGGACCTTAGAATTGTAGCCACTAAAGTAGATGAACGTATGCCTCATTTGGACCAAGTTATTATGAGGCATTATTTTCAGTGAATCAAAAGGCCAAAAGGAGAATAACCTCAGCAAGGTGAATTCTTTATATTAAGGGCTTTCCAGATACCAGTTCCACCACTGGAAAATAACTGTATAAKTAACAGAAATGATGATAGAATGGAGTTTGTAGTAATAAATAAAAAAAAGTTCCTTAGGTGTTTTAGTTATAAACTGTGYTCTTTATTATCGCTACTGATAGATTAGTCTCTAAGACTAGTGGGGATGTTCAAAAGGTAGCTTATAGTTCTGCTCTCTGGGCCCYGTTTCAACATATTCAATATATCTGATGACCATGTATTTGCAACCTGAAGTTTTTTGCCTTGAAACTGGTGGGAGAGCTCCACTCTTTGAATGCTTTGGTTGCCTTCTTCTGCAGAAGGACATTATAACGAGTGATGAAGCAGGGAAGAAGAATATGCATTAAGGGTACCAAGCAGATTCGTGCTGGTGCCTGCCTGGCCTTTCTGAGGAAGGGCCTTTCATCTCTGGTATGTTACACAGGTTATTGGGGACAGAAAAGCATCACTTAAAAAAAAACCACCTTTGGTGAAACCCTATAGATTTTATTTACAGGGGGCAGAGGGTTACAAACATATGCCTGTATTACCMACTGTACAATGAACGTGCTACACTCACAAGCTCATTGAGCATAGTGGCCGTTTAGTGAGTCTTTGTTTTCAAATGTGTTAAAACCTACATTCAGTGACTTACAGCACCGTTAGGGCTGAGTGCTTTGGGATTTAACAAATAGCTCAGCAGACAACCACAGCTATGCCCTCAGCCATGAAGAAGGAACAAAACTGTGGAAACTGGAGAATGCACTCATCCACGGCAGCATTCCCACGGATCCACAGGCACATTAAGCCTCAAACTGCAAGGAGCTGGCGAATGCATTGTGGTTGTAGTTCTGAATTTTACATGTTAGACCTACCTGTAATTAAAGCAGATTATATGTTATGTGGAATGCCTGGTTTTGTTTTTCAGTTCTCTCTGGGAAGTACGCTCTTCGTGTCCCACAGCCCTGCTGCTGCTTCTACCCTCGCTTCTTTTCAGCTAGTTTGGTCGCCACTCAGSTGTGTGTGTGTGTGGAGAGAGGAGCAAACGGGAGAAAAACAGCCTGGGCATGCACAAGAGAAACTTGCTTGGACATCTTTGCACACCGTGGTGCTGTCACTGCCATTGCTAAATGCTCTAGCATGTTCTGTGTGTATAATCTTAGCTTCTCTTTTACTGCTCTTGCAATGTTGGATGTGTACTGCATTTCCCAGCCAACAAAGGTMTTGTGGATGGAGAGGGCTTTCCTGTAAAGGATTTTCAGCTGTGCACAAATGATTAACAACTAAATCAATTGTGTCAAAGGTTGAGCAGGCTGTGGCATCTTGGTTTTAGTCTGGGGCGAAGTCATTTGAAAAAAAAGAAAGCAAAAAAAGGCAAACAAGCTTTGCGCACTTTAAGCCAACTTTCCTGATAGTTTGTCCTCCCTGCGAGAGAGGAAAGGGCAGTTAATCGCTGACTACATGTTCAGTAACGTCAGGTGAGAAATTGGCTGCCTGAATTACAGTGCTTTTTTTCTGAGAAAGTCCTACAAGGAAGCAATTAATGTGCTTCCTCTGTCTTACATTGCTGTTGTCAAGTTGCTTAACTCCAAAGATGCAGAAGCCAATCGCTTGTTTTTTGGAGACACAACTRTATAGTCAGAATAGTATACTATATAAGATAAATATGGCACATTAAGAGGTAGAACATTTAGCCAAGTCACTACACTGAGACTGTCAGTTTTGTTGTGTATTAACGAATATGGGTTRTTTTATCTTCAGCATTCCTCATTCCCATAGGAACAAATTAAAATGTAGTCTCTGTCATGGAAGCACCTGGACCCTTTTGGGACAGGCAGCTGTGGTGTTAAAAGCCATATTTGCACACAGTAAGAGACTGTATCCCTACAAAGAGCCTTGCTGCTTATCTAGCAAAACAAAGGAAAGTGGGGAAAATAGAAGATACTCACCCTTTTGTCCAGTAGGCAATCTGAGCCATCTTCTTCGGAGGACTTTTCGCTCTTTCAGGCACTTTAGGAGAATCAAGGGAAGGACTATTGTCCCTCAGGAATTGAAAAAAMCTTTACGCTTAGGATTCTGCCTCCTTAATCACGGGGTATAACTAAAGCTAGAGGCAAMGTGACTGTGAAAGCCACCTTGACAGGCAATTGGGGAGAAGCTTTGCAAGATTTTGAAGCTCCTGCTCTGCCTTTGAAAGCCCAACTTAACTGATGGAAATGAGTCCTTTCGCTAGTTAGGTCCATTGGATTATGAGAGGGAACAGCTGCCATGACAACGCAGTACCTAGCAAACACCAAGACCTTTAACTCAATACCCGATTAACTCTTGCTTCCGTGGACTCAAGGCATTGAGTATGTCTGGAGCTTGTATCTCCTGGCTCAAAAATAAAGGGAAGCGCCAGGAAGTAAGGCATAAATAAGACTATTCTGTAAGAAACAAGGGAGAGAACAGAAGTGAAACCCTCTAAGTATAAGAAGCAGTACCGTCTCAGTTTTGCTCGTGAACTTCGAGGTAAGTCTGGAGTTTCCTGCGCTTTAATGCCTGATGCTTAGGTTTTAAAGATGCACAGACCACTATTTTATCTAGTCAGGTATAATCCTTATGGTTTCATCTGGCATTCCTCTGAAAGACAAGTAGATGTTAAAACCAGGAATAAATGATATTACAATCCTACCTGTTTTTAGAAAGCTAGGTTTAATTTACTTGTCACTATCCTCTTGACTCTTTCCTTTGCCAAGACTTGAATATTTTTATTTCACTTGTTGAAATACTCATTTTTTTCGAAGTCTGGAAAGAAGCATTACAAATGAAAGTGTAAATTGCTTCTGAGCTGATGGTCATTTTCTTCGTACTTCCCTAGCAATTGTGCTAACAATCGTGAAGTTTACCTTGTGAATTTGCCAGGTGGTGGGTCATCTGTTGTTTACTGTGCAGAAAAACGACCTACTAATTTATCCTTTTCTACTTGAACCATTTTCAAATCCCCTGGCAGACTGAACCAGCGTTGGGGTGATTACGAATTGCTGGTGGTACCTGGGAATCATGAGTACATCATGCTCAGCATTTACTTTGTGCACAGTCAAACTGTTCCTATTTTATGTGGTCTTGGACTTCCTAAATGTTCATTGCTTTAGGTAAGTGAATGTTTCTAAAGAAGTACCCATGCAGTTACATGATAAATACTGAAATTCAGTACTGGTTTTCTGTGCTTATAGTGTATAGTAAATAGCTGCTATTTTGAGCTATTTCTGTATTTCTAATGAATAGCRAAAGACATTGTTTAAAATTTAACATAGTGCAATGTGTCTGATTTAAAGAAGTAGTCTTATTTGATAAATCTGATATGATAAAGCACTAGGACCAGGTTGTAAYACAGTGGAAATTTGTTTGCAATGTGCAATCATGTAATGTGCTAGCTCTCCAACACATTTGGAGTTGGAAAGATGAGGTTTCAGGTTTTTAGGGATACATATATGGAAAGAATTTTTGACCAATATTTGTTTTTTCTCTATTAGCTTAATACAGTTTGCTCTTTTAGAGCACTGTGGTTAATCAGTGACTGTAATGTTTCTGATCTAACTAAATTTTTCCACTGCTCTCTGAACTTTGAGCTCTGATTTCACGCATCAGTAAGCTGATGAGTTTTTGTAAGTCCTTTATTCCATGCAATTTTGCATATGCAGTAATGAGAACCCCTTGCTGGGGGGGGGGGCATTAGCTCATATTTAAAGCTTTAGATGATGCTATTCTTTGTCTTGGTGAAGGAATTATGGACACCAGTGAGGTATGAAAAGAAAGTAATTTTCATCATTTTACTTTAGTTTTCCTACTTAAAGGGAATAAGAGTATTGGGTGCTACAARGAAGGTATTTGTTTGCGGTGAGGATTCAACCAGAAATACTAGATCCACCAAAAGACTTTGCAATGTTTTAGCTCTGGCATCTCGGAAACCTTGGAGACAAGTGTCACGTGACATGGGTGAGAGAGTGACTAGGGTGACGAGTTCAGACTCTTCTCCAAGTTCATTACTGGGACGAATGGGATTGATGGGTTGACTCTTCATGTGAGCTAAGAGTCTAAGACTACTGTTTCTGCCCAGCTTGAGAAAAAAAAGCCTACTTGCGAAATAGAGGTACTGAAGTCTGATTTTAAAAAAATGCTGAGTGTATGCAGGTCATTTGCATTGTGATTTGTATCTGTCACGGAAATGTTTGACCTTGGAGTCGTTGGTTGTGTCTGACAGTGAGGCACTGAAATACTGTCCATGTAGCAAGCAGAAGGTAAACGGGGAGAAGGGCAGGAACTGATGGCGCAGATTTTGCTACTGGCCACTGTGCTAGGTTATTTTGTAGGGCAGTTGTGCAGCTTGAAATGAAGTCCAGGTTGTTGGCACCTCTACTGTTACCCAAGCTGGCTAAATCCAGCATGTATACTGCTGCCACCCCCCTGAGTGGTCTGCAGGCTCTACCCTCAGGCTCCCAGTGTTATATAGGGCTGGATCTACTCTTGATCATTGAAGAGCAGACAGGTTTCATACAGAATTAAAACCAGTATGAGGTCAATACTGAAATCTAGAGATTGCATTGAAGAATCAGTGAAGTCTAACAAGAGTTAATTATTTTTGGCATGTAGATTTCCACATGTATAGGTGGAGTTGTTCTGCCCTCACAGCTCAGTGATTTCACACGCTGAAGCTGTCATGTGTTGTTGAATGTAGTGGTGAAAAGGAGTCCCTTAAACTCAGTGACACCAACACGAGTCTGGCCARAGGCAGGTCGGCCCGATCCTTGAGCAATCTGCCGCAGCCCATCGACTGTGTGCTCTCCAGCTGGTCGTCGTGGAGCAAGTGCGATCCCTGTCAAAAGAAAAGGGTGAGTGTTTGTTGATCTAAGCATGGAGGCTGAGAAAACRGAAACAAGACCTTTTCCAGGCCTTGTTTTTATTTATCTATGGGTTTGGAGAAACAGCCAGAAGCTGCCGAGGAAAGCACTTCACTCCGCCAGTGCTGGTGTAGGGAAGGCTGAAGCTTTTGCTTTCAGGTGGCTTTTAGCTCTCTTCAGTTCTTCACCCACACGGTAACTCCAGTGACTTCCACGCTGCCTGGGAAAGGTGTAAGCCCAGGCTCATTGAAAAGAAGAGGGAAACCTGGTCTTTTGGAGGGACACTGTCCAACACRATCATTTTCTTCCAGGGGTCCTGTTAGTGTGAGCATCCTCACCACTAACGGACCCCTGGGGGAATTGGAGACACTCGGTGTCTTTCAGGATTACGATGCTTTCTCTTTTCTTCCAGTGAGTATTTTCTACCCAAGGAACCACGTCAAACTGAGGTAGTGATCCTAGTAGTGGGACTAGCAAAGCGCCCATTGCTCCATACCGTGCCAGGTTGACTAGAAGGACCTTTGTTAACAAAGTGAAGAAGCTGTCCTCTGGCTTCAGCAAGAATAATCAGTTATGGGAGCAGGGCAAAGTGAAGCTTCRTATCAAAGAGTTAATCCTAGTAGCCTGAAAAAGGAAGGATAATGATACAGAGGACCAAGGCATATGCACGTAGAAAATAACAGGGGATGTTGTTACCAGCATTAATTTAAAGAGCGGAAATAAAACTGAATCCTTCCTTATTCTTTCAAATATCCACACTACCTTGTCAGACTCGTTTAAACAAACTGTCAAAAGCAGACTTCCCTTCATCCTTTTCAATCCTTGCTTAGTAAAATTAAAACTCTCCCAGATTAGAAACCTTTCAAATGAGGTACATTGCTAGCATCTCATTTCTCTACCCTATACATTATTTTTTCTTATGGCACTAGTCTTAGATCAGATCTCCCAAATGCAAACTTTCTATTACCAACTGGGGAACTATAAAATTCATGATTTCTATACACAAATCAATATCTTTTATTTCATCACAGTACAGGTTTGCCCGCCTGGAACAACCTTCTCAGTTCAGTGGAGATCCGTGTGATCATTCTGATAAAGAAACTGAAGACTGTGTTACAAATAGTCCTTGCAGAAATAGAGTTAGATGTGAAGGGTTTGTATGTGCAATCACAGGTAAGCACTTAGTGAGAAATGATGCTGCTCAGTTGACTTCTGTGATAGCACCACCCTGAACTTCCTACTTCTACAAGAGTTTGCCTAGCTAAAGATACGTCAGAAGTTGACCCAAGTCCATACGTGCTTGCGTTGTATTTGCATCAGTGCTTTGGAGTGGCTCTGTTAGCAAGTGTCTGTCAGTCTGAAGTGTGTCTTTAAAATCTCCAAATTGGAAATTAAAAATTTGTCGTATCAGTAAGATTTGTAACACAAATGGATCAAATGAGCTGACAGCAACAGCAGAACGTGTGCCAGGTATCCTTGACACGTGCCTTAGAGCACAACAGCTTATTGTGGTGGCACTAGTAGCCTTTCCCTCCATCCATATGAATGACTAATAAGCAGAGGAAACTCTAAACAATGTGGGGAGGCAAGGCAGCAGTTAGCCACGTCCAGAATTTACTGTGCTGATCCGTAAAAGAGCCCAGGACAAGTGATCCATGGAACCACAAATTAGGGAAGCACCTAGAGCTTCCCTAATTAGTAGGATGCAGMTGGAAAATCACTTGCTACAATGAGAAGGACTTAGATCCAACCTTGTGGAGCACTCCCTGCTACCCTGTTGGTGCTTGCTTGGTGACAGTGGGTCCCCAGCAAGCATTCTTGGGTGCTGAACAGCTTGGGCTGCTGAGACTGAATGCTGGTCTCCTCCTGGTAACGGGCAGCCCGAGTCCCTGCTTGTCTTCCCACCTCTGCTCTGCTGRTGCTGTTGCATCTGCCCCTGTGCAGCAGCAAGGGAAGCGCATGCCGGGAGCAGGGCAGAGAAGGGAAGGGGAGGCAGATGGCAGGCAGAGGTAAGCACCAGCACCTGAAGATGGTGCAAAGCTGGTGCTAGTGCACTGCACTCAGCTGCTCAGGGAGGGAAAGGGAAGACACCTCTGAGCTGTGTCCCCAAGGCAAATGTCACTTTGTCACATGCTAGTTCTTTGGTGGCACTGTAGAAGTGGGATTCTAAAATTCTGGACATAAAAGAGGGGAGAAGGAAATTCATACTAGGTCTGCTGAAAAGTTTGTCATATACTAAAAAAAATTTTTTGTAAAAACAATTTATATCCTTTTTTAGTTAGAGATTTTTTTTCYCTAGGTTGAACAAAGAATTTTAAAGTTTTGCACAAAACTGAGTAGATGGAGTTAGGGGATTAAATATCTGCATGAAAAACCTCTGATGGAGAGGAAATATCTTCCAGGTAGTTTTGAACAAAGCGTTGTAGCAGTCTCTTATTGTAATTCTAAACTCCCTGAGTTCGAGAGGCTGTGATTTTGCAGTGATATCACTAAGAGTTTATAATAAAAGATTATTTTGTCAGTAATTTACACATTGCATCCTAGGAAGATGCATTACACGGAGGCTGCTTTGTAACGGGGATGATGACTGTGGGGACCAGTCAGACGAAAAAAACTGCAAAAAAGTATTTAAAAAATGTGACCAGAAGACAGAACAATACTGGGGAATAGAGAATCTGGCAAAAGGGTAAGTCAATGACTCTAGCAGGGACCATTTTCTTATTTAAGARTATGCTGGATTTTGTGCGGCCTCAAACATAAATATTGAACAGAGAAAAGCTRTCACAACTGCTGTCTCCGGGGGTTATGATCCAATAGTCATTGGGTCCTCATCCAAAAGTTCTGTGGGAAAAATTCTTATCAACTCCATCAGTATTTCAGAAAGAGGCAAGGTAGGTAAAAATCGGAGGCACCCAAGTGTACGTGGTACCCAGTGATTCCTAGAGAGAGAGAGCAGCAGCTCAGGCTGCAAATACGTCCTGCAAGAGCCGGTGCATGTGCTTTATATTGCCAAAACTTGCAAAGCGAGAGAAGACAGAAATGTAAACTCCAAACTCTTCTAAAATATCTACAGGTATGTGCATTGTCCTACACGTTAGAAATTAATCGGTGAGATGGATTCTGTATTCCAATTATTTTGCACAGATGTAAGGATAATTAGCYGCGGGCCTAATTCAGTGTATGGGGAGCAGGAATGTCATGGCCTTTAAGAACCAAGAGACCACTTAAAATTGTGGCTATGAAATAAAAACAAAGGAGAGTATGTTAATAACATATGTTATAGTAGGCAGTTATATCACTCTTCAAAGGGTGACTTAAATCAGCATCTTGGATTGCCTAAATTCTGAACCTAGCAATGGATTTATATTCGGCACGGTATTGGTTTTGGCAGGGCCAAAATTTCCTGGGTAAGCTTTTTACAGTAGTGGAAGATGATGGAATTTTTGTCCTTTTTCTTAAGTGGGGCAGGATTTAACCCATATGTTCATGAGTGCCAGCTTTGTGGGGAYTGAGTTCCACATCTGAACTGATGATCCAGCTTTCACAGATTCAGATTATGGAACTTTATGTAAAATTCTACTGGGTGAAGAGTCATTATCTCATTCATTTTTTTTTTACTTCAAAAAAAAAAAGAAAAAATCACATTGCAAGGAAAGAATTATAATTTCTTTTTCACTCTTGGGAGACGTGGCTRCTGTGCTTGTCATTGCTAAAGCTTTGTACTTCTGAGTTTAATCAAAATTAAAAATAATGTCAGACAATTATAGAAACATGCTTCTCATCTCTTTGAAGCTACAATTGCTCAGTAATACACTTTTAGTGGACTCTTCTGCTTTTCAGTTTRTTCTAAAATTAGAATTAATATTTTACAACTTCAGAGACATTATCTCTCCAGAATAAGGAGGGGCAGATCTCGCAGAGGCCTGGAACACTAATGGGGCAAGAAATTAACTGTTAGCAGTATTTTTCTTTTTGTGAAGCTTCTGTTAATGATTCTTGTAACTCTTTAAGTGTAAGTTTGTGGAGATCAGTACTGTGTCCTCAGCTGGGTACCACGGGAGTGATGTTAGGTTGTCCTGAMAATGACCAACAGAGGTGGGACAGAACCCACCATCAGTGACTGGAAAGCAAATGAGCCTGGTCTAATTCCTCCACCTGAAGAGGTGGTAATGCTGCATCCCTTCTGGATGCAGACGGGTTGCGGTTACTATCCCTCATCTACTAAAGGCAAAGGAARACTGCCCAATGTCTCTCAAGTGACCTTTGTTGCTTCAGCAACTAGACACAGATTTTACTCTTGCTGAGTGATCTGTGGYTGATCCTTGACCAACCAGGCAAATGTGACTGATAAACCAGAACAAAGAATTGTGAATCAAAAATGAACCTAGACTGATGAAATAGGTGGCAAACCATCCTTTGAAGACCCTGTTGGATGCTATTGCCTTGCTGCCAGCATTCAGGAGAGCTTGGAGTGTGCTTGAATCTCCTGGTCACCTGTTTGGCTGTTGTAGTTCATGCTGCCGTTCCCAGGAAAACTCCTCTGTACCTTCCACTGCAGTGCAGGAGCCTGTGCTCGCTGCTGTCTACAGTCTCCATGATTTTAACAMGGTGCAAGTATAAAGAGTGCAAGTCTTGCCAGTGCTGGTGGCAGTAAAGCTCTGGTGCCACTCCTAGCTGGGTAGGTGAAATTGCCCTTTAGAAGGGAATACTATATTCAGCACAGTGTCAAAATTCAACCCTGTCTTTTGTTTACCTGTTAGGCGGTTAGGTTTTGCTGAGCAATTGAACTGARCACGTAGTGGAAGAGGCAAAGCTTTATGTCAGAGCTCCAAAAGAAAGGCGGACAAAACAAAGAAAGTTCAGCCAAGCAAAACAGCCTTTTGTATTTCTCAGCTGTACTATTTGCTCTGCATCCTTAAATCARTGCTAAACTTTAATATTTTGCTGCTGTGATTCCTATACAGGTTGAATATTTTCACAAATGACTTTGAAGGATCAGTTCTTGATCACAGGTACTATGCTGGGGGATGTTCTTCCCATTATATTGCAGACACAAGATTTAGAAAGCCATACAATGTAGAAAGATATACCCCAGAGGTAAGTGTCAGAGTCTTCTTCCATAAATAAATGTACATACATASGCTGCATAATTTTAGTGCAAACACCAGTAAAGCTTCATAACTAAATCATTTTATAAACATTTACAAAACTTGTGAGAACAAATGGAATAAGACTGAATTTAGTCCTACTTCTAGAATGTCATCATACCACATGCTCTGTATAAACTGGGACAAGTTCTCTTAAATGACTATCCGTGTGAACTGAAATAGATGGCCAACTCCCCTTGGACCTTCTGATTGCAAAAGCTGAGCATATCTTCTCTGTTCCGT
Organism: Rhea americana; assembly: GCF_003343005.1. Classification (NCBI taxonomy): domain Eukaryota; kingdom Metazoa; phylum Chordata; class Aves; order Rheiformes; family Rheidae; genus Rhea; species Rhea americana. The sequence goes on from NW_028186390.1 coordinate 1,097,762, forward strand.
CTGTACAAGAGGAAATCAGCTAGTGGAAAYTGTGATGTTAATATTCAACAGAATTGGAAAGTGCCTGGAGAGACCCACTATGCGAAAGCTATCAACATGCAACAGCTTAGTATTTAGCAGCACACCATATGCGTTGTGTGAAAGCCTAGGTACTTTGATAATTTCCATAGAGCTTAATCACCTGCAATGGGCATCAAAGATGCACTTCAAACACGTTATGTATTTGGCTTCAATTTGGCCTTGATGACTTGGCATGATATTTTTGAGYGTTGCCCATCAGGAAACCTTTTCCTCTTCAAATTTTAAATTGTTTAAACTCTCAGTGAAGGCTACGTTTATGATTTCGGTTTCTTTACATAAGATTGGCTTACTGAGTAAGCCTCAGGTCCCTGCAATACGGAGGACATAGTAGCTTCCCTGCTGCTGTAAATGAAGTGTTCCTGAAGTCATAGTGTTAACAGTAATGCTTTGCAATTATAAAAGGTTTCTCATCTTCAAAGTACAAGCTTTAATTCACAAGTATGTTTGTGTCTGTACTCCCTCCTCATGCTTGAGGTATACAATCACTATGCAGGAAACAAAATGTGTTGTTTTTGCTTTCTATTTAGACCAAAGGCAAATATGAATTTTCACTGACTGAATATGACTCCTACTCAAATTATGAAAGTAATGTCCTGAAGGCAAAAGCTTCACAGTCTAGCTTCAGCTTTGGTATAAATCTACGTTTGTTTGAACTTGGTTACAGTTCTAACGACAGGAGGTTCAAGAAGTTCTTTCAAAGGATGAAAAGATTTTCTTCAACTGTAAGCACTGTTCCACTTAATTCTYTGCTACCACATTCGCTGTTATTTGTGTATGTATCAGTTTAATCCCCATCATCAKGTCAGTAGCCATAACCAGGATAAATGAAATCTTTCCTGTTGATTGGATTTTGCAGTTTGTATTGGTGAAGTGCTTGGCCACAAGTGCTTGTGTTTAAAACATGGGAGCTTTTCCACTGATGGATCAGCCAAGAACCAGGCTGCCTAGCCTCTAAAATCAGATGAGACTGAATGCAGTCTGTCTAGCGCACTCTTGGGCATCCATGGTTAGAGTATGAGAATGTACCAGATAAGCCCAAGGGATTGTATTTCCCTCAGTGATGAGCAGCAGACGTCTGGGAAGAGTAAAAGAACACGTGAACAAAAGCGTGCTGGTACTTCCTCCAAATACTCTCCTAGCTTTCAGTCATCAGCACTGGGGTGATGCTCAGACTGACCCAGAAATCTTCTCTTTGCATTTAATTGATTTAGCCTGTGCAGATGTTTGTATTTACATCAGCTCATACTAGTTAGGAGCCTGGCTAGTAAAGTCATTTAAGAAAATGCAGCTAAGAGATATGTTCAAATGGCCTCCCCTCCGTGCAGTAAAAATGTTAGTAGGAGATGCACAAATTGTACTTCTAACCAGGACTCCATGCTGCACATCAGCAACAGGATGTTGTGCACGTTGACATGCCGACCGTTAAAAGGTTCGTATCCATCATACCAGCCTCTGGGCTTCCGAAGTGAAAATTACAGGTTTACCCAACTGGATACTATTCTTTCATTAAAAGAACGTAAAACAGAACATTCGTTGCGCCAGGCAAATACTACTCAAAGGGAAGCCATCGGTAAAATCGCTTTTAACTAGTAAACCCTGGAGTCCAGCATGCCTTCTACCCTGTAGCTACTTTGAGTAATTTGGGGATTTGAGTGAAAGATGGGCAAATAGGATTTTTTTTTGAGGTTCTAGGATTTCTGTGCCTGTAAACACAGTCCAGAGAGCAGTCTGCGGCATGGATGGCTATTCTGTTTGTGATTGCCGCGGAGTATTGTCTCACGCACGAGGAGCCGTTCCTCTTCTAGGTGTGTTCAGCAAGGCRGGAGCTGTCACTTTGGTAAATGATAATGCAAACAAAGAGGCCAAACTATTCAACTGTAGGGCAATCTTGACAAAAATGCAGAATGAAAACTGATGGCAGGCCCTCCGTGGGTTTAATTATAGACTAACACATGCCATTTTACTTTGGTTGATGAGATATATCTGAATACATCATTCATCAGATTGGGACAAGCACAACAAAAAATATGGATGGCGCAATCAGAGATTTGGTCGTAGCTGCGATCAGATGCACGCTTTAAGCTGGCTAGAGGCGCTTTAATCTGTAGCTCCTAGGGCTATGGGGGCAGGTTTAGCTCAGTTGGTTAGAGCGTGGTGCTGCTAATGGCAAGGTCGCGGGTTCAACCTCTGTGTGGGCTATGGTGAGGGTTGGACTAGATGTTCTCCAGAGGTCCCTTCCAACCTGACCATTCTATGATTAGTTTTGGGGTTGTGGGCAACATCATTTGATTAGTAGTAGATCAAATCTGATCATTTGATAGTAGTAGCACTGATCTATGTGTGTACCCTCAGTACAGAGTGCATTCTGGAACAGGAGTGTTTCTTGTTGCTTTTAAATTTGCATTTGCTTCCAGCAATTGGTAACTATTCCAGGGAGTCTACTAGAGACACTACCCATGATGATACATGAGGTATGTGAGAAGCATTTGCAATAGAAACCCAATGCTAAATGTTGATTTTATTATTTAAGCTGCAGAGTTCTATAATGAAACCCCATTAATGTGCTGCTGACCCAAACAACGGGACACTAAACTGGACGTGACAGAAGACCTCTTCTGTTCCTGACTTTTATGCCAGAAAGAAGATATATAAAGGTCTATACAGATGTATACACACACACACATCTATACAGATGCATGAAAGTGCGTGTGTGCACATGCACGCACAGAAGTGTGTTTTCCTCTTTCCTTTGAGTTTTGGCAGATGGCAGATTCTGTGGAGTACAGGTATTAATCTAGGTCAGCCAGAGACCCAGAGAATGACCATTTCACAGATAAATCAACATGATTTCAGATTTCAAAATTTTTCAGAGGAGAGGTTTTGGAGGAAACTGGCTAGCTGACAGTATTAGGGATAGAAYGCTCTTCTGAGGATGCTGCTCTTTGTCCTTGCATCTTAACAGTCTTGAACCTGGCTTTCCCCAAGTCCCAGCTGAATGCCTGAGCTATCATCTAACCTGTGATAAGTGTCTCTCCCTCTTCCTTCTCTTTTCTCTATCCTGGTCCTCAGAAACTCGACTGCTGACTTTTTTTTTTTTTTTTTTTTTAACTAAATTAAAATAATTCCAGTTGTAAATTGTTAAACTGATAAATCCTGATCAGCATAAGTGTTTAACAGCAAAGAATTGCAGTTTGTCAAGAGAATTACATTCCTCATTTCTTTTTGATTCTCTTTTGTCTCTGCATTTCATGTAGTCCAGCAAATTTATTCATGCCCGTTCTGAGCTGGATGTTGCCATTTATAAACTGAAGCCCCAGGGCCTGATGCTGCATTATGAATTCATGCAGCGGCTCCGTCAACTACCCTCAGAGTACAGCTACGGCGAGTACAGAGAGCTCTACAGGGACTACGGCACCCACTACATCACTGAGGCTACTGTTGGTGGTATCTACGAATATACTTTAGTCTTGAACGGTAACGAGCTCCAAAAGACAGGTATGTGCATCTGATACTTGCCAAAAAGCTCTGGGGCCAGATCCAACCTTCTTGTGTGAATACCCTTCTGTAGGCACTTAATGATGATTCAGGTTTGAGGATGGAAAAGAGAAGGTGGAAGTCAACAATGTTTCAAAGAAAACCTGCAGGAAATAGGGGAGGAAGAGTGTTTTATGATTGCAAATAAAGAGTCTGGTTTTCAAAGCGTGCTCAGGATCATGGGCTTCATCTAGCTCTCAAGCTGTGGGTGCTGTCTGTTAAAAAAAGTGCAAATATTTTCTATTATGCTTCCTGGAAGCTGACAAGATGTGTAGATGAGTGAGAGTCATATATGAGTCACATAGCTTAACTCTTTTGCTAGCTTTGAAAAATCTTCAGCCAAGTTCTTTTTCCAGTACCTTTCAAATGATGGTCTTGAAACACCGTTAGCGTCCAGAGCTTTTCAGGAGTGTAGGAAACAGTAAATAATTTGCTAGGTGACTCTTTTGTCTGACGTTGCTCTTGTTCTTTGACTCTTGCTTCCTTTTCTCAAGAAATGATGATTTACTGTGTAGGATTGGGAGAACCACGTGCCATTAATCAATAGCTGCACTCTCTTATTTATTCATGGGCATGGGAAACTGAGTAACAGCCTTCACTGTCTATTTGCAAAAGCATTTAGTGGACTGCTGTGTTGCGCTCAATCTGTTTGCTCTTCTGCTGTCTTAGAAGTTGCTAGGTTATGCTATAGTCAGATACAGCTCAGAGGGACAGAATTTAAATTTGTATTTCAGATATTCAAAATGTTAGCACTGTCCAAATTCTCATATGTTACTGGGGCCCATCACAAGCAATATTCAGTTGCACACGTGAAATAATGTACATTTTTGTTTGTATCAAAGTGCTGTCTAAAAGTATATGCTGACCTAGATCAGGATCCTTCAGTATGACCRGCATTTTCAACTATCCCCTTTTGGGCCGGTCTATAAGTTCTCACAGCCATTTGATAGCTCTAAACAGAATTTAGGCTTCTCCCTCTGAAGTCCTTGTTACAACTGTGCTATTTGTGCTCCAGCACCATTGGAGATCAAGTCTTCTTTCACAGGTCTAATATCACAAACTGTGTCCCATGGTTAGTTCTGTCATATAATCCAATGCGCCAGATGTGTCTATATTGCCTGATTTGATATTTTCTGTGGGACAGTAGGCAATGGAGAGGTATGGATTATGCTAGGTGCTGTACGAGGATGTCATCAAATASCGAGTTTTGCCTTTAAGTGCGTATGGACTAAGAATATTAAGAAGAGACGTACTGGGTCAGTCCAAAACTCGATACAGCCCTCTTTTCCATTTCAGGAACTAGCCAATATYGGGTGTGAGGGAACAGTGAAAGAGCAGGATAACCACATTACGATACTTGCATTGTGCATCCATGTGATCTAGAAATGAGTTTAACTCTGTTATGTTAAAATGCAAAGAACTAAGGAAAACCCAGGAGATTACAGCAACATCAAAAAAAAAAAGGAAAGAAAAAAAATGAGAAGAGATACTTGAGTGTACTATCTGGTATTTACCATGATACTTGCCTAAATATTCTTGTCAGAACAGCAAGGAGTTTGGGGAAAAACTTTGGAGGAGAACGTGTGGTRGATTTGCAGATTTTTAGGGATAATGCTTGTATGTAAGGAAAAAAAAATACAGTGGAGCTGCATGGAAAAGCTTCYCCGAGACAATTAACATTTTGTTAGCAAAGGACTGGAGATCTGGGCTTGCAAAGAGAAGAGAGGTTACTTGACCTATTACCTTTAAAAGCCAAGGTCTTGACTGTGGGGATGGGTGATACGTAAGCCTTTGCTGAAGATGCTTGGCATTTAAGTCGAAGAACAGCTGCCTAGCTATTGTGACTTTACATAACCCGGTGGAGCTGCACTGCTCATGAAAGACCTCTTCTTTCAACATTTACCTTGTGTTTGCACTTGATTTTAGAGTTCTGTGAAACACAGACATTTCATTTCGTTTCATGTGGATGCAGTAAACGTCCCAGTGAAGGTTTCTTCATCTCATCTCCTTTTTCCTGAAGGAAGAATATTTAGCAACTTATGTTTTCTGGGGATACTGAGATTAAAAAATAGTAAAAGACTTTGAAAATAGAATGTTTTTATTTATAATACTGCAATGTTTTGGTGTACATTTTAAGGTTATTCTCTGAGTGATGTCCAGAAATGTGCACAGCATGGCTTTAACATTGGTGCAACTATCAAAGGCATCTCTTTGGGTCTGGGAGTGACTGATGGTACCTGTAAATCTCTTTTAAAAGAAATTGGAGGTAAGCCTGAAATGTTTCTGTGATTTCATTTCTAGCCTTTGTCATAATGAAAAGAGGATTTTGTTATCTTTTCTGCCTGAAKGACCTCCCCAGGCCCTCACAGTGGTTTTGGAATATGTTGGCCAGCCTCAGACAAATTTAACAGAGGGGCAGATGTCTCAAAGCTCTTTCTTTTTCTTTCAAAATTTTCTTTGTTGGGCAGAGAAGAAAGATCCTTCTCAGTGTCCCCTCCTTCGTTCTTGGGAAAAAACAGGGGCAGATCAACTGTTACCTGTCCAGTTTGGGCTGAGTGACCAGCGTACACAGCAGTATACTGCTTCCTGCACTGTTCCAGTCCAAATGAGGGAAAGCGTRCAGGGAGGTGCTGGTGTTGTGGGAGCCACGATGGGAAGCTGGGAGCATTTCAGCAGCGGGAGGGTGCAGCTGAAGGTATTTGGAGGAGAACTGGCAATATTTACGGTGGTGAGGAACTTTGCATTGTGGAAGGACCTTTGGCATTGTAAGTGGCTGCCATAGGCAAGAAATCAGTTGGGAGAGACAGGATATGTGAGAGGAGGATGGGGTTATTGCTGCAAGGGAGCATGGAAACCAGGCGTCAGTGGTTCTGCGGCTTGTTTGRGCATTTTGTTCTTTATGTTATGACATGTTATCTTCCATTTCTCAAATGAAATAAGTCTGTCCTCATAAAACGAGCTTCATGTGTTTAATGGAATTTGATCTCACCCTACTAAAGTAAGCAGGACTTTGACTCCTGGCTGCAGCGGGAGCGGGCACGGGTCTGTCACTCCAAGTGTCGCAACCTGTGCTAGCTGGAGTTTCTAAGTGCTTTTCGAGTGTAACCACACGGAAAGATCCTGACCCATTAGCCTGTGATCTAATTACCTTATGGTGATCTAACGGTCTTACAAGCTTTGAGTTAATCTACTTAATGTTTCTTTTGACATTATTATAAATGAAAGACAGAAAAAAAGTACAGTTTGAGTACCACAGCCCTTCTTCCAACCAGACTCCCATAGGAGTGAACCCTGTTTGTTTGTGAAGGCAGGGAAAATTTTGCTTGAAGTGAACCTGGCAGTTCATTTGGCCACAAGTATGTGACACACTTGTGGCCTTTCTCCTTTTTGCTCTCAATGGGATGGGTCATTTACAGGGGTATTTTACTCTTAGTTTATATCTTATTTGCCATCCATGAAGAAACATCCAAGTAGGACTGGCCAATTTTCTGAATGGATGTTTGCAGACAGCACCTTCAAAAAACGGTATGTGGAGGACTTCATCGCCCTTGTTCGGGGAGGAGCGAGTGAACACATTACCACGTTGGCTTACAAAGACCTGCCGACTGCTGCGCTAATGCAGGAATGGGGAGATGCTGTACAGTACAACCCTGAAATCATAAAGCTAAAGGTACTGTATCCATCAGTTCATTCAGCTGAGTGCCTTGGAGAAGTGTATGTTCACATAAATGAGATTTTAAAAAAGCAGGGCAATTTCTAAGGCAATTATTAGAACTACATTGTGTAACACGGCGCCTCCAAGAGTGGATACTTGGAGGATCCGAGTTTTGCTGGATTAGAAAGAGTGATGTAGTTGAAAGTAAGCGAAGTAAACAGATTTTTCTCCTTTCTAATCTGACTGTGCGGATATGAWCACCTGCTGCCTATGAAGCAAGTCAGACTATCCACTTTTCTTCTCTACTAATGCATCACTTATCAAAAAGATAGCTGTTAGCTTAAGTAGTAGTAGAGTTYAATAGGAGGATCTCCTTTTCTTCAAATTTCTTCTGTCTTCTCTGATCACCAGCGATTATTTAGCAACAACTGTTTCTGATTTAGAATGTTAAGGAGTTCACCATAAATGCCTGGATGTTTGTGCGGTTTAGCTATACCTTAAAAATGGGATATTGGTTTCAGAGTCAAGAGTTTTTGATCCTGAACAGGTTTACAAATACAAAGCACTGTAAAAGTAAAAAGCGAATGGAAGTATGCAGCAAGTCTGCCTCATTGTTTCCAAAGTCAAAGTAAGTTCACTCTAAGTTAAAGTGAATAGTACAAAGGTCCAAGAGAACATGCTTTCAAAACTGGAGTTTGAGGTGGTAGTGATGGAAATTGATTTTGTTGCTAYTATACTGTTGGTTTTATTACAAAATTTAATTTTAGACAAATATATTTATAATTCTAAAAAAATATTTGCTTCTCCTTGAAAATTCTTTAATTTCTTTTAAAAAGAAGAGATGAATTCTAAGTTTCAAGAAAAGCAAAAGTCAGCAATTTGGAAATTCTTCCAGTGCCCATCTGCCACTTGCTTCAGCAGATGTGCACTTCCAAAGCCCCGGTACACTGTGGATAGATGTTCCGCGAATGCACCGTGGGGTCTCTCAGCAGSTGAAAACAGAAATGCAATCTTCCACACAAGATCCCACTTACAGAAAATTCTCACACGATGAATTGCAACGTTCTTCCTTGTCTTGCCCTTTGATATCTAGCCTGACGCCTGTGACCATGCTGTCCAGTGAAAACCACAGACTGATGCAGTTTGGATTTGCTGTCTATAATCTTTCATTTCCATACCGTTCATTTCCATACCCCCGTGGGGCTTGAAGATCAAAAACACCAGCAGTGTGTGACTAAATGTCAGCCCAGGAATGCTTAGTTAGGGAAAACTAAAGCAAATCAGTTCATAAATCATCTGCTGAAAGGACTTGGCAGGTCAATCTTAAGGTATTTCCKTATTTGTATGATCTGAATTAAAAAAGCCAAAGTATGGATCACAGGTAATTGATGAAGAGTGAATGTATAGGAACAGGAAAGGAGTGTGGTTTTCTTAAAATATTCCTCTATTTCTAGTAGCTTGAGACTCACACCAGTACCGTTATCTTTCATGCTTACTGTATTCCAGTGGCCTGTATATCAGATCTGGTATCTAAGTAGTTATATAGCAAGGATGGGAACTTGAGATGGATCCTCTAATGATATGTGCCAATGTCATCTCGCATTAGTGGATGCGTGCCGATTTATAGGCCACGCTTCAACTTTTTCTTGTTCTTGGAAAAATGATTAGGAGGCCAAAGTCTCCTTAGTTTCTGCTGCATGTCCACTGCATTGTGCATCCCATTATCTTCAGCCAGTGCAAAGACCGCCAAGCCTGTCTGTGGTGTTTATAGATGAAGGTCACAACACAGTCCCTTTTGAAGGCAGTGGAAACCCTGCTTGGCTTCATAAAAAGAGCAGTCAGCCTTGAAATACCAAAGTGGTTAAGAGGAAAGTGAAAATACGAATGTCTGTGAATATTCTCATCTGGCTCTTCTGTGCAGCTGTCTGAGGACCAAAGGACCTTTTTGTGGGTGGACTTTGGAGATCCTTGTTAAATTGAAGTATGAGAGCACTCATTAAAAGTATATTTGATCAAATCTAGTCTAAAATGTCCAAATTAGGAAAATGGATGGGAAAGCATTTAATGAAACCTTTGTGAAACTTTGTGCTGTTTTTTCCACTAACTCTGTAGCTGTTGTATTTCATTATGCATTTGAAATTTCTTTGGTATTGTAAACCAATGGGAGGGTCCCTGTATTCCTGACATTGCTGCCTTGTTGTTTACTGGCTTTATGCAGATGCTAACGGGAAACTTGGCGCACGTACCACAAGGCCGTCGTTTCCCTCGCCAGCTGCGCTCCCGCAGAGCTGTGCAACACTCACACTATGCTGAACTTGGAAGTAAATGCAGTTTCTTACCTCTCTTCAGGCACAGCCACTGTATCAGCTGGTGACTCCAACTGACTTTGCTAATGCAATGGCAATAAAAGAAAACATGCAACGTGCTCTTGAGGAGTTTGAGCTGGAGAGCAGTTCCTGCCGCTGTGCTCCATGTCGTGGCAATGGAATCCCCATTTTGAAAGGTAGAAGGTTTTTAGACCTCTCGCCTACCCTCTAAGAAACAAGCAGGGAATTTGCGAGGAGGAGGGAAGCTAGCTGGTAATCTGCTCCTTAGTTTCTCCTATTATTCCTGGGTGATGAAAAAGATTTTAAGTTGCTCTTTTTGTAGAATGCCACTCTTCAGTAAAGACGATGAAGTCRAGGGCTGTATAGTAGGAGTGATCATCTGTATCAGTTTTGTGGAAGAATTTGTTCCCATCTCAATTATGCATTAAAAAAAGTTGACATCTTTATGTCTCYTCCTTTGCTTTTAAGATTGCTTCCATCTTCCTACAACAGTGCCTACTGTCTCAACATTAATTAGTGTTTGTAAAAGTGTTTTGAAGATGAAAAGCACCATCTAAGTGCAAAGCTCTGTTATCACCGTCACCTCCCCCCATTTCTCATAGAAGCTGCCCTCCTTTGGAAGCAGACTGTGATTTTGAAATGAAGGAGAAAAATAATTAAATTGAATCAAAACCACACTGCCTAAACAGAGACACATGATGTGATGACAGCTTCTAACAAAAGGGCCATTTTTTCAAGTGCCTGATTCCAATCTGCATCTGCAAAATTCCTGATGAGTCGTTATCATCTAAATGAATCTGATGCAAAAACGATTGCTTCAGGTACCAGCCAGTTGATTGTAGCACTTAAAGAATTCTTCCCATGATTACACTTGTTTAAATAACTTCTTCAGGATCTGAGTCATGTTAGCATTTCATTTAGGATCTTCTCAACAAGAGTTTTTTAATGATCATGTAAGTGGAAGCTCTGATCTGGGGTCCTGCTGTGGGAAGCACAGACCAGTCCTGAAGAGCTGTAGGGAAGTCGCACCAACTCTTCCTCTGGCAGAAAAGCTAGCTGAAAAGTGTCTGTCCTGGGTGCTTGTTCTTGGCACTGCCAACAGTTTGCTCCCCTCTCAGCTTTACCAGAAAAACCCTCTTTGGATGGGGACAGAGGGACTACATGGCAAACTGGTCTGCTGAATTAGTGCAGTGCTGTAGGCGAGGGACTGTTGAACTGCAGGGCAGAGCCAGGAACAAATGGCTGGAGAGGTAAGAGGGACATCAAGATATTCACAGTTTCACTGCTTTATCACTGTTTTGTACTCTTGCCACTGGAGAAAAATGCTGGTGTAATTTCACCCACTGTTCTTTCTTCACAGAAGATGAAACACTGAAAAGAAATGGATGTCTGTAGGGAAATGTGGCTGGAAATGAGGTCTGTAATCCCACCATCTCTGCTTGCTTTCAGGAACTGAGTGCGAATGTTTATGTCCCCTTGGCTATAGTGGCACTGCTTGCGAGATCACCAAGAGGGAAGGTAAGAAGGATCTGAAGACCGAGGAAAGAGGGGGGAGAGTGGCCCTAATAAAAAGGACAAGGAGGTGGCCAGTGCTGCGAGCCCCTTGCACTGGTATTACTGTGCTATCGTGGCCCAGGACAAGGCAGCTGTCRAGTCCCAGGAGGGAAAGCCAGACACATAGGCTGGATCCTGTATCTCTAAATGTCAAGGGATTTGCTGGTGACCCAGGGCACCAGAATCAGTAAGTCTGTGCSCTTCCCTAGAGAGTTCACTGCCTGGTGCTGGTGAGGTAAGGATGGAAACACTCTTGGCCTCTGTTATCCATTTGTGAGAACCTATAACCGTGGGGTCTTTCAGCACCATTGCTGTTTGGTGAGCACAGGCATACCTACCCGTGCATAGAGGACCTCTTCTCGTCTCTCCTCTGAATCCTTGTGGCCCTTTTCAGGCTGCTGTAGTTCGCTGAGTTGGCGAGAAGGCCATGTCTATGTTGCAGAGAGGGGACAAGAAAGTACTGTATGGTCTTCATCTATGTACTCAGCTCTAACTTGGATACAGATAGTCCCAGCTGTATCTAGGAGTGATGCTGGGGGGCCTGACTGGGGATGTCAGCTGACGGATGGGGAGAAATATGCCCAAGGTTGGCTATCCCTTGTCTGTCCAACCCCCCGCACAAGGTTAGGCCCCTTCAAACTGACAAATACGCTTTGGCTTTCCTTTTCCAGGGAGCTCAGGCTGAGACTAGTTAGTGATGAGGGAGAAGTTGTAGGTAGATAGTGCGAGGAGCTGATCTGYGGACTGACTGAACTGACAGCAGAGTTATAAGATGGACTGGTTGGTTATGGTCTCCAAAGCTTACTGCACTGGAAACRGAGTTTAGCACTGAAGTCTAATGCTTCTTTGCACTCAGGAGGTGGCTTTACTTTGGCAGTTCAAAGCCACATAAGCCTTCCTTGCACGTGTATCAGACTRTAAACTCCCACCTAATTTACAATTCAGGATGAGCCCCAGGTCTCCTTCAGCAGCTCAATTTCTTAAGCTTTCCTCTTTGATRCAACCAGTATGTTGCAAACTGTTTTTCTTTAGATATGCTACCATGTATTTTAATCTTAAAATCTTGTTATTTTGTTTCAAAGCATTTACTAATGTTTCCTGGCCCTTTGTATTGTTTCTGTCTCCTGTCTGATGTTTTTAACTCCTTCTGGTTTAGTATGATCTGTGAATTTAATCATTTTACTGTTTATTTCTTCTAGATCATTAATTTAGATGCTAAATAAGACCAGTTCTCAGCCATCCAGAGCTCTGACACCGTCTCAGTTTGATGCACTGCATTTATCATTGCCCTTTGTTTACCGTCTCTTATCCAGGTTTCATTCTGCATGACTGTGTCCTATTCAAGGCTGGCTGAAATAYATTTTAAGCCAAGATTTCACAGAGCAGAGGGTCAATTTCATAGGTGTTTCGAAGCAAGTCCATGGAGTCTTAAACTGCGGAGTCACTTACACCTTGTTCCAGTYGGCTTCCCACACAAGTTATCACACCCGACCCTCCCAGAAACTTGCATCCATCCACTTGTCARCACAGAACTTCATTTTTCACTCCCCCTTCCTTCTTTTATGCACTGCCTCTGCATTTGGTTCTGGGATTCTCAGGACTTTGAATTTCTATCACTCACATGCTCAGGGTCCAGAAGAAAACAGTGTAATAGGAAAAGCACTGGATAGAAAGCTGAATATTCAAGCTGTTATTCATTGAACAAGAACATGCTAACATTTCCTCCAGCACCTCAAAATGTGGCTGACACAAGTTCAGTTGCTCTTTTTCTTCCATAGGTTTGGAATGGGTCAGGGACAGAAATGGACCATAAGCAAATTTAAAGCTAATTGATATTTTTTCCCTTGTCCATGCTGTATAAWGTGTAGTTTGAATACACACCAGAAATGCTAAACAGGGAATTAACATCCTTAAAACAATCATTCACTGTTAATGACTCACGTATATTATTGTTAGTGGTATGGACAGGGGCATATTTGTGTTTAAATATGATTCATGGAAGCTGACAGCTCTAACTGTGGAAAGAAATGCTTTATTCTGACAGTCCTTTCTGGCTTTGTTTTTTTCCAGATGCTGCTGTTAATGGGAACTGGGGCTGCTGGACTAGGTGGTCTGCATGCTCAGGAGGTCAGCGATCGAGAAGACGGCAGTGCAACAACCCTGCACCACAAAATGGTGGTTCGTCATGCTCAGGGCCAGATGTTGAGACACTTACTTGCTAGAAGRAGTTATGAAGAATGTACACAAAAGAGATGAGCAGTTTACTAATTGAGTGGAAAGATGTTAACTGGCTTATTAAGTTAGCTTAGCTCTGCTTGTAGGTCTCATCCTACGTGCATTGAAGACAGAAAATATTCAGAAGGCATTGGGACTTGGGCGTGTGTTATGGATCCTGTCCATTGAACATGATTTGCAATTGTTCCATGGGATTGAATGTGTTTACCATTCTTAATACTTTGACTTTATTGCAATAGGTTAATTGAGACAAGCTTAATCTCCTGCATTATTCGGTAGCTGTATGACTAAGTTTTAATCTTTTGTTTTTGAAGGTTCCTTTGAGATAAGAAAAGACTGTTTGATCTTATGTGCACTAGAATGTGGGCTAATACGCAGCTTCTGTGAAGACAGCTGTGTCATGTGGAGCAAAATACAGCATATTAAAGTCTGAATCTTGATGAGCACARTAGTATCTAATATGACATTTAAAGCAGCTGTACCTCACTACCACAGTTTCCTACTTTTTTATTTAACATAAATTGTCTGTCATATTAGAAATTGTCTTGAAGAAGTGAAAACTGAGTTGTGAAGAATATTCTGGTGGAATTAAGGTATTGTTGGTCTATGTAGCAGTGGTATTCTTAGTGCAGAGATGAGCTTCCTTCTGTGGATTTCTGAAGCAGAGCAAATACGACCTGATACACTCAGATACATTGATGTGCTTGTTCTTGGAAAGAGGAGGGAAGGGGAGAGGAACGCTGCTGAGGCAGGGAGCTGGAAAGCAGCTGCTGCTCCTTCTGCTCCTTGGGGATATTGAAAGGTAGGAGGGATAGGAAACCCTCATGTATCTCATGAACCTTGAGAAGCAGTTGCCACCCTTGAGAAGCAGTCCAGGACCCTCCATGGGAGCAGTATGAGTAGCTAGCTTTTATTGTAATGCTTTGGCATGAGCAGAATACGTGGAACATTTTGGAACAAAGATAATTAYGCACCTCTCAAGTCTTCTGCCCTTAGCAACTACCTCTGCCAAAAACTGACACTTGTTCATCTGTCGATTCCATGAAAACACGTATTTCAGCAGATGTATTGCTGTTGTAGTCAGGTTAGGGCATCTGAGATGGAAAGRCTTTACTGTGAAACAAGCCAAAGCCAAATGAATTGCACACCCCTTGTCACCATCTCCAGGCTCTGAAGTCATGCATCAAATCTGTCTCGAACAAAAGAGAAACTTGGAACACTGTGCAGAGTTTCATGGCTAATCTGGCCAGCTTTGGTCCAGGGACTTCTCTCCCAGTGCTTTGTTGGTGGTTAATGACTTTTGCAAAGACGTTTGTTGGGGRCATGCTGTAAAATAGCTAGTGATAACTGTGCTCTAGGAAAATGATGTGACTAGTACAAAGGTTTTCATGACTGTTKTATGTCTTCTAGCATTTGCAAGGTCAAGTACTCTTCCAAGGGTGTTTAGCAATGCTGTTGATGATGGGTTGGTATCGCCAGTTTCTCTTCTTTCAGACTGATGTTGTCTTGATGTAATTCTTGCAGGAACAAATCAAACTCTCTGACATTTGAACAATGGAATATGCATTTAGTTTTCATTCTCGTGCCGCCTCCACACTTATTGACGAGGTTTCTTTGACAGCTTTAAGAAAGGAAGAGCACATTGCATATGTAAAAGAAAAGTGCTCTGTACTCATAATGGGCTACATAATTGAGCTGCCAGCCCCAAATATTTCCGTTATGCACTGTGTAACTGTTACTGCTTTTTTTGTGATGGAGGTTTGCCAACAGGTTCRTTCAGGGTCACGGTCAAAGGGGTCACTGCTTTTGCTAAATACAGTATTTTTCAATAGTTTTTGAAGGGACACTCTGAAGGCTCTGTAACAGAGGACACTGATCACCAATTTTGAACAGCTCATGTGTGCCTGTGAAAATAGGTACTGCTTTGCAGTTGCCTTCCCTTATTGAGAAGCATTGATGCTCATCAGAAGAAAGTTTTTTAGATTACAAAGTGTCTTTTGTAAATTTGATCACCTCAGTCGATCACCAAACTGTAAAAAGTAATCTGACACAGCCCCGCAGTGTGTCTATCCCATGCTTATGCAAGCAGAGCCACATGTGGTGACCTGAATTCAAACTATCCTCTGATGAGAAAAGTCAAGATTTTTTGAAGTGGCACTGCCTAGGACTGGATATTATTTGTGAGGTTTTGGGGAGGGAAAGAGGGAAGATTTGGCAGTCTTTAAGATCAACAAGGTAGTTTAATTCAATTATGATTTCAGTAGTGGTTGAACATTGAGCCCATTGACTCTACAAGATTCCCACGAAGGACATAACTTTTTTTTGTCCTTGTAATTTTGTGCTTTGATTTAACTAACAAATAATTTATTATGACCTAGAGAGCAACAAAAAATACCATGGTGAAGCTTTTATTGTTTCATTTGGGTACATATTAAATTTTGGTACCATCTTTTACTGCTGTTTCTAACTTGTGTGGAGGTTTAGGTTAATAATCCACGTACAAAAACATGAGAACGCTGCAGACAAGGAGTGTGCATGCTCTGCACTGGTGCAACCTCTCTAGGCCATTTCCATACTTAAGACGGTTGTTTTAAGGGGCTTTTTACATCCCAGGTTATATCTCTGGCCTAGACCCAAAGTGTCGTGTTAATACCCACCTTATTAACATCGAGAAATAGGCTTCTTTAAACCTGCAGTAGTTTTGCATCAGTTATTTTGTTGCTTGTGCCTCAACACTGCTCTGCATTTAACAGCGCATTGTTGGTACTTGTGCAAATGGCTCATGGGCTTACCAAAAAAAGTTGATGTAGCTAACTGTGCAATTGCCCACAGATACTGCAATTTTTTTGTGAAAAATAATATTGGAAAATGTACAGAAGCTGTATTTTCTCCATCTCCCTTCTTGAAGACACTACTGCTGAGATGTGTGCTGGATTCTGTAAATAAGGCTTAGGGAGCTGCCAAAATGGTATTTTTGATAAGTTGTAATTAGGAATTTCTTAGTCAGGAATGGGAAAATCAGACTGGTGTCCAACTTGGAGAGATTTTCCTGAAAATCACCCAGCAAGTTCATGTAGAGGGCCAAACAAGGCCCACATTTCCAACCACTTGTTCGTCTACTTTCATCACTAGAAAGCCCAGTAAGCATTCAAGAGAATTGCCAGATTTCTGGTCAAATTATGCCTCCAGATTTGTCTTCCTATTTTATTGTCCCTCTGCTTGGATAAATCAGCAGAACTAGAAATGAAGGCACCAATTATTACCATTATGAACCTTTGTTTTTTCACTTACTTGTAGTGCAATGCATAGAGTCCCACTATACGACACCCCTTAAAAAACACTCCCTCTCCAAACTCTTAAGAATCTTGTTTTCTTTTTTCTTTTTTTCTTTTTTTCTTTTTTTTCCCTTTTTCTTCCTTTTTTGATAGGACTAAATGTTTTATTTCTTCATGTACATCTACGTAGTATTGTGTATAGAAAGGAAGGCAATGATTTCAGAGCTGCCTCTGTTGGGGAATTCTTGCTTGCTCTAAAATCCCAGCCTAGAGCGACTCAGGCATTTGGGTAGTCAGCGTGACATTGACCCCGAGGTAGGAAACGGCTCTGTCTCAAGCACTGCCCTTATCTGCTCTTCTGTTAGCTGGTTATCTGGAGTCTGCACCTTGCAACCTCAGGTGTATAGTCATCAATCATTTGCTATTTTCTTTTGCGTACTGGTTCCTCTCTGCCCTTCCTTTGTTAATAACCCAGTTTGCCTATATCCATAAAAATATCTGATTGTGATACCATTTATCCAAAGCACCATACATCCATCATGTACTTATGAGAGAGATAACCAAGGTCTCTTGGGAAATATGCCACAAGAAATATATAGGATAAATAACTGTATCAAATGTATGTCAGTGTGCAAGAGGAGAAAATTCATTCATTAAAACCAGGGTGGAACAACACTGTTTTATTGGAGCCTCTAAGCTTTTAGTTTAAGAAAGAAACCTACTTTTTGCCAGTTATCTCATCCAGCGCAACTCTCATGCTGGCCACTTCAGTATGAGATATATTAGCTTCTTTGACTAGCATTGTAAATGTGTAATTGCTCATAATGTGTGGGGTTTTTTTTTAAACAGACCTTACAGGCAGCTTCTTGCTTCCTTTGACTTATGCTTCCCTGCTTCTGAGTTTCTGCCAGGGGATATAGCTGAGCCCRCAATGAAGCGGAGGGCTAGCGCTGGAGGCGGGGGTTGCTAGGGATCTCACTTCGGCGTTTGAACGAAACCTCCGAGTTTGTGTTTCATTGCCCTTGGTTGGGAGGCGAGTGATGAGCTCTGCCCTGCACGTATCCTTGCTTTGATGTCTGTACTCCAAAACTGCACGTTCGAAGCAGAGGACGAAAAACTCCAGGCAAATCCCAGCTTTTTGCCCTTGTTTATTTATGGGTGCTTTGTGGTGGTGTTTCACGTTCGATTTCTTTAATCACTTGGATTTATTCTCTTTTTGTGATTCCCCGGCCTGTGATCTGTTCTTCTAGAAATGACTCAAAAGATGAGAATGCAGGTTGCCTTTCTGCAGGCCTCATCACTCCGCAACCTTTAAGGCATCAAATCTATCTATTCATTAATTTCTTCCCTCTGGTCACAAGAGAGGCATACTTTGCTTTCTAAGATGACTTTTTACTCATTTACTTGCAGGCATGTTCTTGAGTACTAAGCAGAGTATATAAAAGCAGAAATAGCCCATGAGCCAAATTAAACCATGGTGTAACAGCACTGTCTCATGTTTTTAATGCAATGTGCTGGCCCATTGCCAAACAGTGGCAATACCATTCAATGGGAAAGCTAATTTTTATTCCTAAATTTCACTTTCTTCTTGGATGTCTGAATTGTGCAGATTTCAGTGGTTCCTCATGGTGGTTTTTCCTCAACAAGGAGGACATCAGAATCAAGCCCCTGAGAGCAGGTTCATCTCTGGATGAATATAACATTTACCTGGAAAAGCAAAGTGGGCAAAAAGGCCACAATTTTATCACCCATTTATCCGTGTTGTAGAAAGCTGCCGTAGGAATTTTTCTACAGCAAAATCAAATATCAATGTCCAACATGGTTGGTTGTTTTCTTATAAGAAAAGAGCCTGTAGTTTCTTTTTCAAGCAAAAGGGAAGAAGTAGTWAAAAAAAAAATCTCTTTTGGCAAATGCACACACAAAAAAAACATGGGSCGAGATCTTCAGGTGGCATAAATCAGCTGCACCGAAGGAGCTAGGCTGATTTACATCAGCTAAGTGTCAGACTCTAAATCACCACTGACATGCTGTTGAAAAACAAGCAATTCCAAGAATCAGAGCCATAGCTAAGCAATTTCTTTCACTAAACCTCGATTCCTTTCTACCCCCTCTTTCCATTCACATGTGTACAGAAATGCTCCTTTGTGCTTTGCGGTTTTGTTGCGTTGTTGCTTTTCATAACGCCAGATTGCTTCTCATGCCTTTTTTTTCTTCTCCCCCATAAGGAAAAGCACAGTAAAATGAAGTGCCTTTCGCTTTCTGTCCACCCCAGGTTTTTGCGGCAGTTCATTAAGAGCCCTGAGCTGTGGGCTCTCGCTGCAGTCTCTGGATGCTGTTCAATACTGTGTGTATTTTTGTGCCGAGATTTACGTCTTACATTCAAAAAAGGCCCTTAAATCAGGCAGCCCGTTAGCATGTTCTCCAGCTCCAGGTGCCTTGGAGATAAAATGCCTCTGTTCTAATAGTCAATCCATCACTGATCCTAAAGAGGAATAGCCTTCGCTTGTGTGTGAGCATCCTCTGTAGAATGGTTTTGTTTGGGTCTGTCTGTTTATTATTTATTTATTTATGATTCTCATCAGCTTGGATTCACGTTTTCACCATGACTCTTCAGCGTCTTTGGGCTTAAGCTTCCTCCCATACAGCTCAGCATATGGCTTTGCTGAAAATGCAGCCCTGCCCAATATGCTACACTTTAAAATCTGACAGTGCCAACTTATAAAAGTTTCATGGTGCATATGTCAATAGCAACTGCATAAAAATGCAAGGATCATGAGCTTTTAATTTGTTTTCCAAAGGCAAATATAAAAATTTCTGCGAGCGAAGCTTACTTGTGTAAACAGTTTTAGTAAATGTGTTTTATGACTACTTATAACCTCACCATCACGCAGCAACACCACTGCTGGRGCTGATTTCTCCACCGCCTCCTGTATCACGCCAGTGTCCCTGTGRCTGGTGGGGATGCTATTTAATTGGAGGGGGGTTGAGAGGAAGGGGGCACGCAGGAAGGCATTGAATCAAATGGAGGAATTTGCCTGGACGGCACTCAGGTTGTATATAGTGAATCCGCTATGYCTTCATACGTATGTAAATGCAATACTTCACAATTATTTGTCCCCAGTGTAATTCCACTGCAGAGTTATGCCTGGAGTATTTATAGCCCAGCACAGGCTCCTAAACAAGACCGTATACTTGCAGTGAGCAATACCCTGCCTTGTTGCAGTCCCCATGGGTGTTAACACGCTTTGGTTTGCACACTTTTCCCCGGGCACGGTGCCCCACCGTTCTGCGGGGCCGGGTTATTGCACTGCCGGCTGCGGCTCCTTGTTCCAGCCTGGCAGGGAGTCCAAGCTGACCAACAGCTCCAGCGGCCGTTCGTCTCCCTGCCTGTAAAACCATTAAAAAATAATTATTTAGTTCTGCAGTTCTGCTCTGATGCAGGTTCCCATGGCCACCCCGGTCCCTGCCTGACACCCAGACTGCTGTTGAGATCAAGGTTTGCAGGCACCTTGAAGACAGGGCTAATGAAGCAGCATCATGTTCCTCAGACCCCCAGTAGCTGTTTCTTTTTCTTCTCTGGTCCTTCAAGATTGGCTTTGCTTTCCCAAAGGGCTGGTGACAGGTCTCCCTGCACCAGCTTCCCCCCTCCAAGCTGGGCAGAGAGATGGAAGTCTCAGAACAGCCCAGCCGTGAAGCCGTTGTGGAGGCTGCCCGTCCCTTTGGAGACGGGTCATGACAAGCTTTTTTCATTATAGGATAGGTCAAGTTCTCAGGTGCATTCAATACTATAGATTATGGCTGCACTCCCGGTTGATGGGAATACTTGGTGTCTGTCATTTACTGTCCTTTTTTATTCACTTGGCTGACCTTCGTTCCTGGCTTGTGCACTGTATTAATCCAGACACCAAAAATGGATCTCTCTGTTCTTAGCACTGGCTAAGAAGCTGGGTTTCCAGTGCACTGAAGCATCCTTCTTTAAAATAGCTGGGTTTGGTCTTAAATSAGTCTGGAAACTGAGCTGGAAGTTGCCTTGACTTGTAGCCACTTGGCGAAATGCCTATGCTTATCAGAAGTACTGCTGAAAGTTGGGATGGTCATCCCACTGAGCAGCTCCCGTGGACTCTGGCACACCTATTAAGTRGGCTGCCTTCAGGGTAGGGCCTCAGCTCATGGTCCTCATCCTTGGCTTAGGAGACAGGTCAAAGGACATGGAATTTTTAAAGAAACTTGCTTCTGAGTCACTGAACAAGCACTTTTGAAGAGAACTTCATAAAACGTTTGCCCAACTCTGCTCTTATTATCTTGCCAAGGCCTTGGTTTTCCAATGATGGGACCCTAATTATGACCAGGTTCTTAAATGCCTGGAGCTTTGTCTAGAAGAACYCGTCCAAAGATGGATTTCCTGCCATCTGCAGTGCTGTCATTTGGGATAGTGTGTTTGTTTGTTTGTTTTTACAGCATTTTTTGGTGGACCATTGCCTCAGCATCACTTTCTGACAGGCCATTTTGATTGTTTAGCCTAGCGCGTTGGGTCTCCCTCCCCTCCCTGCGTGTCGCGGTTTGCACTCTCACCCACAGCCAGAAGCCACCAGTACACTTGGGATTGCCCTACCCAGGATGCTGGCTCAGGAAGCATGGCTCTTCCCTGTGACATACAGGTTGGTGAGGACTGTCCTTGCCCTCATGGCAGCACAAAGTTCTGCTGTTTCCGCCCTGCTCCCGCCCTCTGGTCTGATACATCAATCCAAGCTTCAGTGAGGCCACCGTGGGCAGCCAGGACGCGGGTGGCCAGGCTGCAGCTGGAGCTGGAAGTTGGTAAGTCTCCAGCTATCAAACACTCCCTCGTTTCCATTAGTTTGTTTATAATAATTACCCGACCCGTTAATTTAAGGTTGTTGCCAAGCTGCTCAGGATAGCTGAGCAGCAAAAGTGATACAGGAGCGAAGGCTTGACTACTGCACAGATGGAAAGAGCTGTTGATTAGCAAAATGCTGCCCCTGTGCTGCCTTCCCTGCCACGCGCGCGCTGGGGGCATACCTTGGCGTTTGCTCTGGTTGCACGCAGGGCCACCATAGCCCAGCTGGCACTGGCAGAGACACGTGTCTCCTGCCAGCACGGGCTCCCCGTTGTTCTGACACGGCCCACAGCGGCAGGCGTTGAACTCCGATAAGTAGCTGTCCAAAGCTTGCTTCAGGTTTTGCCGTTTGGTTTCCATGTTGGCAAGGTTGCTTCTGCGGATGATTTCGTGTATGGGTTGCAGCTGCGTAGGACAAAGACATGCAGGGATTTCAGAATACAGTGGAGTATTTAACCTGTAAGAATGCCCGGTGATGCAGCAAACTAATATTGTGCTATCTACAGCTTTAAAAACATGATGAGTGCATAGTATCTGCAGCAGCAAARTCCAGCTCTACCAGAGCATTCAGCAAAAATAGCTGAATGTGGACAAGCACGATTATAACCCACCTTCTGCATTTAACCCGTGACACAAAAGGATTGGATTAGCTGGAGGCCTCATGAGCTGATGGTAGTGTTCAGCCTTCTGAAAGGGTCTGAGAGGCTCGCTGGGGAGTTTTAGATATTTAACTTGTGTTTAGAAAACGGTTCCCTTAAAATCTCAGCCCTTCTAGTTTCACCAGTAACAGAAGTTGTGCTGTATATTGACATTAAAATATCAGGGCTGATCTAAGCACACGTAGTTGTAAGTCCAAGAGTGCGAGGCCGTGCTCGCAGCTCTGCTTGTGTGCGCGGGTATTGCAGCGAGCGCTGGACGGGAATCGGCGGACACCACCCGGGGCAGCGGTGGGGATCTCCTCATTGCACAGGGCGCCCGGAGAGCGATTTGCGAGGAGGTTCTGCCCAGCTTTGGCAAGAGCTCTTGGACAAATTTGCACAAGCCTGTTTAACAAACGAGAGGAAGCTAAAGATAAGAGGCAAAGTGGACACAAGTGCTTATCAGCAGCCTGAAGGCCTCCTGTTCCCCAGCAATTGCTGAGCTCCTAAAGCAGCCAGCAGAGAGGTCAGCAAGGGATTTACTGGAAAATTGCAACAAATTTTGCTCAAAAWTGATGGGGTCTTGTGCAAAAAAAAGTGAATAACCTGCCACATGTGTTCAACTGCAACTGAAAGAGCTTCTGGTTTAATAGGCCGTTCTGTCACCATGGTGCTGCCCACAAAGATTTGCAAATTCCTACTTGCCCTGATAATAATGCATGTAATTCCTGATTCCACCTTCGCTTCTCTCGTCTCCCACCTTCCTGTCCCTCTTGCTGTCAAAGTCAGAAGCAGATGTGCTTTAAAATTAAAATGAGGAGAATGGAAGTGGCAGCATGTCTGTTCTGTGCCCTAGGTCCTTCTCCACACATCTTGCAGCTGTGGTCCCAGAGCAGACCAGCAATTAMAACATCTCAAGGTAAATTTTGTGCTCCTAGCCATAGTGTAGGATATACCCTGGGTCCTCACGCCTGTATGCTTTCTGATAGCCTTTTCACAGCAWCCTCCTCTGTAAAAGCAGTATCTGATAGCACTGAATTACTTGTTCCTAGGGTTGTTCTTCTCTTTTCCCTTTCCATCTCCTCTACTTGTATCTATCTCCTCCTCACCTCCAAAACCCTACAGAAGCCCTCCATGATCTTTCAATTTTATTGGCATCCAGGCAGATGAGAGGGAGGAGCAGGACTGTTCTGTTTTTYACAGTTACGAACCCTCTTGGAGGAGTCCAGGCTGCTGGAGACAGGATCCAGCTGACAACATGGGCGAGGAGCCCCAAAGACTCGTGGAAGGAAATGTGCAGGGAGAAAGCCTGCATAGCAGTCAACACCGTAGCCTGGGGAGGTTACGCAGACCCGCTGCAGCTCTGAGACGAGGCRGATGGCAAGGAAGGATGGTCTGTGCCGTGGGGAAGGATCTGCTCCCTCACAGCCACTTGTGACTCCCCGGCTTATATAGGAGGACRGAGCGTTAGGGAGAATAATAGGGATGAATGCAACCGCTGAGAGCCATTCATTGGGAAGCTGTTTGGGGACACATCAAAAACTTAACTTGGCACTAATCCAGCATTAAGCTTCTCGCCTGCCTCCCCGCTGGTGCTGTCGCTGGAGATGTACTCCCCATTGTGAAATGAATAAGAGGTTACCAGATCAGTGGCCCGTTACATTTAATCTTGTTCTGTGATGGGATCACAATAAAAATACGAAATGATCTGCTCGACTACACTTTCATTCCTTACGGTGGCAGAGTTTCTTCAACAGCAAAAAGTCTTACCTCAAAATCAATAACAGCAGGATTATATTTTAATGACCTTCCCCAGTGCCGATACATATTGGAATCCCAGCTCTCTAAGAGGCCTCCGCTGTAACTGATATCTCCACCTCTAATCCGGGGGATAATGTCTTCCACAACAGCACTGTTGCTCTGAGGATCTGAAAAGTTGAATCRCACTCATGTATGCAGTTACCATTGCCACATGCACGCTCGTGCACTAGAAATTGCTTAATCGAGGGGGAATCAAGCAAGCGAGGGGCTATTGGTGACCAGCGCTGATGCTGCGCTCCGGGAATCGATGGGAGCTCTGGCACGCGCAGCGCAAGCCGGGGCCAGCCCTCTGCGTTGTTATGAGACAGTCGGCAAGGAGCTGAGCATCGCAGCAAGTCTTAAAGGACCTGCATGGCTCCAGCCTTTGTGTCTGGTTAATGCATGCATGCTACAGCACTTTGCCTRTAACTTATAAAGTGCTATACAGATTTGGGTCTTTTTAGCCTCTTGAAATAATTTTTTAACTCAGATTCTTTTACTAGTCACTGTGCAGCCCTCGTCAGAGTGGATTCAGTCTCATCGGTAGCAGCCGGAGCCCTGCTGAACGTTTGGCCCAGCATTGACAGCACATGGGAAACRTGCAGGAGAGAGCAGAGCCTCAGGGATTTGGAAGAGGATAGAAGGGAAGGGACTTGGAGACGACGTGTTTTGTCTCTGGTTCATACGCCTCACTCTTGGCAGCCAAAAGGCCTGTAGCCCTCTGGACACCTGTTTGTTAGAGCTGATATTAGATGTATGCCACTGATGCAGTGCTCAGAACGACGTTGTGCTTAGTGACAGACACCGGTGTCCACGTAAAGCAGAGCACGAGGCGGGGAGGTTTGGCACGGGCAGCAGCTTCTCCATGGTGTGAGTGGACATGGTGCGCTAAGAGAGGAGGGTTGGGGCCATAGGGGAGCTGTGGACCACCAGTGAGGGTGGGAGGGTTGAGGTGTGGAGTCAGGATCCACCAAATTATCATACCAGTTTTACGAAATCCTTTATTTTCACATTCAGAGTGCGACATGGATGCTCTCAAGTCTAGTTCGGACTTTGCAACTACGATGCCCGCTGATAGGCCAAAGCAGGAAGCAATGTCTTCAGAGCTGACGGCTGCGAAACAAACATGAAACCAGTAAAATTGCTGTGTCATATTGATTGGAAAGACATTCATTTTCCTACTTATATTTTTTTGCATTCTGTTAATTGCATGGCCTGTTTCCAGGAGTCAAAGAATAACCCAGGGCAGAGGAGAGCTTTCACTCTTGAAGTGGCAATGCCAATATTTTGTTGGGCCTATCACATAAAGCTCAGTAGGGAAATGTCCTTACTGTAAAATTCTTTCCTCGAAAATTATTAGTAGAAATTGAAAGTCTTAACACGAGCACTTATTTCCTGGCTTGGCCTGGGCCTATCTATTTAATTTTTTTCCCCCCACAAAATAACTCTTAACTAGAATAAATCTGGGAACGGCAATTGAAATCAATAGATCCTTGCTAATTTTCATAAACTGAGGAGTGGACCCAAGTATCAGCGGTTTAAGCAGCATGTTCAGTAGCAACTTGCAAAAGGTCTGTCTGCTGCAGGCTGCAAAAGCCTCGCTGCACGCTGTTGCTTTGCTGCTACCACCACTGCCACATACATCATAAAAATATGTAACGGGAGACCCATGAAGAGACTGCAGAGAGGAGAAGTGAACTAATGAGGCGGTTTCACAGAAGTAAGCAATGCACGTATTTCATCCAGCCGGGCTTTATGTACACACTTCAGCACACTGCAAATACAGGGCCGTCTTCCGTAACAGTCAAAAAAATCCATTGATTTCAATAAACACAGGTGTGATAAGTAATAGGTAACTTTTATATTGCTCTTTTTGTCAGTAGATCTTAAAGTGTTTTACAAAGCAGCCTGGCAATCAATACCATGGTATTGAAAGGGAGGCTCGGAGGTCAGGGGGATTTGTGTGTCACAGCTTGATGGTCTAATGATCGGGTCTGGGGCCTGAGTCCCCGGCCAGAGCCCCGGCTGCTGGACTGCGTTGCCTCCCTCYGGCTGTGGGAGCAGAGCTCAGTCTTGTTCATTTTTAAGATGTCAGTGAAATGTCTGTACCTTGATTTTCCCCTCCTTCCCCCCCCCCATTCTGCACCCCCTGGAGCAATAAGTCAACGGGAGCCACACCGGAGCGGGAAATTGAGCCTAGGATCTGCTCTTCACCTTGGCTGCTCCTCAACAGCAGAGTGGTCGGCAGCCTGAGAAAGGTACTACACAGCCTGAATTCGAAACAGCGAGAACTAACTGAAGCATGCTCGAGACTTCAGGGGGAATTACATCCCACTGCAAAACTGGGCCCCTGAGAAAAATTAAATGTGTAGCACTCAATTACTTGTACTAAACTGTTCAACAGTTGTAAACACAGTGGGTAAAGTTCATTCACCCAAAGCAACATGAGTGATTGCTTATCTGGATGTTGGAGTGCCATAAAATTAAACTTGAGAAACACCCTGATTAATTGATTCACCATGGTTCCTGTGGAGTAATTATGTTCAGCAAGGGTCTGTCAATACAATTTGCTATTGGTTGTAGCAAGACCTGTTCCTGATAGATGAAAAGTGGTTATCTTTGCAAAAGAGTGGTCATAGAAAATATTGGCACTCAAGGGKGGAGCCCTGATAGTTTTTTTTTTTTATAATATAATTTGGGATAGCTAAATGTATTCAAGTGATTGATAAGATTTACTGCTGCATTTTGAATTAATCAGAATATATGAAGACTCTTTTTACTCTGTGCATAATATTTCTCCCATAAATATGTTCTTGTAATATGTGAGCATGTTATACTATTTTCTGCTAAATAAGAGAACCATAACAATCTATTTTAAAAACAAGTCATGAAAAATATTGATGGCAGAGCAACAGGGACCTTGTTCTGACATCTATATTTATTTTACTCATGACCACATCCAAATGAGCCCTTGCAATCTGAAAGTTAGAAAGAGTCTGGCTGCCAAACTGCAGTCTGAAACTCTGCACCGGTGAGCTGTGGTCTCTTCCTGGGTGTCTAAAGTCTATTTTCAAAACTCAGGTTTCCCATAAGCTTGAAGTCTGCCTCATGCCTAMGCTTGCTTGGATGCTCAAACCTCATCGAGAGGGGACTCAGTCTAGGTATCTTTTTCCTGTGCATGTGCTTTCGTCACCAGTCTATAAACAAAGTGTGTTTCCTCTTCTAGGGCATTTTATACATAGCCACGCTGGCTCTGTTGGCTCTCCAGATGCCAGAGCAGAGCTGGAGCAGGGGGTGCGCCTAACGCAGGTGCCACGTTGCTCAGCCATGCAGGGACTGAGTGCATTTCCAGGCATCTGCAGAACTTTGAATTGGTCTGTTGAAGCTCTGAATTTAAGACTTTGGGCACCCCTATCCGGACCATCCCATAGGGAAGGTGCCTAAATCCTTTTCCAGACRTAGCCTTCAAGCATGTCTGGCTCTCGCCATTAGGAAGTCAATTCTCACTAAGCTTTTTTAAACCAGCAGCACATCAACCGTTGTGGCTGGTTCCTTCTGTACGTGTGTAGCATGACATAAAGTACTGCTAACCTGATATATGTGGACTTTCTAGCAGTGTCCTATTTAGATGAAAATTATATAGATGTGCTACATTAGAATGAAAATGGTATCTCCACTGGGGCACGTTTTTTGTCTTTTGCTGAACTTCAACATCCTTTTTTCCTAAAATAGGGCATCTTGTAGCTGTAAATTGCCTCTTCTGATATATAGTAAGCACAAGAWAAAGTAAAATAATAGACTCCCTCCACATGCTCTCGATTCATTCTTCCTCTTTACTTGGCAGTCTGTTCCCTGAATAATTGCTTGCCAAGTTCTCATTCACTTCTATATCACTTAGTCTTCAAACTGAATAAATGATTTGAAGAGGGACCATGTTTCCAAACACTAGTAGTTTAGGAATTTGGTGAAAATTCTCTCAGTYGGTAATTATTTCCTGTGGAATAATTGGCATAGTTAACACTCAAAGTGGAGCGCATAGTTACCCTATTCCAGCTGGGATCAGACCATTTCAGACCCAAGGCTCTCCAGCAGAACTTTGCTCAGTCCTATGCAAACTGATGGAACTAAAGCAGTTTGCACCAGCTGTCCACTGTCGCARTTGTCTCTAGCACAAACACCCAGTGTGGATTACCAAAGCTGAACCTTTTGCAGAACAAAAACAGAGTAATGGAAAACCCTGGTTGTTGAGGGGATCTATTGTAKTGCAGACATCGTGGCAAAAGTTGACAATCTGGTTAGTGTACCAGAGTACCATACTAACATTGTTCTGCATCTTACATTTTRATTAGGAAAAAACCTTATGCTTTGGCTCTCCAGTAATGGGTATTCTTGCAGTCTAGATGTCTGCAGTGGATATTTTATATAACCGAGATTTAGAGGTATAGTTCTCCAGCCTCATACACTCTAATTTGTTGAGAAGTGGAGCTAGCAGAACTCTGTTAATCTTCAGATATGACACTAACCAGACTAAAGTGCCAAAGGTATTGCCAAGAGCAATGCATTACTTCCATTTATAGAAAATGGAAACCCTCACTATTAGTAAGGTAAAAGTAGAGGGAGCTGTCATTCTGGATGAGTTTGCAGGCATTTTATTCCCAAGYAATCATAAGAATGGCAAGGCCAAAGACTATAAGAAAGAGGAGAAATCTAGGAAGTGACACTGAAGAAAGTGCAAAAAATGAAATTCAGAATTGTACAAAAACCTCTCTCAAGTTCCCCTGAAAGCCTATCACATAATAGGAAATACCAGCCAGCTCAGCTATGAGGGGCTGATGAGCATCCACTCTCCCACKGTGTGGCTGGAAGGCAAGGCTCTGGAAGAAGACAGTTGTGGGGAGCAGCCAGAAGCTAGATGAGTTATTCTGGTGGCCTGCACCCACTCCAGGTCTCCAAGTTGGAAAGGCAAGGTTTAGAGCAGAAAGTTGTGAACAGAGAAATTTCTCATGTTATTCTAACCTTTTCTTCTCATTTCTTCTTTGTTAACGACGAGGATGTACTCGAAGACACCTCCCATTGTCCCGGACGTCACAAAGTGGGTGCCATAGTCATTGATGAACTTGGCATACATCCCATAGTCATATTTGTTTGGAAGCTCCTGCAGGGAAAGCAAGATATCTTCATCCAAAACAACGTTCTCCTTCCTCATCTTGAAGCGGGCAGTCTGCACCTTCGTGACACTTCTGATGAATCCAACCTCCTGCAGATCGACAAAACAGAGGTTGCCATTAAACCTCAGAATGAGCAGAAAAGGATGCCTCATCTGGGCAGCTGCAGACGCACACTTTGCACAGCAGTGGGCTATTCCTTGAGTTATCTGACGCTGGAGGGAGAGGCTGCCAGCGGTATACTTTCTGAGCTGGACATTCATCTACATTGCCCTGCTGTGTGTCAGGGGACTCTCTGCTGAAGACAGCAGGTGAGTTAATGCCTCAGCAAGCAATGTTATCCCCTCTCACAGATTTAGTGTCACATCTGCAATACCTCAGTGTTCATCTAAAAAAAAAAAAAAAAGTCATTTCAAGTCCTTATATGTGCAGAGGAAAGAGTCAGTGTGTAGCTGTTGGTTAAAGGCTTGAAAAACACCCCAAGTTTAAATGAAATCAATGGTTGTCTGCTTTGAGGGGCACTGTTTCTCTTCCATGCAGCTGTACGAGATGGAGGACAGAGCTAGATTTTAGATGCTATGGGTTGCTAGTGATGTGTGAATACAATTAGAATTGGGCTCTGTGTGATGCTCCCCCACCTTCCAAGTGAAACATGCTAATTCTTTTTTTTCCCCTATTTCTTTTCTAAGCTGTTATTTCCCTTTTGCTTTTCACACTGCCTCGACCAGTGGTGCAGGTCAATGGCTCAGTGCAAGCCAGATGCAGCCTGGCAATGCTGTGCGGCGGCAGTGGCCAAGATGCCAGGTCTGTAATGTGCTGAAGCAGCGGGAAGGATTTCCTGGATATACCAGTAAATCCACAACTTCACTTCTAGATAGGCTGTTGCCTTGGACAAGAGTCCAGTGCAACAAGAACAGCYCCTTAAGTGATTCTGCTAATAACTGATCATCCTTTAGCTGCAAATAGTGTGCGAGTCTAGACGAGGACACAGTAAATACTACGATGGTGCCAATTTCAAACAGCTTTTAGGGGCATTTCTACTTGGAACACCATCAAAGTAATTCTTCTGTATTGGTTCCTGTCAGCGGTCAAGAGAGAAGTGGAGACAGGACACGCTATATRGGGAAAATACCAGAATTCATATTATTATATTGGAAAGGGGTCATCACGGCTAGTCCAGGATGCAAACTCAGTGTGAGAAATAAACTCTATTATCTGCAAGTCTTTTCTCAGCATGTTATTTTAACCTGTTATTACAAGTAGATATTACCCTATCATATGGCAGTTTGTTCTAATTTGAACGTGATATATTTGCTACTGGAGATCATTCCCTGAGGACAACTGTTTTGATCAACATCTTGATATTTCCTCCTCCCTCATCAAGACTTTAAGCATTTCTTTATTTATGTGCTTAATGTGGCCATGAAACAGAATGGGGATGAGATGACATGTGTTCTGGTACTTCATAATTCAATTTTATTCCCACTCCCTCTCTGCTAAAATGTAATGAGAACAACAAACAGGATTACTAATGATCATACATTTGCAATTTCATGGACAAATTAAGGTACAATTAGTATGCATTTTWAAAAAAAAAGCAAGTAAGAGAATAAACCAACATAAGTTACAGCAAAACTGTGCAATGCAGAGATGACATGACTAGAACATACTTATTATTATTATTTTTACCTTTGCATCATACTGTGTGAAATTCTTCAGGGATCCTTTCTTGTATGATAAAGTTAAACCAAGCTCAAACTGCAAAGACTGAGGCCCAATTCCAAAGGTAAAGCCTCCTGTTTCGAATCTATCATTTTTGAGGGCCCTGAGCAGGTCCTTTGAATCGTCGTAAAACTCTGAGGAGAATCCAGAATCAGCATGGGCCTGAAGAGGAAGGAGTGGGCATTAGTTTTTTAGGTATTTTCTTCCCCTTTTCAATCTATTTCTTCAAGGAATTGATCCTACCTCCGCTGAAGTTGGTGGTAATCCTGACAGCACTGACACTGACGTCAGTGACTGCAGAGGACGATTCAGTCCCGTGCCATTTCATTTGGCAACGTGCAAGAAGCGGGGATAAAGCCCATTTTGCTTCCTCTGCCTCCAGGCAGGGGGAGGGTTTTTGTTCAGGGTCTCCAAGCAATGCCGTTACAGGCAGCGCTGGTAAGCGTTCCTATTGAGCTAGCTTGACATTTCTCGTTATAAAATCCGCTTTCCAGCTCCTCACAGCTCTGCCAAATCTTAACTCTTTGGAGTGATTTTGTTTTCTACTCCAGCTTGCTTCAGGATTAATTCATTTAGGAAAAACTCAGCAGCAGAGATTCAGCCACTTACAACGTCAACATGAGAAAATAAACATTGTTTTGCCTGTGTTTTAGAAAAGTGACCTTTTGCTTGACAGCTCCACTCTGTCAGCATGTGGACTTTCTGAATCTGGGCTGTGCCGTTTGCCACTTCGGTACTGGGCTGCCTAAATTACCAACACTGAAAAACAGCAACTCGCATCTTCATGAGTGACTACCTAGGCTCCACAGGTAAAGCCTCCTAAGACGCTGTGGACATGGGGCACCTCTCAGCACATGGCCATAGCGCAGAGGTTCTTTCAGCACAAGTGGCACAAAGAGGGGACAAGATGCAGCTCATGTGTTGAGTCCATCTGGCTCAGACTGGGAACTGCCTGCAGTAGGAATYGGAAGCTGCTGGCATTGAGCAGATAACTGTAATATTTCCCCGGAACAACGTGTGCTTCATCTGGAGCTAAATGAAGGTAACGCTTTCCAGGGTTCAGAATTTTGCCTGTTCCTGCCAGGGTGATGCTAATATACAGTTTCACTGTGAAATGCATGATAAAYGTGCTTATCAACAGCAGCCGGGGGCCCTGCTTACGATGTGGGACACCCAAGGTAAATKGCTGCTCTGCTTGGTCCAGTCAGGGGTTAACTTCAGTCTCTACCATCAGGTGGGACCCCGTAACAGTGTCAGCATTGTGATGTACCATGTGGACTTTCAGGAACTGCCTCATTCAGAATTCAGTTTTATGTCCCTTTTTAGCTCTGCCATAGATTTGAAGTGCTTTCAAAACTTGAACTTGTTGCATTGTTCCCAGTTTACAARTGGCCAACTTAATCCCTAGAGAGGCAAGTAGTTTGTCCAAGCTCTACAGCTTATTAATAGCAGAATTTAGAGAAAACCCATTTCTCTTGGCTCTGACTAGGCCAGAATAAGCAGYGGGGATGCCTGGGTGATATAACACATTAGCTCCCTGATGTGCCATAAAACTGCATTTATATTACCAATTGACTGCTGCCTTGGGGACAGCTGGAGAAAAGTTAGTTGGAAGATGGCATGTAGTGAATTCTCTCCTGATAAGATGTGCATAATATCTTTATATAAATCTTGGGTTTTAGCTGGAAAAACATTGCCAAATTTGAATATCTGGGGTACTTACTAGGAACTGATACACGTGAAAGTTGTAAGGCTTGCGGAAATACTTCTCATCATCTCCGTARTACAGGTGTTCACATGCAGAGTCGTATTTCAGTTCCCGCCACTCTCCGTTGTAAACATACTCACATTGGCCTCCAAAAAAATTAGGATCATATACGTGCAGGCTGTCTTCCTGTGTTAGGATATTGTATCTTTAAAAGAAATAGCATTCAGAAAGTTACCTATAACTCCTATTTTCTTTCCCCAACAGTCACCTTTACTAATTCATTCTTCTGACCACACATAGTCTATCCTCAGCTCTTGGGCTTTGAATTGGGWTAGCACCTTAAATCTGAGGTTGTTCTCTCCTGCCCAGATCAAACAGGGCACACACATTCATGTTATTTCCAAGATACTGGTTTGGGCTCATGCTGGGGGTGGAAGAAATCAGTTAAATCCTTCAGCCCATGCCTGTGTTCCCATATTTGTGAGTAGAGCCATAAAAGCCTCAATGCACGGAGATTCCTCCAGGTCCCCTGCATGTCTTTGGCAGTTTAGTGCATTTCTCAGTCACAAAGTGTTTCCTGGCATTCACTGTAATTTTTTTTTCTATCTCAATGTGGTTTCCTTCCTGTTAGTAATGCTCCCATTTCTCAATGGAGTTAGCAGCCTTTCTAGACTTGAAGTCTGCTCTCCAGCTATCAAGGCTGCTACCCTCTGAAATCCTGTCTCTTACTTAATATTCCCTATAATTAGGTGGCCCAAAATGAAAGCATTATTCAAACAAGACAGCAACAGCTCCTCATAACAGGGAACTGCCTTTAAGGCTGAAATGGTAAATGCTATTGCTCTTGTGTGCTTTGCAGGACAAAACAAATCAGAGTGAAGTATTAAATGCAGTGCTCAGTGCAAATAAATTTATGGCCTGATAAACTTTTGATAGATCCTCCCAGGCTCTGGGCCAGAGATCCATTTATCTCATTGAATCCAGAGAGCTTTGGGTCAAGCCGATAGGAAAGTTAAGTGATAGCGAACTGTATTTTCATATTGTAGCCCATGTTCTGCAAATGAAACTAAGCTGTATTTAGGTTAAAATATAAGATTTAAAGCAGAAATGTCAAAATAGACAATTTGCCTTTAAATTACCCAAGTTGCTGTCTTCCATGTATTACCTAACTGAAATTTAGAACGGGCTAGAGCAAAACTTTTTCATGCATAGGAGTAAATACTCCTGTATGTATTCATGCGCAGCTCAAACCTTCTGCCTCTAATCTCTACTCTGAAATCCTAAATCCTGGAGTAAAAAATTCTCCTTAAAGATGGAAGCCTCCAAGATGCTACATCTCCAGTGTACTCCAGTGAAACAGTGTACTGTTTTATTTAATATATTGCTTTCATTAACTGGAGAAAGTTGCAAGATAACTGGCCCCAGAAAGCTGGGATATATTTTTACACGAGTATAAAGAGGACAGTCAGAGGTAGAGAGTGGCTGAGAGAGGCCAAGGTCAGACAGTAAATCTGAGGCACAACTTGAAATAAAAGCTGGGACGAGCCTTCCTGCCTCCGTCGCTCTTACTCATGGTAGTGCCTGTTGGTGTCCAACACCTGTAGGACAGCAGCTGCCCTTCGTGTTTTGCACAGCACCACATAGGCTCCTGGAGCCCCGTACATCGTCCCCGTAGCATTGCTATTACTAAGAAAAAGCAGTATGAAAACCTTAATTCTGTTTTGATTGCGAGAATGGCAGCTATTAATTACTCACCCCTGGGCAGCTTTTTCAGCCCCTGGGAYTGGGAAGAGATTTTCACAGTAGCTTTCGATATCTTCCTCCTCGCAGTTATCCTCGTCAGACCCATCTCTGCAGTCTGCCTCCCCGTTACATACGAGGTGACGTTTAATGCAGCGACCTAAAGTGCACAGGGAAGGTATTTTTCTACCCGCTCCAGAAACCATGCTGGGTTTAACCAACATATCTGAGCAAGCCCCTCACGGATGTGGGGCTGCAGGGACATCCTGAGCATTGCCTGATCTTCTGCTGACTGTTATGAGAGTCCGCATGAGCCCAATTTTGCCTGAATGAGGCTTTCATGATACCAAGCCACTGGAGCCTGAGACTTTGAGGAGACTCGAGGATGACAGGTATGGAAAACCTCCTTATGGTGAACCTTCTTGCCCTTCACCTTTAGGGCAGATTTGGAGCAAAGCATCAAGCCTATATCTCATTTGCTTTCGTTTCTTAGCTATCCAGCAAATCGAGGTAGATATTTCCATCACCTAAAGCTGTGCTGCTGTAATTAGTATCAAGTTGCCATCAGCAAATTGTTGCCCCAGTGCCACGAGCCTTATTTCCTTGGGGTGAGCGGAAAAAATTTTGGCAGCTTGCACAAGACATGCCATTTTTCCACTTGTCTTTTGGTGCCCCAAGAAGCTGCACCATGTGTTAGACCAGAGCTCTTGCTCCCGGCACTCTCCAGGCAGCGCTCCTTCGGGGAAAGTTTTTCCCTCACAATCTGGAGCGAGCACAGCTGCGAGAGCAAGCAGGACGCTCCTCCAGAGTGTCAGGGTGCGGGAATCGAGCAGAGGGTCTCTTCGTTGGCAAGACTTTATTGTCAAAGATCATGGTCTCATAAAGGACCTGTAGGAAGCTATAGTTTCTCCAGTTGGCATAATGAAATTAGCTGTATCAGCTTGATGTACAGTTTGAGTTGCAGGAGGTATTTGGGGAATTTATTACAGTAATTATTGTTCGAGAATGAATGTTTGCAGGAAGTGCAACTTGAAAGTACTTCTGCTTCTGGGAGAGTCTCGAAGGCCTTGACGTGACATTTGTGGCTGGAGTAGACTGGTATTGCTGTGCTCCCATCACGGGAGCGGTGGTGACCTACACCAGCTAGCTGCAGGGAGTGTGTGTATTTCCAGGCTTCAAGAGTATTTTTATTAAATGCTGGAGATGGCAGTTTAAACCTTTTATGTAAAAACGAAAGTTTGTCCGTGCTGTTTCAGAGAACAGCCATTCCCAGAATAATTACCCAGTCCTCAGAGCCAGAGATGGTTAAAAAATAAATCATAAAACAATTTGCTGGATGGATTTATGGCTGAACTATGCCTTTCTCAGAGGGATAAGTGATGTGTTATGGGAGCGTTGGCCCTGACAGAGGGGAATGTGGGTAGCCCAGCAGCAGTAGTTTGGGCAGAGTACTTCTGCTGGGGCCTGGCTGCCACCCCACCACGACCCATCCACCCAGGCCCAGGGTCTTCTGGCGGGAGCTAGTATCCATCTCACTCACCGGTTTCCTGGCACTGGAAGTCCTCTCCGCAGTGGTGGCTCCTGGTGCAGCTCCCGGCGGCGTGGCAGTGCTCCTCGCCCCAGAGGTGGCCCGCGCACGGCCTCCCCCCAAACTTGGCAGGCTGCAGCAGGGTCCGGTACCGGTGCTGGGGCGCAGGATAGAGAAAAACACGGCCAATGCATAGCCCACCTCCCCCCGAGATGGCACTTCCACCAACTCTAAGAAGCAATCCTAACTTTAGGGGATGAATGACTATTTTTTAAATCCATCCCTTTTTTTGTACATCGAAGATTATGTGAAATTTTTCCAATGTCATATGTTTTGTCATTGTCAGATGTTTTGTCATGGATCAGATAGACACAGCCACTAATTACAGCACTGATCTTGAAAGCAACACAATGTTTCTGATGGATTATTAATGAGAACTGCTGTTCCTTAAGCAGGAGGAAAAAAGAAAAGCGAGCGAGAGAAAGGAGCCAAATAATTTGCTGGTTATAAGCATACAAGCAAAAACATAGCTTTATAAACTCAGTAAAAAGCAAACTTACATTGGGTACTTGAAAATAAACTCTTGAATTACGAAGACATATGGGAAACTAACAAAAATTGAGAATGAGAGCTGATGAATGAAGGCTGCTTTTAATTTCTTTCCATTTGAATATTGGCATTAAGAATCAGGGGATACTCAATTAAATCTGAGATAGAAAAGGAAGAAAGTCTTGGCCAAATATTCTAGCCTGATTCTTCCACTATTTGCCTTCATTCTGTGTTTTGCTGTTCTGCTGGCTTACGAGAATTTATTCCTAGTTTACAGCAGGCTAAATAAGAGCCACTCCAGCGCAGGAGCATCTCCATCATATTTGGATGAGTTTAGTGGATGCTTCAGAATGATGAATATGTATAATATTTATAATTAATGTGTGTACATCCTCATCACAGACACATCTGAAGATAAATGAATACATTACAGTCGCGTCTTACTTTTTTCTCTTGGCAAAGAAAGCAATCAGTCCACTCGGACCACTGGCTTAGCTGACAGTCAACAGGAGCCAGAGAATTAACRTCTCTGCTGGTCCTTCTAAGGAGAGAAAGAGATAGCAGGCTAAGGTCTTTGAAGCTGTATTTTAAGGAGGCCCAGAGGCAAACAGCAAGAAACGAGCTGTATGTGTTTTTCTCATGGACTGCATGGAGAAGTTGGGACTGGCTAGGCCAGCGGGCTGCAAAGGCAAAGCGTGCATGTATGTTGAGTATGAGAATCTTTGGCTGACTGTTTCTAAAAGGAAATACATAAATACTGTGTGTGGGGGGGGGGAAATTAAGGGAAGGTTATAAAAGGCGAAAATGGCACTGGCCCTGGATCAGACCCTCCGTCCAGGTGTAGAATATCATTACGCAACAGCAAGAAAACACTGCTGCTGCCTGCCAGGCCAGTTGTTACGATCTCTGCATTTCTGCCCCAAGTTTTCGGATCCTTCCTCTGTGCTGAGGAGCAACGTGTGCTGTGCCAGTACCGCTCCGCGTTTGCCATAGCTTCCAAAACATTTCGCGGGGTTATTGCAAGCCAAAACACTATGATGATGATGATTTTGGTAGTTAACGAATRAGCAGTCTGTTTGACTTATGAGACTGTGGTCCAAGGAGAAATATTGGTAATTAGGGGAGGTGCGGAGCACATCAGGGATTCACGAGCGGCTGCAGAAGAGCGCGTGCTAAATGCAAGGCACGAGAGCTCGGCGAGGGAGCCCGCGGATCCGGATCAGCGCGCTGCGTCTCCCGGAGAACAGCAGGCGCCTGCAGCCCGGCGCGGGGCTGGGGACGCGCACGTATTGATACGTTTGCAGTCTGACAGGAGGATTTGCCGGCTGCATCCTTCAGCACTTCGCAGAGTGCTTAATTGGCTCGCCTTCGATTGGGTTTCACGTTTACCTCTTCATTATTCTGCCGTGTTTGATAAGTTCATCAAACATCAAATATCTCTTCTTTGTTCATTTTCAAAAGGGATTATTGGAGTAAGCCTTCATAATTAAGTGTATCACTACCACGGTTTTTTTCTTTCCGCCTTCTCCTTGTCTCCATGTTCCAATTATCACTGATACCTTTTTTTGATCCTTCTAAATCATATTTGCCTTTAGAGCAAGCCTGAAATTAGCAGCTGTAAGAAATCCAGCCGTTTTCCTATCATGATGCTATAGCTTTAGAAAGAGTAACTTGTTTATTCCTTTCCTTCAAAGCCAAAATGACGCTCATACAGCTTAATAATATTGTTGAGGGAAAAAGAGGTGGGCGCATGGATCTGGCTGGGATTAGAAACTGGGTTATGTGCGAGCWCTTATGTTTTATGAGCAATATTGTTAACCTTAAATTGTTAAATGCAAAGCAGTTATAATGAAAAAGGTATCTAAGAAGATTTTTTAAAGTAAATATTTTTTATAAGGAATTAATTCCAAGTTCCTGGAAGCGGCACAATAATTCTCATAAGGAAATTTAAGAAGGCTTAATAACCATCCTTAAAACAAGAAATGAAGTGCAAACAGTTTGTCTAAGAAGGAATTACAATGCCTAGGTTAGGATTTGGATAACAGCCAATACATACATGCATATATATATATTTATATTTATTTCTTTATTTTCCTGGTAGCTGTTTACAGAGAGCACGGCGTACACATGCCTCCAGTCAAGACAAAACTGACGGGCCAACGGACAAGRCTGCGATTTCTCTACGTAAAGTTAGGTGGAAGGAGACCTACCTCTGAGAAGGCAACGCCGCGAGCTCGCTGTGTGCGGTGACCG
Organism: Rhea americana; assembly: GCF_003343005.1. Taxonomy (NCBI): domain Eukaryota; kingdom Metazoa; phylum Chordata; class Aves; order Rheiformes; family Rheidae; genus Rhea; species Rhea americana. Next base: position 1,136,381 of record NW_028186390.1, read on the forward strand.
CCGCCTGCTGCAACGTCAGAGACAGCGAGCACAAGGAGAGAACGAAAGCAGAAAGCTGGCCCGGGCTCCACCGCATAGTTATGCCGTATGTAAACGTTTACTATGAAATAGCTGCAAACAAAAGCTTTAGGCTTCGGGACCCCTTGGTGTCAACACTAAGGGAAGATGCGTGGAGCCCACCGGTCCCTCAAATGCCGTGGTAAATCATTGGCAAAGGCTCCGATCGAATCACAGCAGATCAGGACGCATCCTGAAGGCCTTTGCCCTTTGGAGACAAATTTCCAGTTTTCTGGCAAGGGGATATATTAACCTGTGCAATCGTTTCCCCATTAAAGTCAAACGAGTCCTACTGTGCTACGGGTGTTTCTTGTCCAGCCTGTAATTCTCCATCTAATTTGAAGCAGAAGGRAGCTCATTTTGTTTCCCACTGTGACTTACTTGTAATTTTGGTGTGTTTGGTAGTTGAGCAGGCAAAGGTCTGCAGCACTTAAGATTATTGTAGAATTCTGTTATGAGGAACAAAAAAATGCTGTGTGCTACCCAGATAACTAAATGTCAATTTTCTTCCCTCCATTGCCATCCCCATAACATAGCTTCCCATGTCCAAAGCTGACATRAGATATTGCATGGCTCATAACGGCTTTTGTATTACCCTATGTGCTCACAGCAACACGAGAATCTAAATCTTTGCTTTCTAAAGTGATTTGGCATAAGAAGTCTCCTAAATGTGAATTTGTGCCCTATCCTACATGCTGTGTGAACTCGTCTGTCTGCGGTGGCTCTAATGCTTTTAGCTGGTTGGGATCTCAACGCACGTGCCCAAATACAGGAGAACAATCCCATACAAAGGAACCCYGTAGCTTAGTCGCTGTGAAGATAATAATCAAAAAATGAGACTATTTAGTTGTTGTCTGTTGGAAGAGAGAAAAAATGGCCATTGGAAATGGCCCTCCGTCACGCTCAGCCCAAGTTGTCCCGTGCCTGTTTCCACGAGCTTGTGCATCGCCCGTGAAATCCGCTCCAGTGGCTCCAGGACAGGAGCACACGTGCGCGAGAAATCCGTAACATGCTCATATGCTAGTAAAATAAATAAGTAAATAAGTTATCTACAGAAACTTGCTCGGCGTTACAAGTGTCTGCAGCCCCCTGCTTTTCTTCTGCCTAAGTGGGCCGAGGCGGTTCATGCGTAACTGAGRTGTTCCCAGCGGGCAGCTGGAGGCCTGAACCTCAATAAATCCCGGAGAAAGTGTAATTATTGTCGGCCAAGCTGGTGTCTTGAGCTATTGCAGCTATTAAACAGAAAGCGAATTGTCCTCTGCCCAGGGAAGACCGGGGCAGCAGTGTCRTTTTGTTTATTTCCCAAATTAATCACAAAGCTCGTTTCAATAGCTGGTATTGTAAATTATCAAAATCAAAGGACCTCTTACTGWGTTATTTTAATGTAACTGAAGTTCAGAATGACCCCGGGGCTTGTCTTAGCTAAACAAGAAGAAACGGACCAAGTGGGTAAATTTTGCAGTGAAACGAAATGAAAACTGCCTTTTTGTGACCTTGGAGAGGATTTTGATGTAATCTCCCAACACACTTTACATGAGTTGAAAAAGTCTTTCTCCCTTTGCCTAAGCAGTAAGAACTCAAATATTTTTTTCTTTAAAATTCTGGTATTAAACCTGAACCCAGCGACACAAGCCCAAGGCCGTCCCGACCGTTACCTCCCCGTCACACGTCACTCTGCCGTGTCATCCACCCTCTGCCCATCGCTATTAAGACAGAACGGCCAAGAAAGATTTTAGTGATGCTTACGTGTTTCTAGTGGGGATGGACCCTGCTGTCCCCAAAGCAGGAGCCACCCCGGCATCTGCCAAACCTGTCTCCAACCCAGACTTCTGCTGTCCTTCAACATAACGGGCCGCTTTGCGCAGTCACGTGCCTCCTCAGCACCCAGCCAGGCTGCAGAAGCGTTACATCTTCTCTCTGCCGACAGCAGCCTCAGAAACGCATCATATATATAATGAAAGTTATTTGTGGAACGTCTCCTAKAGAAGAGGCTGGACGGGTTTGTGCAATCAGGCACATCAACAATTTCAAGCTGATGGGTGAGGTTGTCTCGAGGGGAGGTGGGCGAGGGAGATTTAAGCTGAGGAGCAACGTGCACCCTGCTAGAGGTGAAATTACAGAACCTCTCTCAAAGGTGCTGTTTTACCAAAGTGATACATGTACATAAAAGTTCTGGTTCTRTTTATAACGTTACAAATTGAACTTGTCTCAAAAGTGCGCCGGATCCTTGCCACTACACCTGAATTAATTCCCTACGCCTCTGGCTTGAGATGCTGGCGATGCTCTCGACAGGTAGGCGGTCACCTTCAGGAGCTCGGCGGTTCAGCAGCGAGCAAATGGGGACCGCGAGCGGCCAGGGCCCCAGCTCGCCGCAGGGCACACCGGTGACGGCGTCTGCGCCGACGTGCGCGGGAATCTGCAYCGGGCGCTTCGCGACTGCTCTCGTCCTAAAGCTCTTTTCCCTGACGCCGAAGGACTCTTCGTTGCCGCTGTAGGATTAGAAGATGCATGACTCCTCGTTTAAAACTCTTAGGTGTCTGAAATCGGGGCAGGTTAACTCAGTGTAAACCAATGTGGTCACCGCGTTCCCGGCTGTTCTCAGTGCCACCTGAACGGATTTAGGTGGCCGGTGCACGAGCTGCAGCTCCGCTTTCCTCCCGCTTTGCTCGGGCGGCACGAGGGAATCGTTCTTTTCCTCACCGATAACCACGCGCTATTTTGTTCCACTTCGGAAATCTCCGGTTCAATCGTATGTTAGCCACAACAACGGGAATTAATTTCTGCCTGCAGAATCCATTGATCTTTTAAACAGTACCTGAACAGCGCGTTTGGTAACACAGCTGTCTACAYGAGCCTAGCTCTAGGGGGAAGTTACATTGCAAGAGCTAATGTAACGGTGTTGTCCAGCAATTTAGCATTTGCACTTTCATTATATGTAGATTTTTGTTTTCAGTACATTCGAAAGGTTTTCGCTGCAGGGCATGTGGTTACTTAAGAACATGATCCTTTTTTATGCCCGCATTCTCTTTGTAACTTTTTGTGCTGCGTTATTCATGGAATGCTGCAAATCTTAATTTAGTTCCTGTTTTGAAGAGTCGAGGAGTCTGGGCTAGCTGAACTTCCTGCAGTACTGAAGGCCTCGTACCCACGTGTGCAGCCTCGCTGCCGGCCAAAGCAAAGACGTGCAGGGCACCCTCCTCCGCGGACGCTGGCAGGAGCGTTAGCAAACACGGCGATACTCCCAGACCGCAGACAGCGGCGCGTGCGTGCAAACTCCTAACCTGCTTCGCCTCTGTGCACCAGCATGGCATTTACTGAGGTTTTCCTATTCTTCATCCACAAGCTGGAATGGTGGGAAGCAGGAAAGCTAGCGTCATCTACGTGCTGGCCGGGCACAGGTCCCAGTTACTGGACACTGGAGCTGCAAAGATGGGGGAAAAGGTCCACCTAGGGACTAGAGACCAGAAGCCTACCACAGGCCAGCTCTCCTTTGGCGCCAGTGCATACCAAATTGGAGCAGTAATACTCATTTGACCAGCGTAAACATGGTTAGCCTTAAACACGTGAGCATTCGTGTTGGGTATAACGCTTAAAAGCAAGAATGCGCTAATGCGTTTGTGGGATCAGGGCCGTAGGACAGAGACAATTTTGAAACTTGGACTGATTAAAAAAGTGAAAACAAAAAAAACCTGAAACATCCCAAGGCTTTTAAAAATCTTTTTCTTGACTGCTATAGTGCTTTGATGAGGCCAATATTAAAACTTCTGAATGAGCCACATGAGTAGCTAGATGGGGCCCCCTCCTAAACCGTGCTCAATCATACCCAGTAAAAGTGTCATCCCTGAATACAGGGATCGATAATACTGCATTTTTTTTTAATTTCTCATTAATTCCAGTGATTCTAAACAGGACGAGTGTATCTGAAATCAAACAAACGATCCTATCTCTCCCTCTGGTGGAAAACCGCGATACGACCACGTAGCAGGGCATGGAGGAGCCGGAGCCGACGCGGAGTAAGGCAGAAACTGCGTGTTGGACATTCCCACCCAGTGCACGGTTGTGCCCCGCTTGTGCACCTCTGTGCCYGGAAAGGTTGTTCCCCTTCTCATTTACGGCCTCACCGGAAATCGCACGCAGTAATTGCTATGTAACCTGAGCGCGTGTTATTTCCTTGCAAGCACGAGACCCTCCAGCAGGCACCAATGCTCTGCAGGGTGCTCCCAGGGCTTGAACGAGGTGGGCTTATCTTGGCCAGGGCTGCCTGGACCTGGCTCGACCCTCTCCTCACTGCGTGCAGCAAGACCCAGGTGGGACCTTGTCCTGCCCTGGACRAGGCAGGTGCCTTGAAAACCCTTCTCTGGTTTGCACGGTGGCTTTAGGTCCTTGCACTTCTTGGGCAGGGGGGAGTGGTTGGATGCACCTTTCTTCTCTCATGTGAAACATCTACTTTTGCCCATTTCTCGGTATTCTGAGGTGTCCTGCCAGATATGTCCACCTACTCCCTTCCAGCCACGGTATGTTCCCTCCTATCACAGACACCCAGGATGATCCCGTAATATCACCTGCTAGGAATGGGCGTTTTCCTCGATCCACCCTCAATCTCCTTCCCACCGGTGCTGTCCGACATCAAAGCGCAGTCACTGTGAGTGRATGTGACAAGTGAAAATAGCTTGTCAGACCATCCCCAGCCTATAATATGATGATACTGGACTAACGTTGCCAGCCRTTAGGTCACAGGCAATACCCAAACACGGTTGTCTTTGGAAGAAGATAAATTGTCCTAAAATTTCTCTAGTCATGCTTGTGACCTCCCTTCTAAAAGACTGAAGGGTTAGGAATGAGCAAAACTCCCCAGATCTACTGTTGCTTCTAAGCTATTATAAAACTGCACTGAAATCCAAGAAAAAAAGGGAGGTACCTATAATATATGACAAATCCTACCTGTCACAAAGTAGCACGAAAGAATAATTCAGGGAASATGTTTGCTGAATGCTGCACTTGCAGCCCCTAGATGTATATATGCGCATATAAGACACTAACTGAATCCCTGCAAAAAAATCCTCCAAATCCTAACATTTTAAATTTTTAACTAGGCTGAAATTGCTTGTTCCGAGGAGCTTGTACCCTCTTGCTAGTAACCCCCGAGCGCTGCTTTTCTTCGTAACAGCGTTTTATTTGAACCAGGGCTGGTCCTGGGAATGCCAGCGCCTGGCGGGGACGCACGCGGAGAAAAAGCAAAGCTCCTTCCCGACGGCGGCGGCGGCCGACCGCGTGGCCGCCGCGTTTTGCTGCTCGGGCTCTGTTTACGCGAGCGCGCCGGTTGCCTGGGACCGAGCAGGAGCAGTGACGCTGCAGGGAGAGGTGGGGCAGGAAAGCAAGGGCGACCGAAAGGATTAACTCCCTTTCCGTGGGCATTTCAGGAAGAACAAGAAGCGCCGCGGTTTAGGCTCCTGATGTTCCTGCCGAGTTTCTCCAGGTAAGCTCGGAGCAAACTGTGCYGTGTGGCCCGTTAAAAGGTAACTTAAATAGAGCAGAGCCAGCCCTTTTCGCCCGTCGCTCCCCAGCAAGGTCCGGAGCCGGAGAAAGCAGCCTGGCTTCGCTTCACGCGTGCTTGAGCTACGCAGCGCTCCAGCCGCGCCGCGCTCCCCTTGTAGTTGTTACAACCTGGTGMAAGCCATGGCAGCACTGGGGCTGCTTTAGAGGGGCGGTGGGGCAAGCGGGGGTCCCGCCAGGGCCGGCACTCATAAAACGCAAGCATGTTTCAAATATCTTTGCTTTTTTTTTGCTTTTTAGAGACCATATGGAGGGATCTGCCCCATGCTTCTCCCGAGGACCGCAGGTACGAAGTCGTGACCCCCAGGTTCCCCAGCAGCACTTTAACTCACGGCCCTGCAGACAGAGCCGGGAGGCTCTGCTCTGGGTTCGTGGATCYGTGCGACCCCGGCTTTCATCTCGGGGACCGCCACGCGGCGGGACTCGTGTCCCCAGCGACCGTGCTCCTGACGGAGCTCTTCCCCGCTGCCTCTGCGTTGTTGCCTCCCTCCGAGCGCCAACCGGCTCTTCCCCAGCTCTGCCAGGTATCGCTCCCGTTACCCTYGGACCCGTGGGCAGGAATCCGGGACAGCTTCGAACGCTCGCCCGGTTTCCGCAGATCGCCATCAGGTCCTGGCGTCAGAGCTGGTGGTTGGGGGATGCTGTGAGTCACGTAACGTGTCTCGTCATGTAGGGGACGTGTCGGGGGGTCCCAGGCTGAGCCCCACGTGTCCCTCACCCACCTCTGGTCCCTCCTCACCAAGGGGGCTCGCTGGGGTCGTTCTCCCAYGTGGAGACTCTCTATTTTTGTAAGTTTGAGGTTGCATGTGAACGTGGCTGGTGGCTCCTTCCCCACCTCGAGCCAGGCTGCAAGCATTTTCCACCGCTGGCGGTGGGAGAGGTGTCGCTAAAAGCCGAGCAGGTTCTGAAATTTTRAGAGAACTAAGTGATCAGGTGGGAATAAATGAAGGGACAGAAGAGCCGGGGGGGGGGAACCCTCCCGTGCGCTTGCAAAGAGCCGTGCGACCCAATGCCGCACGCCCGGCACCCTGTGCGTGCCAAAATCGACAGCCCCAGCTTGCTCCCGCTCACCTGTGCGCTCTCCGTCCCTCGAGCACTTATATATATATAAATTTTTTAATATATGCGCACGCATAGGAAACGTCTGTGTGCGCGACTGGGAGGCGGGCGCGGCGCGGGAGGCGGGTGCCGGCTCTGCCCTCCCCGGGGCCGGCCCGGCCTGGGGCCCGGGTGCTGCTGGCGGGTCGGGTCGGGTCGGGTCGGGTCGGGTCCGCTCCGCCGCGGCTCGCCGGGCCGGCGGTGACGGCTCGCGGGCTGCGCGGCGCCGGGCGCTTCTGCCCGCTCCCCTGCGCGAAGCATTCGCGGCTCTTGCAGGCGGCGGGTGGGAATTTCCCCCCTCCTCCCTCCCTCCGGGAGGAGGGGGCGGCTTTTCCAGCCCGCTTCTTTCCCGGGCTCTGCAATCGCTGCGCTGACCCGCGGTGGGGCGGGGGGGGACGGACGGGATCAAGTTAGTCCTTGGTATCGGCGCTAAGCTCCAGCCTTTCCGTATCGGAGTGACTCGCGTCAGTCCCCGTTCTGCCTCCAGGGGTGATGTTAATGTTAGAAGAGCGTTTTATTTCTAGGGAGAAAATACGGAAAGTTTCGCTGTCCCCCGCCCCTCCAGCCGTCGCAGCTTTCCGGCCAGAGAAAGCCTGTTTCCTTTTCATTCTTTCTCTCTCTCTCGTTTTGCCAAATGCGCTATTTGCAGAGAATTATTTGGCCAGATGTAGCCATAACGCACTTTGCAAGCTTTTGGCAGGCCTTTAAATTTATTAGCGAGCTCTCTGCCCCCGTGGACTGCGCTGATTTACGGCCTGCTGCTCCCGCACGCTGCGCCGTGGCCCCCCCTCGGCGCCGCCGGGGCACCGGCCCGGGGATTTCTGCGGGCCCCGACGGCCGTCACCGCGGGGCGGCCCCGGCTGCTGGAGTAACAACTCAAGGAAGAAAAAAAAGAGTGGGGAGACTTGCACCCATCTCCCTTTAACTAAAGGTAGCGCGGCACCAAACCGTCTTCCCTGGCCGTCTCTGCCCCGGCAAGCGGCAAGGAAAGGTTTGCCYGAAACCCTGCTTGTCGTCCCAATGCCTTGCTTGAGGAGCGTGGTATTGCAAATAAAAATCAGCAGGGAAAGGTAAACAGCGCTGCAGTGCCCAGGCGCTGCTCCAGCACACGCGGAGGCTTCACGCGGTTGCACCAGGGCACCTTGCTCTGCTCTGTTTCCTGGCTGGCATCGCTGGAGTGCTCTGGCAAACGTGGGATTTCTTTCTTTCTTTTTTTTTTTTTTAATCTGATCCATCTTCCGCATGCTTTTCAAAACTCCTGTTCCCTATAGGCTCTCTTCTAGATTAGACTGTCTGGRCAGCTTACCCTGCATCACGCTGCTGACCACTAATATGAAATATAATTAGAGCAATTCAAACCTCTCCTCCAGGGGCTGTTTCTTTACATCATGCACTGCCCCATGAAAGTAATAAAGTTAGTGAAAGGGGTTATTCAAGAGAAATTGTCAGTGTTTAATAAATCGTGCAATTAAATGCAATAAAACCTCAGTATGCTATTCATCTGTTCTGCCTTAACACTTAAGGCTTGGGCTTTTTTCAGAATAACGAAGTTCTGTCCTAGATAATTTTTTCCAATTTCCTCATTAGACAGGTTCTCGCGCAGCCTTACAGTTCTCCACATTGAACTAAGCTGCTGGAGAAGTGCACCTAATGTAATCAAGGCATATAAAAAGTTATAGAGCAGTTCAAGGACTTAAGTAGCTCATAAATTTTTCTTCATATTTTCTCCTTAGTTCAGTTTGGGGCTGAATTTAAGCCCTGATATTGCAGGCAAAAATTGTGGTCTCMTTTTTTTTCAGTGTGGGACCAGGGAGAAAAATGGGAAACGAAGTGGGTTTTTAAGTGCCCTTTCAGAGTACGGTGTCATCAGTCAGTTCTTCTTTCTAAATCGCAGATAACTTGGGGTCCCGGCATACGTAYGGAGGCGAACGGACTAGCCTTCCCCAGCGCTCGCTGCCCAGACCAGAGGGGGTTTTGCTGTCCCTCCGCAGCGTGGGGTGGGACGGGAGCCCCTCCGCCGCCGGCCCGGCGCTCCCTGCTCCGCTCTCCGAGCGCGTCCCCCTCCCTGCTCCGTTGCCTTTTATCGGCGGAGGTTCGTAGGACCCTTTGGTGGCAGGAGCCCAGACTGACCCGCTGCTGCTGTTCGTGGGGGGTCCCAGCACCCTGCAGGGTGCCGAACCACGCCGGCTCCTGCTGCTGCCGTTCGATGACTCTGCAGCTGCCCSCGAGAGCCGGGCACGGGCTTCTGCCCACGCTGCCGGGCGCGTGTTGAACAGACGAGGGCTAACCCCGCTCTGCCGCTTTCGTATTTGCACCAGGCTCTGCATATCCTCAGCGGCTGGGGTAGAGTCTGTGGCCTCTTTCTCGCTGAAGGGACCCYGAGACTTGTCTGTTGCCACCTGACCGCGGGTGTTTTTGTGCTCTTCTCCCACCTAGGAAGATGTCACTGACTTCAGAGCCCTCCGCGCAAAATTTCAGAAYGACACTAAGTTTTCCAAGCAGCTGGTGCAGCCACCCAAGAAGCTGGCGCTACCACCCATGGAAGCCACGCACAAGCTGGACGCCGAGATTAAGGATGCTTCCAATCCTCTGTCCTTGAATGGGAAAGAAATGATAATATTAAAAAGCAAGAACGAACCTTTCCCTCCTGCTCTTCAACCCTCAGCACTAGTCCAGGGCAAACCTTTGGTGCAGCCAAGAGCCAGGCTTGGTAACATGGATCCAAGGGGGAGAAATGAAGAGCAGAAAGGCAACATCGTGGAGAAAGAAGTGAACTCCTCTGAGAGCAGTTCGCAGAAGCCTCGACTGCCCGATTGCGCTGACCAGCAAGAATCAGCCCAGACAGATCCGGAGGCTGCTCCATCCCAAAGCTCCTTCCACTATGCCCTACAGATGTGGGAAAACACTTTAGCCCAGAGTGAGAAAGCCGGTGCAACACTCCCAACCCAACGGAGAGCAAATGTTTGCGTGCAGCCGCACCTGGAGCCGAGGGCGACGGGTGCTCAGGCTGCACCGGACTGTGGCAGGATGAGAACGGCTCGAAGTGAGCAAGCGCTGGATTTCCCTGCGCGGCAGAAGGATGCTCTGCATGGCGGCGAGCTGGCCACTTCCCAGGCTCTGTCTTTGCCCCGTCTACCCAGAAGGTACAGGAGCTCTGACCAGCTAGCTGTCGAAAGCACTCCTGCAACTAGCTCCTGCCAGCCAGGTTATGATGTGCAGCTCCCTCAACACCAGAAAGGTATAGTATGCTAAATTCCTAACAGTGAGCGTGCAAAAAAAAAAATATATATATATATATATATATATATATATTCATAGGTACATGACACAGTGCTCTCCTGGGCACCCTGGCTCTGAGGGGTGGCTCCAGGCCACCTGCATGTGAACACGGTGGGTGAGAGCAAGGAGCATCCTCACAAAAGCTCTCCTTACTGGTGGTGCTCTGAATCCGCAGATACAGCTCAAGGCATCAGGGTGAAAAATTGTTACTAGTTGGGACTCTCAAAACAAGAGGCTGAGCTAGACTGTTGGACTGAGCCCTTTCTTCCCAGGAAAGCATGAAGGTTAGAAACCAGCCCCAAAGAGCCCCAAGCTTGGATAAAGTTAGGGTCTCCCATCTCTGCTGTTTGCTTTTTTTTTTAAAAAAAAAAAAGCAAAATCTTTCTTTTTTTGCTAAAAATTGTGCTAAATCCTGCCACATTAAAGTTTTATTGGCACAGAAAGTTAGCCTAGTATTTTCTAATCAGGAGGCAGGGAGCTGATGAGAATGGAGGCCCAGATGTGGTTAACTTTCTAAAATCCAGGGAAACTGGCAGGGAAGCGTGCTTCCCGCTTCGCTCCGGCGCTCCGGCACGTGGTAGCTGCGGAGCAGCTGCGAGCGCGGGAGGAAGCAGAGGTTGTTTAGAAGTGTTTGAACAGCAACGACTGATCCTGCACAGGGTTTTTACTTAAACGAGAGGTAATAACTGCCTCATGGTGCTCTGGAGCAGAGCCGGAGCCTCCCTCCCGTGAATCCGGAGCAGGAAAAGCACGCGGTGCTCCGCGCAGCAAGCTGCCAAAAACGAAACCACTTCCTCCAGCCGAATCCCTCGGTCCTGCCCCYGCGAAGCCTGCGAGACCCCCGAAAGTCGATCTCGGTGCTTTCCAAAGCACGGTGCCTCCTCTCCACAGAGGAAAGGAAAAAGGTAAGAGATTTTGCGTCTTTCTCCCCAAACGAGCTTTACATAATCCGGATACAAACTTGCACGATTTTTTCGCATCTCAACGGCCGCGACTCCGAGCACGTGCTCCCTAGCGGGAACAGCACGTTGTCGACTTGTTTCTAATATCTTCTTTAAACGTGATAAAGAACCCAGCAGCTTCAGTGAAACTGTTTTTTTTTTTAATATTATTTTTTTTTATTAATTCGGAAAAGAAATATGTTTTTCCGTGTTGGATTTGATCCACGGCGCAGAAATCCCCTTCGCTATTGACTGCAGCGCCTCTGTGCTGCGAGCGGTTTACAGCTGGCTGTAAAACAACAGCAGCTGCTCGGGCCGCGGGCTGATCTTTATCGCTTTGCGTCGCTGTGAAATTCCAGGGCTTCGGAGAATACAGCTGGGGGAAGGCACAATAAAATCAGCCGAAGCTGCTCTGCTAATCCCCCCTTTATGTTTTAAATGCAGTCAGAGGGCAACATCTTTAAGTGTTCCAACATCAAAAAAAAAATGCAAAAGCTCGGTTTCCCACAATAAAAACTTATTGATGTCGCCTAGTAGAATATTCTGGACGACTTATTAAGCTGCTGAATGTTGTCTCTTTGTAGCTACAGGCTTAATTATACCCAGATATTTAGGGACAGCTTTTGATGAAGCTAAAAGGAAATGCGTGTATGTCTGAGAAGGGCTTGGCTAAAATCTTGTTGGCTTTGCTGTGCCGGTGTTTATTGATCTGTTAGGGCTTGGTAAGAGTAAGAGGGAAAGAGAAAGCATGTTGCTGAAGCTCTTCCCAAATACACTTGCCTTTTCTGSATGTGTTAACGTGACAAAGGAAACTAGTTACGTTCGTGTGGCGTCTTCTCCATGCCTTCGCAGCGGTGCTCGGTTACTGACCTCCTAGAAAGCCRGGGAGGGTGGCCTGGAAACATGAAATAACGCCGTACGAACATACGTACCCGCGCCCGCTGTTCGTGCTGGGAACCTTGTGTCATGCCGGCCTTCGCGCGCASCCTGCTGCCTCGAGGACGGGCCCTCCTCGTCGCCCCTCCTCGTCGCCCAGCCTCGTTTCCCGTAGGAGAGCAGCGTGGCGGCTAGCTCTCCGAAACGCTAATCCTCTCTGTGTTTGTGTGCAGCTGCCGCGGAGGAGGAGTACTTGACTCCTGAAAGGTAAGTGTGCAACCGGGTAAAKAAGTCGGGCTCGTAGGCAGCAGAAGCGTCTCCATCTCCTGCCGGACGCTGGAAGGAGCCTGAGGTCCTTGCGTGCTCTGGGCAATGTGTGGTGGGGTCCCTGAGCGATGCCCTCTTCCTATCGCTGTATGCACGATAGTATTTCATTCTCACGTCTGCAGAGGGCTGGGGGCTCGAGTGGTGGATGCTATTTAAGATAGGGTCTGGAGCCTCCTCTTCAGAGGTCTGTTGAAAGCCAGACACTGCCCCGTGTCCAGGAGATAGCTGCTGTGTGTTTTGCAGTGACCTTAGAGCCTGCTCGAAACTTGCTGCTATGACCTTTCTCTAAAGCAGAAAGTTTTGTCCGTGTTTTCTCCTYCTCCAGCCTCCTAAGGCAGCGCTGAGCAGCTTGCCCTCCAGCTCGCTTGCGTCGTTAGGCCTCGCTTAGCTGGTGGCAAGGAAAACACCAGGCGTTTTCTGACTGCTGATGCTTTGGTTTCAAAGACCATTCCCCACCCACACGTTGTGCATTTCCCCCCTTCCTGTTTTCCATGTACTCAAGGCTGGTGTTTGTAGAAAAGAGAGGCTTTTGAGATCTGTTGCTGAAACAAAGCCTAAGCGTAATCAGCAGGTGCTGGAGGTTTCCAGCGACAAGGCAGCAGAAAAGGATTTTGCTCTTGCATGTGTTTATGCAGCAAGCAGAGCCATGGGCTATAGGAGCACTTGCCCCCACGCCTGGCACTTTAGTTCTGCCACGAGATGTTATTGTGTGGTGGTCCAGACTAGCTTGACGGAGCAATGGACGTCTCTGAACCTGCGTGCAAGGGCCTTGATTAAGAAATCTTTAATCTACTGGTGTATTGAAATACATATTTCGGCCAGTCTCTTACTGATATTTTTTGGTAATGGTACTTCAGTACCATAAAAGCAAAGCAAGTCACAACTTGCAGGGATGGGGACCCAGCTGAAGTGCCAGAAAATAGGAGCAGAACAGCTAAAGGGGATTTTAGCACTGAAATACGAGTATGCCTTGCAAACTGCATTGGACCACTGAACTTCAGGTTCTTATACAGCAAATATCTGAAACTGCTCAAAAGTCTTATGGATGCAATAGTGTTTGTATACAAGGGAATCATAACGTCTTCTGGTATGTCTGTGACTTGCTGCAAGGGGTTATATGGTGTTCCTGGTTCTTCACCCAAAGAACAGAAAAGTGCACAGCTTTGGTTTGAAGAGAAATATTCCTGTATGTATTTTGTTCTTGGATGTAAGAATGTATATATCTGTGAAAACAGGAAATAGAATGACTGAATTAAAACAAAACAACAAAAAGCCAAATTCTTCAGATACTGTCTGTGCACGAGCAATGAACTCTTGCAGCTAACAACAGAGTAAGTTGTATTTTTCACATGTTCCTGCCAGCATCTGCTGGTGTTTTGTTTAGCTTTTAACCTGCACTTTTCAGAAAAGATCTGCTTCAAATATAGGTGTTCTGTAAGTTTATAAATTAACTCACTTTTCTTTTCCAAGCCAAGCAGAAAGATATTTTATCTGTTACGTGCCCAGCTCTATGCTGGCAGTATAACTGTCATGCACCACAAGGAAGCTGTCCTAGTAATACATTACTGCAAGATTAGTTATCTTACTCTAATACTTGTGATGTGGTCTTTATGGTAGGTCACTTGTTAAATATTAACCATGTGATAACTGGGGTAAATGGATTAAATGAATTCCAGGGTAAAAGCTAAATGATTGGGTTTTGCGGGCAGAAATTCCTCCGGAGTAGTCTGAAATGCAGCGTCTCTGCTCTGGGCACGGGACAGGAGCCACGGTGGGATCTGTAACTCCTGCTCACGGCAGCCCAGGGGAACGAAGGTTTTTTGGTGCTGTTATGTAACTTCCCATGAGATCTTAACTAGCCTTGTCCGCTGCATGGTGTTGCTCTGATGTAGGTGGTGTCCATGCAGAAAGTGTCTCTCAAGAGCTTATTTATGAGGGCTGGGAATGTGTGTTTGCCGAACGCAAAGCTGCTTTCCTCCACGGTGGCCTGTACTTGGGGTGGTGGCGTCCTGAGCTATTGCATCCCTGGCTGTCTCTGCCTCCGGCACCCTTTGGATACTGGGCTTTGCTGTGTGGCCCCAACGCGAGCAGACCTGCTCCCTGCCAGGCTCCCCTGGCCGCGGGGAGGCTGCGCAAGCCCAGATGTATATTGGCCGGGCAGCGAGCTTGCAGCAAAGTACGGCAGGGTTTTTTTAGCAGTAGAGGTGCTACTGTCTGTGCACACACTGTGCCGACTTTGAACTTCTGAGCTTCCCCATACTTTTTTGTCTCGGTTGCTCATCACCACAAATCCCCTCCTTGAAGCCCACAGGTAGGATCCTCACCCATAACCAAGTTCGGTCCCCCCTCGCTGGGGGAGCCTTTGRCATGAGCACTACCTGCTCTTGGCTGTCGTTCCTCCCTCTGATCGCACTATTGTAAAACTCACCTGGACTTTCTTTTCCCTCTGGTTTGCAACAAGTAAAGCTACTTAGTCTTTACTCTGTGCCTGTGAAGCCAAATTGTGGCAYGAGGTGGTGTGGGCAAAAACAAGCCCTCCTTGAGGCTGATCATAGCCTCATGTTGAAAGAGGTCTATGTTGTTCTCGCTAGGACTCAATTTCTTGTTCTCAAAATGAGTTATTTTGTCTGATTTCTAAAAGGGCTAGAAAAAAAATCTTTTCTCTCTTCCTTCTCACCCTCCCAGTGCCGAACTTGAAGAGCAGCGTAATTACGAAGACACAGCGTTGTACCTGAATCAGCCTGGGGACTCCACAGCCTTGTGCGCCGGTCAAGGCACTTTCCAAGGCAAGAGCTTCAGATCGATCACATGCTATCTCAGCAATAGCCTTTAAAGGAAGTAATATAGTTTCTTCAAGCTCAGAAACAGTGTTGTGGCTGTTGYGGTCCTCTGAACACAAGCCACCTCTGACAGCATACCAAGGGACCGTGGCCAGTAGGGTATGGTAAAAGTATGTGTGTGCCCGGATGCTGAGCGTGTGGGCAAAGCTAGGTTAACCCTAACCTTAAAAGCTCAGGGACCTTAACACAGACTAAGAAGTAATATCTGTTTACAAATCTCTTTTATAGCACCTGAGTCAGAGCCTCAAGAGCGCTACAAGGTAGGTCTCCTCACTGCCTGTCTTGGTATTTCAGACTTGACTGTGCTTTGCCTCCTTAGAAACTTTTAATATATGTGTCTTGTATCTGCCAAATGTATCTTTATGATTTTTGTCTGTGAAGGCTCTGAAAGAATAAATCAGAAATTGCAGAACGGAGCATGAAAATTAATGAGGTTTCCAAATGTGTTCGGGGAAGAGAGCCAATTGCCTTAACTTCCCCTGTAAACATGTAAGAAAGTAGTAACACTGTCTGAATGTGGGTGGTAGACCAAATAAGMGCCAAGCGTGCGTATCAAGGAGATTATAAATTCTTTAAGGGAAATGGCACAGTGTTGCTCTGGAAACTCCTGCCAAAGGCAGGCTGCTGCTGGTAGTCCTCTGTGTGAGCCATGAGAGCAGAATTCAGCAAGCTTCCTGGTCGTGGCAGCATGCTTCAAGCTTTGGTTCATGAGCAAGGACAACTTTTGCAGGGAAGACCRTAGAGACTTTTGTCCTTTCCTGCAGGGATATCTGTGCTGCAGGCTAGCATTGTTTTTCCCTGGTGAAAACGTGAGTGACAGTTCACCTTGGTAGGGTAGCAAGGAGCTGAGGGGTTCCTGCAGTGAAGACAGGAGGGCTACACAAGGGAAGGAAAGGGCTGCTCCAGCTCCCGAAGAGAAGCTCTCAAAGGTAGAGCCRTAGCTAGTGGTGGACGGCTGGGGGAGAAGAACAAGTCACTTCATGCCAGGAAACTATTATGCACTGGGTATGGGTCCTGGCTCTGTTAGAAGAGGGGAAAGCTGCTCTTTGGAAAAATATCAGATTCCAGACTCAAGTGCTGACTTGCAAAGCGATCAAGTTGTCCAGGAAATAGCACAGGTTTCCAAATGCACTTATCTATATGTGATTTGCAGAGAGGTGCTCTGGCTTTTCTGTATTCTTATTTTATGGAAGGTTGGAAAATTTTTATTTTTAAGCAATAAAATATATTCCTCCTCTTCTGTAAGCCCTCCAACCTGTAATTGCTTTCATTGCGACCAGTAGCTTCACTGGCCTGATCCCTTGTGCTATTACATTATCCCTATAGAGCTCGTCAATATGCCTGTTCCCTGCCCTGACAAGCAGGGGAAATATCCTTGTCTGATGACTATTCCAAATGTAAAATGCTTCTGGGCTTTCTAAAAAAATACTTCTTCAAATACTAGATGACAGGAGAGGCCTTGTTTAAAAGTTTGACTGTTGAAGCGAGCTGTGGCTGAAGTGGCTTTCCTCTTCTTTGTTCCAGAAGCAGAGGAATTTTCTCGTTGCCAAATCCAGGTAATTTCCTTTTCTTTCTCCCTCTTTCTTTCTTCTAATCCCTAACCCGGTTAGGGTTAGAAAACTGTAACGCTCATAAACTCATTTGTGACCAAGACGTGACCAGYGTAGAAGATCGGGCTGCCCTGTGTCAGCATGTAAGGCTCAAAGCTTGTTTTCAGTCCAAAGCATATGTATAGAGGGGATTTTTGTTCTTTCCTCTGGCACAAAAAAGCATACTGTCTTTTCATACTGAAACCTGACCTTTATCAGTGTAAGAAGGGAGAGGTATGATGCTCTCCAACTGGGAGACCTAGTCTCAGGTCCCAAGTTGTGCAGTAAGACAGCACCGAATTTCACCTCRCTTGTGTCAAATATAAATGACGCGCTTCTAACTCCTCACAGCGTTTAATTACTGTCATTCGCTGTAGGCTGTTTTGCAATGGTGMTTGAAGAAGCATGTGATAAAACGCCTCGCTTCTAGACGCTTGCCGGTGGGACATGTTGTGATGTCTGAGAAAACGCACTCCGTTTTTCCTCCCATTGCTATCTTCTTTCCTAAATTGCAATGTCGCATCATGACAAGGATGGCCCATGACCCAGCTACGACCACTGGCAAATGGCTRGATGTTCCTGCTGCTAGAAAATACAGTGATCCTGGTTTGCCTCTTTTCAAAGAGTGATTATGCCAAGTAACCCGTGTCCTTCAGATTTGRCTTTGCTCTGGCTTCTAGTCCTGGCTGTCTGTGGCATTTCCAACCTTGTTCAAAAGGAAAATGAGCTGCTTATTTAGATGMAATCATACAAAATCTGTTTGTCTGTGATTTTGCTAAGGTGTCTCTGTTCTGAGTTCATTGACATTACCTAAATTTTCAGTCCTGGAAGAACTGTAGAGGATGAAAATGATGAAAAAACAAGTCTTGAAAGAGAGAAACAGCAAGCAAAGAAAATATTCAAGGTATCATGTCCCTGAGATTCCTTTTAATAGGGAATGTAGTTTACTCCTTCCCCTTCTGCTCTTCATCTCTTCAAGAAATAAATGCAAATATTCAGAGTCCTTAATCATTTGTTTTTTCTGTCCTCTCTTCTGCCTGCCCATTGTATTACTGGTGCTGCTAAAAGACACTTGATGTTACCAAGCAACATGCACACCTATTAAAAATCTCCATTGGGAAAGGGTGTGAAACCATTCTAGGCTGACAGAGAGACAAGTTATATTCTAGAAATCTGTTCCTAAATGCTGTATTGACTGAACCAAATGTCTGCTCTCAGACAGGCAGAAATGAGTACGTGACTTACAGAGCCCAACCCAAGGAGGATGGTGGAGGTGGGAAGAAGGTGCTGCAAGTGAARCAAGGAGATGTGACTAGCGCCCAGACTATGAAGCATCCTACCCTGCAAGGGCTGGTGAAAGATGGAGCAGAGCRCTGTGAGTGTCTTGTGGCTTTCTGGAGTGTTTCCTCACCCCTCGGTCCCATCTGTTGCCCAAATGTCTCTTCCATATGGAAAAGATGTTAAATTAGGATGCAACTCTTGAACCAATTTAGTTAAACCAGGGTAAAAGGTTGCATGCACATTTGTATTCTGGTCTGAATCATTTATTTTGGCTTTGCAAAGAGCTTCCTAAGTCGGTTAACCATCTGCATAACTCAAACCGAGGTGTTTGTTTTTCTAGCAGATTGCCCTTATCCRAAAGAGTTGAAATCCATCTCCTCCGCTTCTCGTAATTTATTGAGTCTCAGAAGAGTTTGGCTGTGGCTTGTGGTAGAGACATGTGAGCAGGATGAGAGTCTGACATCTCCCCTGTGCCTCTACTCTTTACTAAGATGGATGGCTCCTTGCTCCATCTTCTTAGTAGCTCCAATGAACTGCTTTTTTACGGTTACTTTATCTGACCTTGGGTTATCCCTGACCATCAGGATGCTCTGAGGTAGCATCCAGAGCTGGCAATATGCAACTGAGCTGCACAGCTAAAATTTCCTCCCTCTGAACATTATTCTGCAACTTCAGGTATACGTGTCTTTGGACTTGGCTGGGCTAAGAGTTGCTCCTGCCTCTGAAAGCTGTTAGTGTGACACAGCAGGATTTCAAAGGTGAAAGGGAGAGAAATGTAATGTAGTTCTGCTAGGCTCTATGGACAGAATATTAGTCTAAATTGATTATGGCTGGGACTGCTGATATTGGTTCAGTCCTCTTTTTTTTTTTTTTATCACTTCGTAAAAATCTTTTGCTTTGCTTGATGTCTCTTTTTGTAAGCAACCTGGTGGTTTGATTGACTGGCGAATGGCTGGAGGTAATTTCTGGTAGGATTTTTTTTTTTTTAGAAGCATTCAGGGTCAACTTCCTGCTATTGCTTCCCTGGAGAGACCAAACAAGCTGATTCTGAGAACTGCTTTTCCCCCCATCCTTCTCTTCTCCACTGACTTTTGCTTTAGGGGGCTCGAACGTTTTGCAGAAATTGGTCATTAGCTGCAGCACATCCGGTGTCATGTGCTTATGGTGAGATCGACTGCATGTGAATGTGTTCACTTAGAAAGTATGTTTTTATTTGTGTCACTACATTTCTACATTAACAAATTTAAAAAGAAGAGCTGGAGTAATGATTTAATATTGTCAGTTTAACAGATTCTTCCAGTAATAATCTTCTAATCTCATGAGGTGCAACTCTCGTACTCTCCTATTTTCACCTCGTGATCAAATAAATACATTTTTGGGACACTCTCTCTCCTTGTCTCCTTTCCAGCATGTCAATTTACAGGCATATTCCCAAGGGACTGACCCACTGCTTAGATCTTAGCAGCTCTGCCGTCCAYGCTAAGCCCTCTGTCAATCACTTCTGTGAACATACATGAATAGTCTCTTGCGATGTTTTCAGGTGAGGAGGTTTTGGCTCAGAGCTCCTACAATTGAGAATATTGATGCGTATTTTAAATGTTTTAAAGCTTCTAAAATGTTTTTAAAAAGCTTTTTGCTTTTCTTTCTCAAAGTGGCTCAGAACAAAGACTTGCTTGGACTTCTAGAACTAAAAAGATATCTGAAAGGTCTTATTTATAGTGACATCARCTGTTACCTGGTCAACTAATCCTGACCTGAAAGGAATTGCTCACAAAGGCTTCTAAAGCAAAGGCATTTTCTCATTTCTAGTGCGCTACGTGCATGTAGGTGCTCCAAAAACAGCTGAAGAAAGAACAGCCTTGAGCCAAATCACTGGGCAGCCTCTGCAGTCATCAGAGGATGTGTATGACGATGTCGAGGGATTGCAAAGCAGACTGTGAGTATGGACCGGGACTCTACACGACGCTTTTTGGAAGCGGTGCTGCTGCGGATACTGATACAGTACCTCCGTCTTGTCTCCACGCAGCCATCCTTCAGAGGCCTCACGTTTGTTGGCTCCAGACAGCAGTAAGTGCAGTTCCCCAGCTCTGGGACGCTTGAACTGGGGGCTGCTTTGCATTTGGGCAGGTGCCTGCTGGATGTTGTGAACACTTCATTTAATATACAGCGTCTCTAGTGTCTCCYGCTAGCCTGGTTGCTCTAAATTCCCATTATAACCAGTGTGGAGCCATGCACATGTCTAGCCTGGAATTGATTTGAGTGCCTTGGAAGGCTCTGCAAGGGTAAAATAGCATGGCCTGGATGCAATTTGTCCAGCAGGACTCAACCCACTGCTACTGAACGGGGTTCGTGATAATGGCATTCCTTGGTTTTAAGTTTCAGGAGACTATGAAGAAACATATGAAGATGTTGAGACTACAGGTGATAATCCAACAAAAGTGGAGTAAGTCACTATTTATGAGCCTGTATTTGAAAATCCTGACCATACTTCCTTGATCCCATATGCTAAGTACTGGCTGGAAGCTTTTATTTCTAATACAACCGTAGAGAAGATGGGTGGCTTTCTTTCCTACTCTGCTCCCTTTTTCTTTTGGCTGACACTTAAGGAACAGAAAATAGTCACCAGATTAACTCCCTAAACTGTCAGGCCTTGCTGGTAGAGCCTGTAGCCCTCTCCCTCCTTGGAAGCACTCTTCTTAATGGCAAGCTACTTCTGCTTGCMTCAAATACAAAGGAAATTCTTACAATCCTTCTCTTGAGCTAAAGCATTTTTCAACTGTACCTGAAAAAAGGCTTTTTTTTTGAGGCTAGTGTGTGTCAAAAGAGGTAATGCTCAGGTTAAAAGGGACAAAATGCCCACATTTCAGATAACAGAAAGMTGGAAAACTGAAAGGGGTCTAGGCTGTGAGCTAATGCCTGCATCAGACATGCTCTAACTGACTTGCAACCTGCTCCTTTTTATGTCTTCTAATCATATTTGCCTCCAGAGGGGTGTTATAAAAGCAATGAGTTTTGCAGCCTTGGGTTTATATGTTACTTGAGCTTTCCAAGTGGATTAAAAGATGAAACTTGAAGTTGGTTGTGTTTTTTACTTCTTAGCTTTTTGTGATTCCTTTTCTGTGTGCAGAAAAAAAAAATTCCTGCACCCCTTTGAAAGAGACAGAGGCAGCCTTTGGGGATGGCATATGGGCTGCGGATGCTGCCCAAAATTACTCTGAGCGCATCTGGTGGCTCTCTTCTGAGGAGCAGTGTGGGAGGAACAGTGCGGTGTTTCTGTGCAGCTGCTTTTCCCATATGGACRTGAGACGCTTGTTGACTTGCAGCTGGCCTCAAATCAAGCTCATGCACATTCAGCACCCAAACCTGCCTCTCGCCCTGGCCAAGACCGTTTTACTGCTCTTTATTTTATATTTGTGGTGGCGTGCTGCCGATAAAACCGTGCTTCTTTTCCTTGCCCATTCTGCACCTCTTCTGCAGAAATACACGGTGTATATGGGTGTTGAACACTGATGAAAATGAAACTTTACTGCTAATTCACAGGAAATTAGAAGAGCAGTGTACCTTGCTGATATTCGCAAGAGAATTGCATGACAAAGCTGGGATTGAGACCAAAGGCTCTGTGTTCCCAGTTCAGTGTCTTAATCCCCTAGCCTCTCTTGACATAAGTTTTCTATCAATGCCAYGTGCAGGATTAGCTGTGCTGATGCRCATGAAGTATTTATAATAGTGCTCRTGCATGTGTAACGTCCCCCATGTGAGGCTCTTGGTTCTTTGTAGACACTTTAACATGAAGTCTCTGTGGTTTTGCAGCCCTTTCAGAAGCCTCAGAGGGAAGTGCAGGGAGGGGAGCACCTTACTTGAGGACCGATGTGATAGAAATGCGTGACACAGGGTCAGACACAGATACGAAGTCTTCTGAGGTTCCTTCTTTCATATGCTCTGAATGCTGCCAGGGAATTGTTCCTTTCATTACGAATTTTTAGTCCAAGTAAACCCAGATCATTCTGTATTTGTTGGGTTGGAGAAGGGAAGGAAGGGAATTCTGCTGTTATTTATTCCGGCTTTAGTTAACACAGCAAAGTCTTTAAAGCTAAGCAAATAACTTGAGTTCAGCCTTCATAATTAAGCACATTATGCTCTGCCTGTGCCTATCCTATTGAATCCATCATACATCTGCATGGTGCCACTAGAGCTTAAAGCCTATTCCCAGTCTGGGGTCTGAGGTCTGCTGGTTCTCCTCTCTTGCTCTCGGGATCTCCGGAGCTACAAGTACTGCAGGTCTCACATATTTCAGTGTCTAGCTCCTCTTAAAATTTAAGTCTCTTTTTTATTTTGRACAGGGCAGAAAAGCAAAAGAGATTTGGAAACATGTTTAAGATAGAAAAATTTAAACTGAAGAATACCAGATTCAAGGAAAACTTAAGGTAAGAAAATGTTGTGAATGCCTTTCCCCTCCAAATCCRAGCTTTTGTATTTGCAGTAATTTGAGAGCAGGAAGTCTGAGGGTAAAGAATACAGCTTTATCTGGAAAACCACTCCAAAATTGCTTCCTCCATTGCATTAGGAACTGCTATGGCAGATCTGACCACGGGTCCATGTGCACCATGCAGCGCCTGCAGGTGTTCAGAGGGTTTCTGCTGCCTTTTCTACCTTCCTGAAACCTCAACACGATGCAGGTGCACAGGGGAACTTAGAATAAAAAACTCAGCCCTCGAGAGCCACAACAGCTAGCCTTTGCCTAATCCTAGCCTACATGTGTTGGTGGTGGGTGGACATTTTTAAATACCATTTACAGTCAGGCTGGCAACAGCATCTGCTGAAAAAGTTTACTRTTGAGTCTTTGGTCTAGCAAGCTAGCAGCGAAACAAAGAGTGGATATTGTATAACTTTCCACAGAACTCTTTTGGGTCCTCTTAATTTAATATTCAAAACACCGGTTTAACCTCCAAAAACTACCTCAGCTCACAGTATGAAAAACTCCTTTATAACTGCCTGCTATGCTTTTCCTATTTTCCTATTTTCCCTGCTATGCGCAGTAGCTGGCTGCAGAGCTGTCCTCCACCTCCACCAGCATGTGCCTCACCCTTGAGTCCAGGCAAATGCTGCCTTTTCTTATTTCTTTGGAGAAGAATCTGGAAAGTTTTGAATTCGGCTTTGAAAGAAGCTGCCTGCTCACTCTTGCCATACAGCTGTTGTACGGTCGCTACTCTTGCTGGTGAYGATGTCTGTTGGATGTGGTGGTGTGCCCACTGGTGGAGTCTAGCCCATACGCACACAACTGTTGAGGGCAGTAGCGAGCCAGGGAGCTGCGGAGGATTTTTCAGGTGGTGCTTGGCTGCCACGCTCTTCCCAAGAGATGAGGTGAACCTCTCTGTGCAGTGTACTTTCTCATTGTACTGGGACACCATCGCTGCTTCATTGCTTCTAATGCCTGGAGGAAATCTTATTTGACAAAGATTTCTCAGTCTTACGTTTGCTTTCACACTATGTTGCCTTCTATGCTGATGACTCTTTCCTGCATAGATGCTAAATGCAGTCAAAAATGAAGAGTCAGTGGGCATCATGCCATGTCCTGCTGCAAAGAGCCCTTAAAGTGTCCATGAGCATCTTCGATAACCTCAGTTATGGTCATGTTTGAATTCCTGGTCAATTCGTGACATATYAGGAGTCTGCAAGGAGGGAATTACTAAGACATACAGCTACCCACCAGCTTTGTAGCTATTGGAAGGGGTGTAGGGGTGGGGAGGAGGAGGCTCTTGTGGATTTGTGTTTGTGGAATGAAATGTAGATGTTTCATAAACCTATTTGATGAATGCTCAGCTCTTGCTACTGCCAAAGGATGGAGATGYTGATTTAGCAGGGAACGCAGCTCCGTCAAAGCCGGCGGTGTTTCAAGTTTGTGCCCCTTCACCGGCTCAGCAGCAAGTGCTGCATGGTRCTGGCTTGTCATGTCCTTCCAGCTTTTCTTCAGTGATGCTGATGTTTCTAAAAGCGTCTTTCTATCCTCAGGTTGTCTTCCAGTTTGGTACCAAATTTAGGTAAGCATTAGGCATGCATCTGCCTCTCGAGGGGATTAACGCGTGTGAAGAGGCGAATGTATTGCATGATGGAAAATACACTCTATGTTGTGCCTCTCTAAAAATCATGTGATGYGGTGATGTTAAAGAATTGATAGTGGTTTGTGCTTCGCTTGAGGGTTTGGGGTTTGTTTTTGTTTTTTCAAGGCCACAGGGGACTGTTTTGAGGAATAGAGTGAGGCTGTAAGGAGGATGGAGGGGGACAGGGAAGTCACTCCTGCTGCAGGACTGGCTGCTGCGAGCAAGGAGAGAAAAACACAGTCTGAGCCTCTTGCAGCACYGGGATCCCTATCTCCACCCTACCCCCGCCTCACTTAAACTGGCTGGAAGGGCAGGATCCCTAGTTTGTCTCATGACAACTGGTCAAATCCATCCAGCAGACTGCCTGCAAAGGTGACTAAAAGCCCAAGCATCCCGCCGTTCTGCTGGCGCTGGCTGGTTTTCAGAGCCCTAGGACCTGCCTTGCGCATTGCTTGGCCCCTGGGGCTGAGCGGCTACCCGCGCTCCCAATTTCCTTGTCCGACAAATCGCTTTGACCGCGGGACCCAGAACTGCGCGTTCTAACAAATTGCTATGCTGAATGTCCCGGTGGCAGCCGCCGTCTCACAGGAGGACGCGTACGACGACGTCGAGGCAGGGCAGGCGGAGCTGAGGTGAGGAGGGTGCCCGGCTCGGCGGCGCCACGGGGCGGTAGTGCAGACGTCTTTCAGGTTTGTGGTCCCCCAGGATAACCTGGAGACTTCCAGCAGCAATGCCACACGAGGTCAGGTCTGGCCTGGCCTCCCCAGCTCCTCCAGAAGCCATCCCGGGGCCTCTGCGTGTGTGTGTAATCTGGCGAGTAGCATCCCAAAATGTTTCTTAGATGCTCTCTGGTTAGTGCCAGATAAGATGCAAAAAGGAGAGAGCTGCTCCCTGAAACACTCGAAAATTCGTTTTTCGTAAGGAAGGAAAACTTCAGCTCTGAGCGCCTGCAGTCAGGGTGGTTCTGGCAAGCTCCTCGCCAGCTAAATTCCGGTGGGAAGAGCACGCCTGCGTGCCTTGCTTCCAGAGGATTGCGGCAGCGGCGTGGGCCGGTGTAAACTGCAGCCGATGTTTGCGTTTCAGCGGTGGTGGTGGTGGGAGACAGAGGGAAAAAAATGTGACTTTGGTCATACACAATTTTGTGGGGTGGGGGAAGGAGAGGAGAAATTCTGCTGGAAAACTTTAATTTCGATGTGGTTCTTCTCCCCACCTCGCAGAGAGAAGGAGGAYAGATACAGGAACTGGAAGCCAAAATTTCTGATGTCAAAAGAGGATAAGGACCGAAGGAAAAGCAGCGAAGATGTGGAAAGGTCTCTATTTCCAGTCTACTTTTTCCACGTTGTCTGACGATGTGCCGGGTGAACCTAACGGGTTTCCTTTGAGCCGTTTGCCCGAGCAGGACGGGGCACCGACCCGCTCTGGGCTTGGCGACCACTCCTCCCATGTCGTACAGGGTTGTCACGGCTGAGCCAGCATCTTCTTGCTGCTCTGCCCCTGCTTAAGGRAACATTTTGTATTTGGCTGCTGCGCCGGGGTCTTTCCCTTTGAAGCCCACTTTGCAGAAAGTATCTGCAGGGAAAATAAACCTCTTGGATCCGAGGTGTATAGAAGTGGGAGATACTTGGAGGGTCTCACCCTGAAGTTGTATCGCGTCAAGCCAAGACGCAAAGATGCTGCTTGCAATGTGTTGGCTGCTTTTCTGTTGAGCTCAGGCCCCATTCCTGCTGCGACTAATTGTGGCTGGGTGAAATATTTGATCTCCGGGCACCAGCTACTGCTATTCTGGCGACACGGCTTTTTTTAGAAACCTTGCACACAGCGCAGTAATTGCCTGTATGTTCTCGGTATCCTAAAGCATTGATTTCTTGGGTCTTTTTTTTTCCCCTGGAGGGGTTTATAGCGTTGTCTGCGTGCCGTACTGTTGGCACATAGAGGCACAAATGGGAAATTTTGGCTACTGGGGCTGCATAAGCTTCCCATGGAGCCAGGAGAGTTCATTTCACTCCTCGGATAGAAAAACGTGCGCTGTAATGAGTTTTTAGCAAGCCGGTGTTCGGGACTTTGAAGCAAACGGAAGTCAGCAGCACGTTTTCTGTGTTATCACAGAATTCCCCTGGTGGGTTGCTAAAATGCTGCTCGTTGCCTTGCACAAAGCCACGCGTTAATTTAACAGCATATYGGCGAGCAGGTGAGATTTCAGCTGATTGTTAGAAATCGCTGTTCTTGAAGGCTGAGACTGGCAGTGAAGAATCTCTTGTTAACAGCTAAAACAATCCCTTATTTCAGCTCTTATTTCCTCTCAAGTGCATGAAAGTTTGCCAGAAATGAATAATTTATTGCAAGTAGATTTTTTTTCCCCTATCTTAATCTTTAAGCTAATGGCACAGCTGTAACCTCATGTGTCCAACAGCAAAGAGCAGCATCTCCGGACCAGGGAAGGCCTTGGCGTGAAAGGCCACTGCTCCCCTTAAATCCGTTCTAAGACCTTGGGTTTTATTTTACAGCACAATATAAATGTCTGCAGAGCTGTGTCAAGTCCCTCTTTTTTTAAAACTCAGCATGAGATTTATCTATGTTTGAATGTGAATAAAAACAGATGGAGCTAAATTGGAGGAGAGGGGGAGGAAAGTGAATTGCTACCTTCCTTCTCTAAGAAGACAAATTTGAAACACTTGATAAAGTGCTCGTGTGTTCCCACGCCACTGCCAGGAATAAGTTTTGTTCAAAACGGAGATGTAAAAGGGACGAAGTCACGGTCGCGAACGAGCGATCGTGAGCGATCCAGCGGGCTCCTCTCGCCCAGGGCTGTCTCAGCACAGCTCAGATGTGTGTGTGTGTGTCTCTCCATGCAGAAATATCTACAAAGGCAACAAGTGCGGCGCAGACAAAAGCAAGAAGATGGTGAAAGAAGAGAAGTTGTTCAGAGAAACCTTTATGGTACGTATCCCTCTGTAGAGGAGTTTTGCTGTGTCAGAGGAAGAGAACAGCTATGTTTCATGCTCAAAGGATACCAGGGAAAGTTGCTGGTTATGCCCAGAGAAATGTCCAGCTGCCAGGTCATGGTCTCTCCTCATCTGGGATCTTCTTCACAGATGTTGCACCAAGGAGTCCCCCTTTGCATTTTCCAATATTCACAAGAAACATATATATATACATATTTTGTTCTCCCTCAGATCACCTTAATCAGCTCGCTAGCAAACTGCTGCTGTCTCCACGTAATCTACCTGCTCCAGCAGTACAGGTGGGCTTGTAACGCAGGTATGGATGTCGAGTGACTTGTGTTCCCGTTGATCTTCTGCAGTACAACAAGGAGATCAGCGTCATCAACACCGCAGTGGCGCAGCGCTCGGTCCCGAGTAAGCGGTGGGTCGATCTGCCCGTCACAGCTGGGGAGCAGCTGGACGTTATCGATACCACGGAAGGCAACGAGGTGATTTGCCGCAATGCAGAGGGCAGATGTAAGTTTGCAGAAATTCTCTGGCACAAGCAGTCAGTTTTCCATCCAGTTTTGAGGAGCAAATTGGCTTAGCCAGCAACAGTACGCTCTTTGTGCTTAGCTGCTACGACTTTATTTCTTCGGAGTTTACTGATTTGCTTTTTTTTTTTTTTTAATCTTTCTCTTAGATGGGTATGTTCTAGTGGAGCATTTGAACTTCAGGTAAACTCAGATTTTATTTATTTTAGTGCATATTTTTTCTACTTGCTCTACATATGGATACTGTAGATTACAGAAGTCTACCTAGAACATCTGAAGCTAGGGGAAGGTTAATGTAAACAGCCAGTATTAAATGTTAAATAAATATTTCTGGTTTTAGTATCGTATTACACTGATATGCGGAATTCTAGTCCAAATACGGAGTAAAAAATCCACTGTCCAGCCATGAGTGGTATAAAGTGGAGAAGCTTGACTGCCTTCAGTTATGTCATATTAATTTACATCTGCTGCAGATGTGGTCCACTGTATGTGCACCACGTTAACAAACTACATCGCTCAATTCTCTGTTGCAACATGATTTCTTTGCATGCCCATTTCTGGCCGGTGCAAATAAAATCCTTACTGCTAGAAGTACGCAGGGTTGTGAAACTCTCTCTTTGCRACAGACACTGCTAACTGTCCCGAGMGTGGTGTCCTCCCACGGAGCGTCCCTGGAGAGCYGCCTGGAGCGTCGCGTGTCCGCGGGAGCCTGTTTGCCAACAACGGAGAGCTCATGGGAACGTAAATAAAGTTTTATTTTTTACACTTACGCTGTTAAATGTGTAAGAGACATTGCCTTTTTTTTCTGATATGTAGACCACGCCTTCACTGATTATCTTGCCATGAGTTATTTGGGGGCTTTCTCACTTTCTGGTGAGGCTGAAACGTGCACGGGAGGCTCTGGAACAGCGGCAGCATTTCTGCATTTGCATGTGAAAATCTCCATTCGTGCAAACCTGACCAGCTGAGCTGCTTAAYGCCCATCCTGCTGCTCTCTGTTTAAGTGCTGGAACTGCAAGATTCCCCGTAAGATTTTGGAGTGCTCTCTAGAAAGCAGATTGTATAAAATTTGAATTGATTCTGGGACAACAAATTGGGACATCAGGTATCGGAGTAACAAATATTTAGCGCCAGTAGTGCTAGGTTAAGTAAGTATGTAAAATGAGTGGAAAACTTGACTCGCTCCGTTTCAAAAACCATTAAAAGAGAGTAAATAGAGCATTCATTCAAAATTTACTTTATTTTCCCAAGTTGACTTAGGCATCCAAGCTATGTTAGAGGTAGACTTGTCGCTTCCCCTGGCTTCCAGGAGCAGGCAGCTACCCAACAGCTGCTCTGTGTTTGACCTGTTCCCCACTGCGGSCCGGGGCAAAGACTGTTTATTTTAAGAAAAAGGCTCCTAAAAGTAAGAAGAGAAATATAAATTGTGAATGGTTTGTCATTGGTGCACCCAGTGGATACCAACTCAACGGAAGAAAAACGTGAACTCTGCTTTTTCTTTTTTTTTTTTTTAGTATTGTTTATACATGGCTTTGGAAGAAACAAACTTAAATATTACCGTACTGTACAGCCTCTGCCCCTCCCCAGCACATTTTAAGAGTCTGTATCAGTTTGCTCATAAATAATCCTAAAAATGTAGATGGTTTAATTAGAAATTATTAAATGTTCCAGGCCGAAGAAAACAGAGCAAGGTAAAACCGCTGTTTGCCACACGGCCATTTCAAAGCTGGCATAGGAGACATCAGAAAAACAGAGCAAATATTTAACATTTACTTTAAAGGCTATACAGGCATTCTTATTTATTTTGCCATGTGGTTACCATTAAGCGTGTTGGCCGATATCCATACTTGCAAAAAGAAAAAAAAAAAAAAAGGAAACAAAAGCAACCCAAGGCCCTTGGGCACGCGCAGCTTTGCAAGCTTCCCAGCCCAAACGTTTAGGCTTCGCCACGCAAGATGAACTATCTGGGGAGCTGAAGCACGCGCTCGGCTTCGGAGGCGACCGAGACTTTTACTGCRCCCTTCAGCTCCTGCCTTCGCGGTAGCTCTGCTGATGGGAGCCGTGAGGACGCTTTCCCACCGCCCCCCCCCCTTTTTTTTCCCGTGGTAAAGTCTCGGGCTGAGTCTATCAGGAAAGCACCTTCTCCCCCACCTCCTTCCTCTTCTTCCTCCCCGTCTAATATTAGCGCCAAAGTACCAAAGTCTTAATAATATATTCTGTAAACATCGTAGGCAAACCATCTATTAGCTGCRTGTGCTATTATTTTTTTCTGTCTTCTAAGGGAATTATTTAACAAGATTGGTTGTGGGCGAGCTACAATTCACGCAACCTGAAGATTGTCCTAGTAAAAATTCTTGTGTTGCAAAGTCACAGGAGATTTTTTTCTTTTCCTAAAACATCATTTWAAAAAAAAAAGAGAGAGAGAGAGAGAGGCTCCTTACAACTTAAATCGGCTCAGATCTGCCGCGGCGAGCGAAATACAAGGTAACGGCGATGCTCCAACCCGCGCGCTGGCGTTGGCCACCACAGCTCGTGTAACGCCAGCAAACCTCGCCGTGCCCTTGAAGCTGCTCTTCTTCACGGACAGCTTCCAACGCGTGTCCTTACGGGAAGCTCTTGGTACAGGGCGAGCTGGCTTAGACGGTACTGAAATGCTGACAGAGTTCCCCAATTAAGCCACAGGTTGGCCAGACTCCGGTCAAAACACTCTTTCGAGTATTTTTGTGTGTGATATTTTTGAAGAGATACTCAGAGCTTCTCAAAGTTCAGTAATTTAACACGAGAAAGATCATAAATAGTTACTCTTTACAGACAAAAAAAAAATTGCCATGGATTATGGCTGGTATCTCTCAGAGTTCAGGATTATCTGCCCGAAGATACTGGGTCATGGACACTACAGTTATCCTGGGGTTCAGTTTTGCTTTGCACTCTAAAAGGAGGGGGGAAAAAAAAGTACTAAGGTACAAACCACATAAATATAACATGATACAGAACACAGGAACATGCTTTCAGCAACAAGAATAAATATTAGCAYGTCTACAGCACCTACTTCACAGCTTCGTGAGATGAGAATAAATAAACTATTTCCAAACTTGAAATACAGAGAATGAATCTTATAAATAAACTCTGATTTTTAAATTAAGGCAGCTTCAGCAGGAATTTCAAGGTATTTGTCAAAAACGGACTAAAAAAGTAAAAGATTCTTCATGCTTTACATCTAGTTCTTTGATTTACCGACCAGTTCTCCTAATCCTCATGATTGAAAATGGCAAAGATATGTGCATTAAATGCATTTAATATCAGTTCCACGCTTTGCAAAAGCCAGTGTTTGGTCAATATGTATAACGAGAGAATCCTAAAAATCAGTCCATCTTCCAAGCATGCCTGTGGGAGAAGTACCCCTTCCTGAACCAGGGTTTTTACAGTAGCGTTAAATCGACGCCCAAGAGGCAGACTGGAAATTCAGAATTACAGGAACCTGTTGCTTTCTTTCATAAGCGACCGATGAAAAGAAATGTCTGAGGGAAGGGCTAAGGAAGCCAAAAGCAAGCACTGTACCAGAACTGAGACCTCAAGAAAKGTGGCTGTAGTAGCTAGATCATACCCTTAAACCAAAACTGGATCCTAAAACTTCCCAGTTAAATTCTATAGAAACTGCAGTGGGGTTTTTTGGCTCATCTGAAGGCAAGCGATGTGAGAGACTTCTCCCCGCTCTCCTCCAGACTGATAAAATGGTGAAGCCAAGTAATTGCACAGCAAATGGTACTTCAAGTATTTCGAAASACGGTACGCGTGTCTTGCCAGCGTKATTCTGCATACGGCRTGCGATCTGGGCACCCAGTGAAGTAAAAACCTGCGACGGCCAGCAGTCATCACGTGTGTTGAAGGCACGGTTTTGTTCTGCGTACAGCTGTCTTCCTTCCACGCGGATGTAAAAAAAACCCTTGTGGTAAAGAACAGTAGAGCAGGAGTAGACAGAATGGTCACCTCGTGTGAACGTAATTCTGCTCTGATACGGATTGGCATTATAATTGCAAAACCCGTACATACAACACAAACCGCTTGCTTTTTCATAGCACTGCCCGTATCCCTGCGCCTGTCCGGCCCTTCTGCAACGCGCACGCACGAGTGTTTCTGACCCACTAGGAGAAAAATCCCGGCCGGTTCCGCTCCAGCTCTAGAAAACCCAACCGYGCTGCAGGCCACGGCTGCAAGGGAAGAGGGATCGGGACTGCGCCCAAAACGGCCTCGCCATCCCCACGGCACGGGGCTCGGCYGCCTCAGGTAAGCTACTGATTGGCTTTACCTAGAAAAGGGGATAAAAATATCCTCCCTCCGGCCCGGGTCGGCTCGCGCGCCGGGATTAGCGTGCCTCTGCGGCAGGCGCCCACGGCACAGACCTCCTCCGCTGGGCAAATGCAGCCGAGCCGGGAAGGGAGGGCGAGCCGGTCCCAGCGACAGCTTCAGGGCCAGCACTTCACACAGCTGTGCAGGGGCCAACGGCAGGTATGTTACCTATGTATTTATATACACACGTGTGCGCACACACACATAGATTAATATGCATGTAAACATATATATATATATACACACACATATATAAATGTACATATGCCAACCAGTACAGTGCAAATTATTCTGGAATTAGCTCATCCAGGAACTAGCGGATAACGCCAAACTGAGCTGYACCCTGCGCATTTTGTCTCCTTCTCCCCGCGGCTGAGGCAACGTTCGGGTGAACCTGTGGCTCGCAGAGCACAGCTGCCCAGTGGTTTCAAGAATTGCACTTGGAGGAATTCAAGTCTGCTTAGTTCAAATGCATCTACCCTGCTGATCCAGATGACCACATGTGCATCGGTATAACYCAAAAAAACTGAGCACAGTGTAACAGTAATTAGCAAGTACAAGTGGAGAACAGTGGTGTCTTTGCAGCTGGGAACCAGGAAAAAAAARRMYWWYMAAAAAAAAGAAAAAGGTACAATTTTTCAGCCAGAACGCAGCATGGATTCGGGTAAGGCTATTGAATGGCCAGTTTAAAGCCGTATGTTCGCAGAGGAGCCAGCCCTTGGCAGGGAGCAGTGTGCAGCGAGCCACATCTGCTGGTCTGCTCCGACCCATCTGCTCTAACGCGCCCT
Source organism: Rhea americana (assembly GCF_003343005.1). Lineage (NCBI taxonomy): Eukaryota > Metazoa > Chordata > Aves > Rheiformes > Rheidae > Rhea > Rhea americana. The sequence goes on from NW_028186390.1 coordinate 1,168,930, forward strand.
GCTGACGCGCAGGCGGGAAGCTGCTTAGTCGCTTTGTGCTCTTCCATACGGAAAAGTGAGATACGCCTATGGCCTCCTTGGCGGGACTGCTTTTGTGGGTCCTTGTAGTAGCYAGGGTTTGCCCAGGTCCTACAAGATGCAAAGTGCCACCAAGTCCTGTCCTGCAACCTAGAAATCCCACCTGCCACCAGGAAGCAAATGTTCCCTCACTTCCTGAGGGAATTTGCTGATATTTAGTATTATTAGTTCTGCCGGGTGGGAAATCCTAGAGGACRAGTGCAATTTTAAGGCAAGACATCTGTAGAGCTAAATGCATCTGAACCGCAGATTGTGTCTAATGCACGAGCCCTTTATCTACTGGATTTAACTGAATYGCAGTCGATTCCAGGACAAGTGACTTGGCAAGACGCGATAGTGTGAGTTACGATTTTTAACAGCCTTTTTACTTTTCAGAAGTATTTTACAGCAGGGAAATGGACCCCTCTTTTCTGGAGGGGTCGTGCCACCCGCCGAGGGCAGGCGAGCTCCGCTGCAGAGCCGCGCCGATACTCCGGTACCAACCTCCAGGAACCAGAAACCTGTATTTTTTTTTTTTAAATGAGGGAGGCTGGAGTCTCTGCTTGTGCCCAGCACGACCCACTAATGTGAGGGAGATGCTCGTCACCTCAGAGCCCCCCGGCATTGCACCGAAGCCGTTCTCCACCCCAGAGTATCTATTTCATAACGATAATATAACAAAAGCTGGTTGCAAAACCCTAAGAACACTACAAATATTTCCAGTGTTTCTACTAAAAACAAAAGTGTTCTGCTGCAGGGTTTATAATCCAAACACCGCCGTGCTGGATTTATCATATGAGAACTTAACAGCAAAATGGGGTTGTTTTGGAAGTTTTTTTTTGTTTTGTTTTGTTTTGGTTTTTTTTTACTTTGTGCGGCTTCTGGAAAAAAATGGAGCTGTAAAGTCACATAAGTGAGAATCATTATGTAATCAGTAACAAGAGTAAGGCAATTTTGTGTATTTTAAAAAAGGGGACTTGAAGCTGAAAATGTCCACTTAATTGCCAGTAGATGGCAAAAATATCCCATATTTGTCACCATTACCTAAAATGCTTAGTACAAAAGGCTTAGTGTGCCATTCTCTTCCTTGCTTCTCATAGAAACTTGCAGAAAATAATATAAATTAAAGTGCAACTGTACAAAAAAACGGTTCTGAGAAAAAATCCTCTGTGGGTCTTAGGATGCTATCAAAAAGACAGGTTATGTTTTTAAAGGTTGAACGACTGCATACCTGGGACCAAGAGCCTTGCTAAAGCTCTCCTTAAACAAAACAGGCAAACGAGCAAAACCAGAAGGGAAAATAAAACCCACCCAGGATTTTTTTTGGCAAAGCTCTCAGAAAGTGTTTGTTCCTTGATCGGACTATTATGTGCCTTTGCAATCGAGTAAATGGAATTAAATACCTTAGCAAAGCCAAGCATACGTCAGTGCTACCCACGGTGTTAAGCCTAAGCAATAAGCAGAAATAGGTCTGTTAGACAAAAAAAAAAAAAAAAAAAAAAAAAAAGTCACGCATGCATTAGACTTTACCCCCAAGTACAGGAATTTAACCTTAAAAATCCCCGTAGTCTGTTTTAAAAAATAAAATCCTATCCTTCAGATAGCCAGTAGTAAAAGGAACAGTGAAACTCTGGAGAGATCCCTGCCTTAGCAGTAGCGCGGCGGAGGTCCCGGTCCGTAAAGCATCCGAGGTGCAGGAGGGCCCGCCGGCCCGCGGCGATTTTCCCGGAGAAAAAAGAAAATCCTCCCCGGATTTCTCTGCCGGAAAAGCTYGGGCGAAACCGTTCCTGCCGCCGTCGGGGCAGGGAGCCGCGGCCCGGCCCGCCTCGGGGACGGGGACCGTCCGCGGCGGGGCCACGCGAGCCTGGCGGCGAGACAGCGGCTGGCCTGAGGTAAATCATAATAACCAAAAATAACATCGTAATAATTAAAAAAAAAAAGAAAAAAACGAGAGAGGCAAACAGCGTTCGCCCGTGAAAGCGGCGAGCGGCGGCTCGGTGCTCTTCCAGGGCAGGCGGGAGCTCTGCCCGCGGCGCGAGGGACTACACGTTTCACCCCGCGGTGAGTGAATCGAGGTCGCTCCTCATCTTGTCGACGCTGTCTTAGAGAGGACTGCGCCCTCTGAGTCGGCCCGGGGTCTYCGCAAGGAGGGTTCGGATCTGCGCTGCAGAGCGCACAGCGCGGAGSAGGAGGAGGAGGAGGAGGAGGAGGAGCGAAGCAGGGGGGCGGCGGCGCGGGAGGCCCGCGGCGCGGCGCGGCTCAGCGCGCCAGGGCCATGATGAGGCTGGCGCACATCTCGAAGAAGTCCATGGTGTGGCTGCCCAGGCGCGGCGGGAGCGCGGCGGGCAGGCTGCCCACGAAGGAGCCGCTCAGCGAGCCCGTCAGCGACGGGCACTCGGCGGCGGCGCCGCCGTCGACGCTCAGCCGCGGCCGGTGCAAGCCGGCGGCCGAGCACGAGCGCTGCGGCGTGGACGAGCCCGACCGCTGCTCCATCACGTCATCTGGAAGGAGATGCAGCAGGTGAGAGGCACGTGTAGGGGCGGACGTGCAAGCTGGGGGGGGGGAACCTCCCGTTTTATGTGGTTTATACGGCTCACAACTCAAGTTACGGTATTTCCCACTTACCGTCGATGCTTTTAAAGTCCAAAAGGTAGCTGCGGTTATCAACCTGGTAGAGCTGTAAGCTCATTTTCACGTAGTTCCCCGTCACCGGGTTCTTCCGACGCACTCTAAGATGGTAGGAGTTCACGACCTGGAACAGGTAACTGGCTTTCAGGAATAAGATTCAAGGCAGCGAGAAGAATATTTCTTTCTTATTTTCTARCTATAGCAAGACATGTTTTGAGAAAAACAAAAAAAAAAAACGAGTTTCCAGAAAGAACAATTCCTTTAAAGTTAAGTAAATGGCTTCATACCCTATTTCCTGCTAAAAGGTGTATTTGAAACGCTTCTCAGGGCTCTGATTCCCCAGCCCTCTGGGCAGATGAAGCAGTCTGGCTCTGCCCAGGTGCCAAAATCAATGTGGTCCCTCCCGCACCAGCAAGAGCGGCCAAACGTCCGTGCAGGCAGCAGCATGCGAGAACTTGCCCGTGACTGCAGGGCAGGTCAGACAGCTGGGGAAAGCACCCTCTCCCACCAGCACAGCTGAATTCAGCATTTATGGCTCAATCCTGCTATATATTTTCTCCTGCCACTTCCCACCCTGCAATCTGCTGAATCCAGATTGCAGGAAGATCTTTTCTAGACGCTGTGTCTACAAAAGGAATGCATGGATGGGAAAGCTATTTTGATTAAGAATCACGTCTGAAGTTATGCTTGGGGTGGGGAAGACTACYGTGAGACCTCCTAATATAAAGTAAGCCCCACCGCCTACGCAAGGGCACTGGGCTTACTCCACACCATCCATGAAGCTGCACGGGGGCTACTTAGCTTTACGCACGTAACAGTATTATCAGAGTAAGGAGGAGACACCAGGCTTTCAAGAAGACAGTAAATAAAGAGAGATATTACTTCTCTCAAGGCAAAAGATGCATTTTCAAACTGATTTGTAGGAAATCACTGTTAATTATACAGAGAAGTAGTAATTATTTCTGCTCTAGGGTAGATTCCCAACAACGCTGCTCTTGTCCTCCAAGGCGAAGGCCTGCGCATAGAGGCCTGTGCCAGTGCGGGGACGAGCTCTCCAGTTCCGTCRTTTCCCCAACTAGTGAACGGTTCAAACTTTGCCTAACTTTTAGAGCAAYGTTAAAACTGGTAGCTTCTGCAACTTTCAAGCCTGGCCTGGGCTTCCTGGGGCCGGGATCCARCTGCGAAACCACCCACCTAACTCCRTGGCAGAGATTTGCTTATCTGAATTTTAAAAAGATTAGGGACAAACGTCACGTAGCTCTGAAGAAATATCTAAACCGAGTATTACCAATGAAAATGTCATCTGGGTTTACACCAAGTTTCAAGAAGCTGAGCCCTAAAACAGGGAAGCAGCGTAAGTCTGAAAGCATGCGTCATCATGGACATTCCTCCACCTCTAGCGAGAAAAATGCCACACCAAATGATACAAGCAGCTCCACTGCGCTTAACACAGCTTCTGCATTTAAAATACCGCAGCCTCCTTTTCTATGCATAATTTAAGGAGGAACAAGGAGAAACATATCACGCTGTTTCAGGACCCATGATTGCTATGACCCAGCAGAAATGACGAGAGCATTACTTTTCTCAGGAGCACCCAAGATGATCTAGCAAGGAATTAGCCACTAAAATTAGAAATGTGACCAGCTCCTCTTATCCCTGCAGCTGAACAAGTAAGAATTATCTTTCCAGCCACAGGCTTAGAGTACTCAAAAAAGAAAATGTGTATTTCATGTCAGAAATAAATGCCGCATTTATTAAACCATAGCTAGCATTTGAATGTGGTGTGTTTGTACAAATAAGTGGTAGCAAGAACAATCACTGCGTGTGGATACTTGTTTAGAAATAGGTGACACTGCGCAACAACCTCATGGACCAACTCTGATCGGATCGTTAGAAAACGATCCGTGAAAATGGCCACAAAGCAGGAGTGTCTCCTACCTTCCACTCAAAATCCAGCTGTTTCATCGCACGGTACACTTCGGCCATAATGTCATAGGGTTTGCTTTGGCTGCGGATTCCCAGGTGCCACTTGGCCTTTTTAACAGTCAAGGGTTTTGGCTTGGTMGTATTGAGGGCATCCAAAGGACACCGTGCTTTGGGGCTGTCCGCTATCAGAGGTGGCATGCGCTCGGGGTGCGGCTTCACGCCAGGCGGGATGTGCATGGTGCTGTCGTCCATGAAGGAGCCGGTGGGAGGGCTGGAGGCCAGGTAGAACTCRCTGGCTTGGTTCATGATCCTCCGGTTGTCGATGATCAGGTGGTAGGCGACCGCTAGCTGGTCCTGCGGGTCGCCACTGTACAGGCTGTTCATCACCTCCGACTCGGTGCACTCAAACTTCTCRCAGACTTCCCGAACGGCGTCGTCGTCGATGACGGTGGCATCATAGGAAGGATCCTCTGGGAACAGGTAACTGGGCAGCTCTTCTTTAAACCACTCGTGTTCCCTGGGGAGAAACACACAGGATGGTGACTACAGGGGGAGTAACAGTGAACTCTGGGCTTACTGTGCAATTCAGGTTAGAGCAACCGCTAACAGCAATCYCTGGTTTTCTCCCTAGGAGGATCTGGGCAGCTTTGTCTCCACGGCTGAAGTGCTTGACCGCGAAAGCAGTAGTATGTTTCTGGTCCAGCAACCAGGAGGCAGATTCCAAGCCCCCTTCTGCCAGCGTGCAGGGATCGGGAAGCCAAAATCAGGGCTACGTTCCTGAAGGAGCAGCATTTATCTATGCTGCAATGAAGGTGGCCAAAATGAGCCTTCTGGCATGGGGATGGGCGATGAAGAATTGGGCTGCTGTATACGCCTCACCGTTACTAGCTCTGGTCTACACTGCAGTGTCCTTGGATGGGGAAGGCAGGACACCTTCACAACAGCACATTGCAACTGTGATGGCCCCTTCTGAGTGCGGTTGCCTCTTCGCCTGGCTCTGAATTAAGACCTCAGTACTTGCCAGATGCTCGTGCTTTTTGATCACTATGGATCTGACACAGAGCCTCAAAGCAATCCAGGTGCCTAATTCCTACCGATTTTTAATACAGTCAATGACATTTCAGCAGCTAAATCGCACAGAGGGCCTAGTCTATCTGCTCCGCTATCAGCTGCAGCCTCACGTGCTGCTTTTCTACCATGCCCTTAGATCCTCTAGTCCTGAGGGCTCAGGAAATAAAGAAGGTACTCCTAATCTAGATTTCACCTGAAGGGGTACCATAAAGTTGTCATTTGCAAATGCATTATGAAGCCATGGACTCCGGAAAGTCTCCCTAACGTTTCTGTATGTGATGGATGTAACGACTACTATAACTTTCATAAAACATTCACAGGTATTGTATTCATTGACTAGACTAGAAAACCATTCTGCATTTAAAGGTGAACCATTTGCTCACCTTAAGAAACATTTTAAATTATATATGATATTTTAGGATTAAGTCAGTGACTCCTATGTTCCTCTTTCATCTTTTTTATTGGACAGACAGTAAGGAAAATGATCACCCTTTTGTTCTGAACTGGAACTCGGAGGGAGGTGGTCTAGAAATAAGGTAATGAAAAATGTCTGGTGAGTCTTAAGTTCGTAGGGTTATTGCACGATAGAGCTGGTTTGGCTAAGTGCCAAGGGTACTTTCTGAGGCTATTTTATAATGCAATAAACCATCATTTTATGCATATATATATATATATATACACATGTTCTCTCTCAGATGTTCTCTTCCACATCCAGGTCTGCTTGCGAAGCAGTCACCACCCCAGGCTGTTCCTCATCACTCCCTGCCAGTAGCCAGCACCCCACCTCTCCACCTGAACAGCAGTTTGCAGGAGTGCTCCTTAAATCACTTGGGACAAAAATCAGTCACGAGCTGACTGCTGCTGCTCAGTTTGCTGCTGCAAACCGAACTGCCCAACTGCCAGCAGATGACACCCAGGGTGGGCAGCATCCTCAGCCCCCAGGAGGCTGGGGTCCGGAAGAGGACACTGGCCACCCCAAGTGCAGCCTACCCATCCCAGGCAGCATTACCTGATGTCCTTGATGGTTGCTCGTTTGAGTGGGTCGACTTGCAGCATGTGCATGAGGAGAGTGGCGACCGAGCGATTGAGGTATTCGGGGATGTAAAACACGCCRCCTCGGATCTTCTTGAAGAGAGTGGGGACGTGGTCGTCGTCAAAGGGGAGCGTGCCGCAAAGGAGGGCGTAGAGGATGACACCGCAGCTCCAGATGTCCACCTCTGGGCCGGCATACAACCTGCGCCAAGCCAAGGCAATGGAAAAGCCRTCATCCCTCAGTTTTCCTCCTGCTCCCCATGTTCTCAGTTGGCGTGAAAAGTCTCGCAGRGCAGATGCTCCCCCACCACAGCAGTACCTCCTCCAGCGCCCCCATGCTGCACCTTCATCATTAACCTCCTCATGTGAACACCCCCAAGCCCRCTTAAGTCACAGAAAATGCTTAAGGATCAGGGTGAATAACTCCCATAGCTGGTGCTGGCTGACCATGCTCCCTCGGTCAGCCGTGGCGGGAGGACTGGTTAGGTGCCCAGCTCTCTCGGCCCCCTGTTTTCACGAGCTCTGCCAGGCTGCTTGTTCCTCTGCCTCAAGGGCAGAGGGACTCGGCCAATTCTTTCTGCTCATTCACCGAGGCAGGTTAAATGGCAGGCAGATACTGTATCACCGAGTGGCTATTTTTGGTTGATGTTTGCGCACTGGTATGCAAGTGTTCCTGCTCCGCGCAAGCCGCCAACGTCCTGCCTGGCATCTCCAAGTCTGGCCACCCCACATATACAGGTTTTATTCCTGCTTGCTTGCTTGACTTATTTGTTTGTATCTTTTTGCTACAATTGATGTTTTTTTTGGAGAAGATATTGAGAAGGCAGTGTCTGCCCTCGGGCTCTAAGATCATATCAAAATGCAGAGGCTGAAATGGAAATACAAAGTTTCTTCATGAAACCTGATTATCCTGCACTTGCTGTTCCCGAAAAGCACCACTGCAAACGCACTTGATGTGCAGAAAGCAGTAGTGCGGGCTGTYGTTCTCCAGCCCTCTCCAAACGCTACCAAACCACCTAAATCCAGCTTTACTGGTGAGCATTGAGAAATTCTCTGCTGAGGCCAGTGAGAGCAGCAAAGAAAGGGCATCTGAAAACAGGGACAGTGATTTCGAGGTCCCTCCAGTCCTGCCTCGGTGCCTGATCTCACCGCATAGGAAGCCACATTGTTTTGCTGCTATCCATGTCGCTCAAACWGTTGATTTGACTTCTAGGCCCAAATGAGATGCATTTTTATTGCTCTGAAACCTGAGCTTTTACGCTCTGCTACTTTTATGCTCTAGCCAGCCAGGGCAGCACAAACCTTGCACCAGCTCACCCACTCTGGTCTTCCAAACAAACGCGCAGGCAGCAGGTCCACCCTGCCGCAGAATTAGCAGATCATTCCTGACAACCTCCCTTCACCCCGCGGCCGGTGGCTGGTGTGGTTACAGCTCGGCGAGAGGGCAGCGTGGCTGCTTTTTGGAGCCACGGTAGAGCTTTGGGCTTTGTCCTCTGCTCATAGTCAGGGTTTGCTTGCTCTTATACAGGGAGCTGCATCCACAACAAGGTTTCTGGATGGTCTAATTCCGAGATACTTTGCCAACGCTTTCACTGGTGTAAAGGAGGCATCAAGTAATCCCAATCACAACATGCTTTAAACAAAACGTTGTCTTTACAAGTTACTGTTATAGTCAAAATATGCTGGATTATGAAAACTAACAGTGATGCAAAGGATGATTCAAAACCATAGGGTAGACAATTAGGAGACAGGCAGTTCAAAAGGCCACGCGGATGACCGTAAATTAGAAAAAAACATGTTTCGAATCTTTGCTATTATACAGAGTTAGGTAAATAAGCACATTTCTACATAACTTAGTTTCTCCACCATAAAATATGGAGGTAATACTTCCACATCCACGTGGCAAAGGTGAACACAGTGCATGAGGTCGCATTCAAAATGCAATGTGCTGTACAGATGCTGTCTGCTGGTAGTCTGTAGCTGGGAGATGCAACCACACTGCAGTTTTCTCAGTTCAGTTCATCACTTCAAAACAAAGGTATGATACTTGAACTGATTCTCAGGGGAAAAAAATAGCTTTAAAGAGCCAGAACACAATGATTTTCAAACAGGTAAGTTTAACAGCATAGGAAAGTGATTAAAGATTTTACTGATAGTTCTACTAGTAAATGATTTTCCTGTTAACACTATGTTTTATGTTATAGGTGGGCAGGAGAGAAGGGGTGGCCCTGGAAAAGCCTTTCCATCTGAAACCTCAGTAGTTCTGCCAAAAAATATTTTTCACCTCTTTAATTGACTATATCAACAGCAAAGACCTGGAATTAATTATTCCTCCATAATAAATATCTTTAGAAAGACTGTATTTTGCTATTATAACTATTATTGAGAAATGAAACAACCAAGAAAGCCTCAAGATTTTGCCAGTAGATTCACTCAGACAGAGAATATAGGCTGGAAGGATTCAGCTCCTTTTACTAGATGGGCAAAGCTGTTTCGAGTCACAAGAACAAATGAAAAGACCACAGGCTCACATATGCTTTGATGAAGAATGGCACGTCCTACCTTCCAGAGATGACTTCGGGGGCTGCGTAATTTGGAGAACCACAGCTGGTTCGTAGAAATTCGCCGTCTGACATCATGTTGGACAAGCCTAGAAAGAAACCGCTTACACATTGATGTCTGACATGAAGGTCCTGCCAGAGAGGACCCCGTGCCGCGCAGAACGGTATGGCAAGTGGAGTGGGGAAACGGGGTAGGGAACTGCTGGATTATTTTTTCACGTTGGAATGAGAAATATTCATTCCAGGCTCATTGTGCTCCTCTGAGTTGCAAAACACAGAGTATTCTCTCTTTAGCCCAGCAGGCAAAAAAAGATGCAGTCCAGAGTACATACTTTGCATGGGAATTGTGTGGCACTCTGAAACGTGTAAAACTTCAAAAAGATTTACCATGCTGGAAAGAACTTGCTGGAACGGCGCTGAATCCAGCTTTTTCAGTTGGATTTCAACAGGTAATGTTGCTTAAAGGCTCCTGTTAGTGTTCACTCATAAAATGAAGTGAGGCCAAGAGCACACAGTCATACTTAAGAAGAACATGCGTGAAAATAAATGTATGCTTCCAAGTCACCCCAGAATTAATTGCAGAGTCTGTATTAAACATAAATTACCTAAATCTTTGTATTAGATGATTATACTAAAACATAGTGAAGATTTGCAAATTACCTTGCTCTTCCATTACAAATGCAAGCACAGGAGAAGCCTACAATACGTAATCCTTGAAATTTTGCTAAAGGGCCACTGTTCACAACTGTGGGCTTTTCAGGTGAAGAAACTGCTAGCGGTTATGAAAACAGCCGCGTTTCTGGCGCGCTCGTGGGGTCACATACCGAAATCGGCTATCTTTGCGTTCATGTGCGCATCCAGCAGCACGTTCTCCGGTTTCAGGTCTCTGTGGACAACCATGTGCCTGTGGCAGTAATCCACCGCGGAGAGGATCTGCTGGAAGAGGCGCCTCGCCTCTGCCTCTTCGACCTGCGAACGCAAGGGGAAACGGTCCTCAAGGCTTCTCCGGCTGCGCCGCTGGCAGCGAGAGGTTTGACTTAGCAAGGAGCCAAAACGCTCTGCGGCGCGCAGATGAAATTACAGTACGCTCCTGCCCACGTCGTAACCCACAGCAGCAAATAAAGCCGGTTTCCCCCTTGCATTTTATAACGTGCTGGTGTTTTCAAGTGATACAGCTCCTAACTAGGGGGTACCAAGATGAAATGAGAAAGCTAAACTAAGACGGGCTACCAAGAAGAACTTAGAGGTGAGGCTTACTCGGCAATGGCCATCTTTCCCAAGGCAACGGGCGGGAGCTCGGCTCTGCAGCCTAGGCTCGGGGAGGCTGGACAAAACACAACCCAGCGCGCTGCAGGGAGCAACTCCTCCCGGGCCAACGGAGCCCGGGAAGCTCAAGGTGGGACACAGCAGTGACACTATGCTCGGGGAAATCAGGTCCCATGAAGCGCGAGACCGACCGCTTTCACTGACGAATTTCTAAAAGTGCCCTTCGTGAGAAATTTAACTTCTGAAAGTTCAGAAAGGATCAAAACTAGTCACTGCAAAGATCCGAATGCGCTGAAAATCAGAACTGCACTTAGGAAAGCAAATGAGCGCGGAGGTCGTTCTCTCTACCARTGCACCAGCATAAACCAGGATGGAGCACGTGTATTGATTTTGTTGCAATACGGAGAGGAAATGCACGACAGGCTGATCCTTCAACCGATGCCACGCATCCGTTTTAGCCCGTTTTTATCCCCTTACTCATGAGGATGCCCAGAGGGCAGATGCTGGAGGTTTTCTTTTTAAGCGTAATATTCCTTTGGGAATACCGGCATTTGAAAATAGGTGTTCAGATAAGCCATGTCCTTAGACAGTCTTCAAATAACCTGAGGAGGCAGCCAGGGGGAAACACATCGCAGAGCGCTGCAAAAACCCGCACGCCACTTTCCCACGGGCCGAGCACGAGATACCCCAGACGGGACCGCTGTGAAGCAAGCTCTATTTTTGGCCTTAACCTTCAGCATGTTCCCTCTAGCAGTCATTTTACTTCTAAACCTCCTCCTCTCCCAGGTCGGGGTCCAGGCGGACGCGGTACCACCACTTACCCGCCCGTGCTTACAGATGTAATCAAATAATTCACCGCCGGACACATATTCCATCACCATGAAGAAGTCAGTGGGAGTGCTGATGACTTGGTACCTTTAAAAACACAAGCGTATTTAGAAACAATTATTCAGTAAGGCCAGGGAAGGGCTTTTAAACTGATTATTAGTTTCACTTCAGCCCTGAAAGTAAGGATTTGTTCAGATCTTGCGTTTATAATTGCTTTCCATTTCTGAAAAGCCATCTTTCATTTCACGGGGTGAATAAGTATAATCTTTCACTTGTCTACTGAAAGGATCTCTTTTATGGACTTACTTTTTTTCCTTTGAGCTTTCACATAATCCTCTGAAATCTCTGCCAGAAAAATCTATCGCATTTAGGACTGTCCTGACTTTCAAATTTCCATTTTGGGTAAGATGTGCAACAATGTCTTTAGCAATGAAGGCTTCACAAAAAGGGGGGTAGAAATATTTATTTTCTCTCGTAGTGAGAACAGAAAAAAGAGCTCTAGACACGTCAGGGAGCTACTTTGGTAAAGGTCTAGAAATCCTTTACAGCAACAAAGATGAGCACCTCACAAGACCCAATTATTTTCAAATATTAAATACCTCTAAATTCTAGAATGATAAATGGGACTGTGAGAAAGAGTATCACTCTTGTCTCACAATTTTTTTCTCTGTATACATATGTACACATTTACATACACATACACATGCACACACGAGGGACAGATGCCACAAGACACTGAAATAGGAGGCATATGTTCTACAGTCTCTGCTTACCTCTTTTCTTTAACATACTATTTCATGACTGTGCTATTTAGTGTAGTCATACTGGCACTCTTAAACTGGGTTTAACATCTAGGCTTTGATAGTTTGTTTGACAAACGTGTGAACAGGACTTAGCTCGGGGGATGCTGGGTGCCCAGCTGAGAGCTCTCGCTGGCGTATTCACGAAATAATGCCAATCTGTTCTCAAATAAATCCACGGAGCTGCAAAGTTACTCTAAAGTCAACAGTTGCTCTATAGTTAGTTATTTAACTGTAGGGAGAATTTGTTTTCCCTTGCCTCTAAGGTCCAGGTATTTGCTATATCTCATGCCAGTTTTAAGGCTGACCTAAATGTCAACTTATACTTCTAGTTACCATTCAACAGCTTTCTTTTATAGAAATGCCAAAGATATTATCGAGTGCCTCATTAATGCGGACTGGCTGCACAAACTGGGGATTGAGAAGGAATCCCAGCGGCTGGAGTGCAGGTGCTGATTTACAGCCAAAATTCAGGTTCATCAGAGTGGCAATTTTGAAAACGTATGTCTGAATAATAAACAAAATTGTTCCTTTAAGCTCTGGATAATCAGGCCATTAAAACAGAAATCCTGTTGACTTAAGGCCAGGGCTTCGCTCTAGGGGCCAAACCGTGCCGTAATTCCTCAGGCAAAATTCCTGGTGTGGCTCATGATATCCCAAACTCCCCAGGAAATAAAAGGTCTCCCAGCATTTCTGGAAGAGCTGATCGTGTTCCCATGAAAGCTAGTGGAAGGTCTCTAGAAAAGCAACATTTGACTCTAACGGGCAAAAACGTGACCGTGGACCTAACGTATTTTACTGCGGTAAGTCATCTGCATCGAGTCACCCGTGTCTCCAAAGCCCTGGGAGGATGGAGGAGCAGCACGAGCGCATGGAAGAAAGCGTACTTACAGTTTGATGATATGGGGGTGCCGGAAGAGTTTTAGGTTTTGAATTTCTCGTTTGATTTTCCCAACCACATCCAGGCTGCGTATTTTCTGTCTGTTCAGGATTTTTACGGCTACTTTGTGCCCCGTCAGCAGGTGTTCTCCGACTGGCAAAAGAGAGCATTGCAAAGTTACTAGTGCACCACGTCAGCATCCCGAGACAGAGGGCTTCTACGCAAAAACGAAACTATTGAAGGGAAAAAAATGAAGCGCATCGGGGTATTCTGGATACAATCCGGATACTAAGACTTTGATGCTAAGCATTCATTTTCCTCACCTTACCTATATCTACCAGTTTCGCATTTCTTCAGCCCTATTATAGGCAGAAAAGTTGGACTCAAATGTGTTGGAAAGTGCTAGATTCAGAACAAGCAAAAGGAAATGCTTTTTCCTACAATACAAAACTAAAGCTGCGGAATTCAGCACCACAATGTATAAATGAGTTCACAACCACCTTGGACACACTGGTATGAGGCAAATCCTGCAGGACCTATCAAACATGACAATTCAGATAAAGACTAATGAAATGTTTTAAAGGTGTTTTTTTTTTTTTTTTTTTTTTTGTCTCTTCAGTATATTATTTTCCTGGTGGAGTCTTGGAAGACAGAAGAGAGGGGACTTATCTGCGAAAAATACTCGAGTAAATATGACAGAGTGCGTTACTACGGAAGGTCATACCCAAAGCTAATTTGCAAGGATTTATAGAAGTAAAGGTTACGTCAGTCAGAAACAGATATATTCAAATGGCAGGGGAGAATCACCGCAGTAACGCCTAAGTTGAGTAAATCCCTAATAAGCCAGTTTTAAATCTAGACCATCGTGCTTAAAAAGAAAAAAGAAAGAAAGAAAGAAAAAAAAAGCAGGGATTTTCCCTGCCCAAAATAGGACTGCAAGATTTGCATTACTAAAATGATTTTCTATTTATATTTTCTCAAGCATGTTTCTTGGCTTGATAACAAGGCTTAGGAACACCATACTGCACTGCAAGAGCTCTTACGAATTCTAGTTTTCGAAAGGATACAAATTTAACACACGGTTTTAAAACACGGTAAAAACCAGGATGCTGATGCTCATCTCCTGTGCACATCGGGACGAACAGTCCCCACAAATGATTTACGCCGGGAGCAATTCCACTGCCAACGGTGGAATTGCATTGACTTAACAGTGGTGTAAAGTGAATTCCGATTTTGATCCACGTGCTATCGATTAACAAGGCCACGGCCAAGAAAATGTTGTGTGTGTAGGAAGGCAAAATTTAAATTGGAGTCAACATCAGAAACCGCTGGAAACCTGAGAATCGGACGTTCGGATGTGAAACGCTTCTCTGACCACGAGTTACACTAGGAAAATTACCGACAGCGAAGTAGGGGCTCTGGGGCTCTCTCGTAATTAGAGCCCAAGCAGTAAGAGCCCCGAGCAGAAGGGGTTGATGCTTCAGGGCACTGTTAGTACCTTACTAGGAGTCTGCAGTTTTGGGGGCTTTAAGGCGATGGCGGTTCGGAGCAGCCGGCGTCCGAGGGACGGCAGCGCGGCGGCCGCGCGGGGCGAGCGAGGTCGCTATTATTAGCCGAGAGATAAGAACTGCCCGAGATTCCTTCCTCTGTAAGAGCATCCTAAAAATAAAGCGCTTTACCGCCCTTGAAAATTAAAAGCGCCGCTTGAAGCGTCCGTTCGCCTCCCCACCAGCGCGTGCGCTTGGGAAAACTTGGGAAAACTTTAGGAATACACTTGAAGGGGGAAAAAAGAAAATAAATAAATAAATAAATAAAAAGGCCATGGCCGGAATGAGTAATTATTGCTTTTAATACCATCGCCGAACCGTTCATCTTCTTCCCATCCCTGCCAAACAACGCGTAGCTCCGTGAAGGTTTTCCACTTCAAACACATGAATAATTAAAAATAAACAGCCTGTTTTGTAATCCGCCCTTCGCTTTCAGCAAGCGTTAGCTACAGAGATGTTATTGTTTCAGTCCCTACGGGCTCGTTAAGCCCGCTCGAATGTCTGGAGAGCGCGACTACGACCTGCTAGGCGGCGGGAGCCTCTCGGCCTCCTCTCGCCGCAGCTCGCGGCCGCAGGAGGGACAATTCCCGACCCCGCTGAGCGAGCGAGCGAGCAGCTCCCGGGGCAGAGGTCCCGGAGCGGGGCTTGTCTCGCGCCCCCGGTTAACAGCCGSAGGGGAGCAGGCTGGGCTGAAAATTAGGAAAGGGAAAATGAGGAAAGGGAGCTTGAGCGCCTGCCTCGTCCTTTTGGGCTGAGCGTCCCGGGGAGCTGTGCTGCCGCCTGGGTGCACGAAGCTCCAGCGCCAGACGTTACCAAGGGAGGAAGGGAAGTTCTTAGCTTCTGAAGGAAGGCCCTTCTAATTTAATTATTTTATAACAGAACAAAAATTAGGAGGAATAATCTTTATATTTTACAGTAAGCTGAGATAATYGATGAAGTCCCTCGGCATCCTGGCTTTTTAGGGCAGGTACCAATAAACACGACCCCTCGGCRCGCGTTTGACACAGCGCAGGCAAAGCAAGCTTTGACTTAGGGCCCTTATCACAGCCCAAAGTTAGGCATGAAATCAAGGGGAAGCATATATTTAGCAAAGCTGAAGTAATTCTGTCCCAGTGCCATTTGCTTATACCTTATATCATCCTTCCCTCCCCTTTCCTTCATCTGTTCAGCCTCTGGTCGGTTTTAGCCCTCTTGTGCAATGGTTGTCCTTCAGCAGCAGTTATACAGCGCCTTGGCAAGGGGGACAGGACCCTGCCCCGAGCCCCTAGGTAACGCCACAGAAATGCAGGTCCTCGAGGGACCACAGGACCAGTCACCTTGGAGACTGGCAAGCATGGGTACAGCAGCCACCAAGAGGTCCCCCCCGGGACTTCATGCGTGATACCACAGGAAACAATATTTGTGCTACTCAGCTGTATTTTGACTGTAACTCTCCAGGTTGACTGCCACCAACTCTGTCATGTGACCTCTGTGGTCACGGGGGACCAGTGGGGTGGGATGTACCTAGGGTACACGCAGGAGCAATTTGTCTCATCTGTTCTTAATGCCTGCTAATGAGTGAGATACCGCTCTCCTTCCACGCTTCACTAAATGCAAAATCATGGAGAACTTCCTTGCAGCCACCTGAATTTTATTTTCTGCAAATTACTCTCCAAAATCCTGCTCTCATCTATCTGACCCTTCACTCTTCTCCTTGCCTAGCACATGCCAGCACAACACTTGCATGGTCTCTCACTGCAATGGCTTTTTCTGTAGCAGCTCCGGTTTCTGATGGCTTCAAGCGACTGCTCATCTACAGCCACAAATTCAAGCTGTGGTTAGTACTGCATCATCACAAAATCCTTCCCTTACCACCCTTCCAATGTTATTTTCTTGTTTCTTAATGACTATAATCTAATTTATGATTTCTTAACTTTGGAGAGTGAGGCAGGAAACATTGCTTCTCACAAACTCTACTGCAAGCCAAACTTTGATTTTTATTTATTTTTTTTTAACTTTGGAGGGAGATGCCATCCATTAATTTTTTTTATTGCTGCTGTTTTTCAGTTAGGCAGAATCTCTTTGTTTTTTCAGATTTTCTGTCAAAAAATGATGAAATCAGGTTATGCTGATGCTCTTTTGATTAAGATGCTGCAATTCTGCATGAAACAACAGATCTGRTTTCTTCACCTAAGTTTCTCAAGTCCAAATTTCATCTGTCAAATGCAGACTGACTTTGTAGGCAACAYGTTGACCAAAAAAATGTATATGTGTATAGTGTATCACTTAGCTATAATTGATTTTGAGTGARAAAATGTCTTTCAAATGTCTCTTTGGAAATCGTCTGTTTTACAAAAAWCAGGCTGTACACACCGCGTGCGAGTGGTGTTCACGCCAGCTACTTGGAAAAGGTAGCTCAGAGAAAAGGCTACTGTCAGCACGCTTAATTTGTTCTGTGGGAAAAAAATTGCTTTTGGAGCTCTGAGTGATTCACGTGGTCCTTACCATTACAAGTACTTATTCTGATAATTCTTTGGGCAATGGATTTGTGCAGTTAGGTTAAACAGAGCAATGTATTTTTAGGGGCCTGGTTCACGGTCGTAGCGGGGTTTAGCTCCAGTGGCTGAGGTGGCATCTCTGCCCTGCTGGCGCTCGGTTTGTTTGAGTGCTCCGGTCCCCGCGCGGGCGCACATCGCCCGTCCGTCCAGCCACGGCGCGCTGCAGGGCAGGGCATGCAGCAGAGGGGCGGCTGCCGGGGCACCTACCACCCTAAATCACAGCTCGCAGCTCTTCCTTTGGCTTAAATGCACATTTTGTAGAGTTTCTTTGAGATATATATATATTTTTTCAGTTGGTGCAAAGATAACAGTTGCATGTAATAGTAGAATTAACGGGAAAAAGGGAACACGAATCTTTGCGAACGGCCCGGGCAGGTTAAAGCAAAGCAGGTGCGTCAGGCGGAAAGGGGAGCTGGGTCTCCGCGCCGCTCC
>NW_028186390.1:1187192-1200415 GCF_003343005.1 Rhea americana
GGTGATGCTCTCCGCGGGGTGATCCCTCCCTACGGCACCCGCGGCTTGGGGGGCGCCTGCCGGGGGGAGGGGGTGACGTCTCTCTGAAGGTGACATCCTCCTGGGAGTGACGTCCGGGGTGTGTGCGTGGAGGGGGGTGCACCTGCTTTGATGCTCTCCTTGGAGTGACCCCTCTCTCCCCCGAGGATGACACTCTCCTTGGAGTGATGTCCCTCTCAAGGGTGATTCCCCTTTTTTAGGCACGCCTGCTTTGGGGTGATCCCTCCTTGGAGTGACGGCCACCTGAGCRTGGTGCTCTCCTTGGGGTACAGCCGCCTTGGAGTGACACCCACCTTGGAGTGAAACACCCCCTGAGGGTGACACCCTTCTCGGGGTCAAGGTCACTTGCCCAAGGGTAGGGATGGGGCCTGAGGGTCAGAGAGTGTGTCTTCCCACCCCCCCGGAGGGGTGTTATGGGGTGGGAGCATGGTGTGGCACCTACTCTGCGAGGCCTGGCTGTGGTCCTGGTAGGAGACAAAGTGGGAGAATGGATGGGGCTGGTCACAGCACAGCAACAGGAACGGTGGCAGGACAAGGGACACCAGCCACGTGGTGGCAGGACTGGGCAGACTGGCAAAATGCAGCAGTGGAGCAGTCAGATAACAGTGGGGTGCCAAGCCCAGAGCAGGGTGACACCAGGTCCCGGGACCGTGTCGCGCTGAGGCAGGGCGACGGGCTCGGGATGTCTCTGTGCTGCCCTTTGCCCATCTGCGAGGAGCAGAGCTCGAGCATGTGTGAGCGTGTTCACATAAGTGTAGCTGGGAACGGCTGTGTGTGGGATTGTGGTAGCATTACATGCTGTGGGTGGCTGCTGGGTGTTGCCTTGGGGTGTGATGGTAGATGAGYGGTACTCACAGCCACAGGAGCTTTCTTGTTGGTCAACAGCTATACTAATATAAAGGAGCAAAGCAGGTTCAAGGGAAAGGAAAGATCAATGCATAGATAGGTGGGGCAGCCAGCTGAAACCATCTCCACCCACTCACAGTGCTTCCCTCTTCTCAGCCCACCTGCAGGGACACCAAAACTGGCCTTTGGGTCACCACTGTCGCTGGTTCCCTCTTTGCTTTTCTTCTGCTCCACCAGCCCGTTCCCTTTGTTCCAGCTGTTTCTTATGTAATTGTATCTTTGCATTCTTTGCCACCTTGAAATCATCCCCTGWTCACCCCTAAGTCCTTCCTGGAGCCCTTCTTCTCCTCATCTTGGCCGGGAAACCCCTTCTGGTTTTCTCTTCCCCTCATCCCCCTCTTTCCAGGTGCTCCRACAGGAGCAGTTCTCCAAGCGAAGTGGCTGGTGCAAGGGGCTGGTCGGGGCTCTGTTTGGAGCAGCTCTCGCCGACCCTGGTGCCAAGTTGTCCCTCGATAACTGCCCTGTGTGTCCTCACTCAGGCTCCCAGGGAAGGACACCGGCTTGGGGACTCCAAGCCTGTGCCGCGCTGGGGACCCAAAGGCAGTCAGTGAGGGCGACCGGGAAACTCGTTCCAACCTCGCGCCCGGACGTGCGCTGCAAGCTGCCCGGGGCAGGCGTGACGAACGTCCCCGTGAGCTAACAGCTCAGCTAACAGCAGCGTTATCCGTTCCTCGTCGTCCAGCCCTGGGACAGCCTGCAGTCAGACAGAGCAACGTTTCTCCTTCAAGCAATCATCATCTTGATGTTTTCAGCTGGAAGTCCAGAGAGTTTATTAAGCAAATCAGGATGTTCTCCATCATTTTCTAAAGAGGGTGTGAACTTTGTCTGGGCCACGCAAATGGATAGTGTTGAAAACATGCATGCTYATCCTAACTAAGCAGCAGGTGTGAATGCTAGTCCTTTAAACCTATCTGAAGAGTACTCTTGTCATGTTTTAACCGTGCTAATTCCGATTTATCCAGTATTAAACTTCCCCATTCGGTCACAAGGAATAGCAGAAGGCAGGCACAAAGGCAGTCCGTGCTGCGGAACGGTAAAGAGATATTTGGGAAGTTAGACCGGGAAGCTGTATAAACAAAAGATACCTGATAAAATAGCGACTAGGCTACACAGCTATACCATCGTACAGAATCAAACGACAATTTAATTCAGCAGATCCGTTAATACAAATAACAATGGTAGAGTGGAAATAAGAAGGCTGCTATGATACAAAACCATATGTCCTGCGATRAAACCACATCTGTTTAATCAGAATGATAGATGTACTACAAAGCATAGGGGAAACAGTGCTTGCAAATAACATTAGTATTTCCTTCTCTAAAGTTTACTCTCTCCTGCAGAGCCTATGAAAGGGCTGTCTTCCTCAGGCGCCTAGGTAAGCAAGTGCAAGTCTGCACCTTGCAAAAGCCTCCAGCCTCTACCGCAGGCGTCCGTGGGGCTTGTTTGCTTCCAGTCCTGGCAAGCCCTGGCTTTGCCCAAGCTGAGCACCACCACTAATAGATGGGGTCGCGGATGGGGTTTCTTGACCTCGCGGCGTGGTGGAACGGAGCTGCTGTACGTGCAGGTGCTACGCTGCCTCCTGCTCGCTTCCTGAAAGCTGGTACCTAAATCGCCCCGCGGGCTGGTGCGTGGGGAGCGTGCCCGCAGCCCGCACCCTCCGCACCAAGTCCGGCAGCCCGACGCTGTGTACGGTTAACGCGGCTCTGTCCTCACACTTGTAGAGTTGTTTGCACGCGTAACGTGCTCATGTATACCTTAATCCTTCCTTAGCATTTCTCAGGCTGCTTGAAAACGTGCTCCGTTAGTACAGCCTGACAACCAGGCTGATACGAACTCGCACAATCAATTTTTTAATTTGCTGGGTGTATTTCATGGGTGTAAGGCTGCATTTGTGTGTGCATCTGTATGCATACATACGTAGCTATATCGTGTCCCCGGTGGGGAAGGGAGGTGTGTTGCTAGCAGCACGGCARCAGGCGCGAGATGAAGGGTCTCCAGCGAAACCTGTGAGGTGGGAGGAGTGTTGCTAGGAGATGCAGACTCCGGTGTCTGGCAAAGTGGCGTTTTTATTTTTGGTAGAGATCAAAYGAAATGGCATTTGCCTGTGAAGCAGGATAGAAATCTCTTGCCTTTGCTTAYATTCATCTCGGTGAATGATCTGTCYGTGCCTGGTAGTGTTGCAGCTTGTTTAAAACAGAAATCGAATGCAAGCTGGGTGCTGTTAATTAAATGCTAATGTAACTGTGCCTCCTAGGAGCATCCCCGTTAAAGACCGTGTTTCATCTGCAATCTCTCCACAATCTCTTGGCCTTTTACAGGGCTTGCTCTCTGCTCCTGTTTCATGATGCTGAGCATAGGTGCAATCACTCATCTCACTGGAGCTGAGCTTCTGGGCAAGTCCCAGCACAGCAGGAGAGGGAAACTCCACAGCCTTGGGGGGCGATTAGACCGCATCCTAGGACACGGGGTGCTCACGGGCGCTCTCTCCCTTCCGCGGATGGAAACCGTGGGCGTCCCAGCAGCTCTGGCAGAGGCTCGCGCCRTTCTGGCACGCGCTTGGGTTTCGCTGATCCTGTTCTTGGCCATGGGCAAGCRGCTTTCTGGGTGACGCAGCGTTAAGGAGCAGGATGCCGAGGGCTTGGGACCGCGCGCAGACGGAGCTGGGGCAGGTTGCGGCGGTGCTGGCTCCCATCCCTGGGTGAACCCGGCAGAAGGGCTCCTACCCGAGTGCCTGGAGCAGCTGCACCGCTTTTCAAAGCGTTTCAGTTTGCTTCCTTGAACATCTGAGCTCATTTAGCACCGGGCTAGGATCCTGGCATTTCTGGGTTGGACTCTATTTCCCAGGTCAGCACAGGAGCAGTTGTAACCAAAAAAGACCAGAAACATCGTGCATCTGTTTGTAAAAAAGGCTTAGGTCCTGGGGCAAGCCGTCCAACCTTTCTAAGTGCCCTAAATCAGTGGATTTTCGGTAGGAATTGATTTCCCAGTCTGTTTGGAGAAGATAGATAGTTCATGAGATAATGTAGCAGTGGGTGCACTGTGGCATGCAAAATGTTTTCTGAATGCTTTAGAAGCTGCATGCATCAGAGGCTTATGCACATTAGATTTGTAACCAAGGAATTTCCACTTATATTTTGTAACTGATGCTATTTATCAAACCCCATGAACTGGCCAAGAGCAGATGTTGAACTGCTGTGCTATAGCTTTGGAAATTAACTTTTCCGGGGGTTAGTTATTCAAAAACAATCTTGTGATTAGCTAGTCGTGGTGTTATATAGCAACACGCAATGTGGAAGCATTATTTCAAAAATGTAGTGCATATGGGTCCAGAATCTATTATGTTCTCTTTTCAGCATTAAGTGAAAATTTGGACTGTATGGCAATATATGATGCTCTGGTGGGAATGTGTACACCCTGAGTCGGGGTGGAGAAGGAGAAATAATGAGTGTTATATTTCTTATATTGAAAATAAAACACTCGAAGCATATGCAATGTGATAAACATTCAGTTAATGAGGAGATTGCTTGGAAAGAGACTGCTTGCATATGCAAGCACTATATCCATAYACACTCTGTAAGTAATTAGAGAAAGACAAATTTTCTGACTGATTTACTCCTTCTACAGAGGAATGAGATCTCTGAATTAGTCTTTTAAGGGTGAAGGAATAACTAGATACCTCAGCCCATAAAAAGTCAACAGTAATGAATTTCTGTTATTTTTGAAACTCTGTGATTATGCTGATGGTTTTTTTTAGGTTTTTCTTGGTCATTTTTAAGGTAGATGTGTGTACTAGCTCCTTTTCTGCAATCATGGCATTGATCTTTCAGGCTGCACCCACAAATCTGAAGCACGATATGGATTCGAGCTTAGCTGCGTGGGAAGCTTTTTGTTTCCGTCCTGCCGGTGCTCCTTTTCTTTACTTGTGGACGAGGCGGTCCCTGCAGCTGCTTCGTGTCCTGGCTCTGCGCAGCGAATCCCGTAAGATAACCGCTAACGGCGCGGAGGGAGAAGCAGTGACCGCGCGAGCTGCTCGGAGCGTTTTTTGGTGGCTTGCCAAGTCCGTTTTCTTTTAGGGCATAATCTGTGAGCGTTGGCAGCCCTTCCCTTGGCGATGCCTAATGAGATCAGCTGGGAAAGGGCTTGCTGGTGAAGGAGCCTTCAAAGCATCCTCCCCGCTGCCTTGCACCCTTTGGCTCGCACCCGTTAGCGCACACGGGGGACCGGCTGAGGAAGGGGTTAGGATTTGTCTGCACACCTGACCCAGGYTTTTCCAATCTTGCTGTATGATGCTGTTTAAACATCCTGGACCTTACAGGAACAGTCGCTAGTTCTTTGCCCCATCTGTCTTGTTTTATACCAGGGATTGCTGCAAAGAGCAGGGAACAAAATGTTCTCCGCTCCCAGGGGTGGCCAGGACAAGAATGAGTGGGGCTAAAATTAAACCAGATGCAGATGGTATGATATGAAGAAATTCTTAAAATTAGGCTTGGTGAAGCATCGGATCTATTATTTGGCTGGGACTGTGTCCAGATGTTCCTGCCTGGGGGCCGAGGGACAGCTGCAACGCCGACCCCAGTGCTGTGGGGCCCTGGGCGATGTGCTGCCTGGGACGTCAGGATTTGGGTTCACTTCACCAGTTTTGACAGAAACTATCTGCAGGGTGCTGAGTGAGTCGTTAAGCACTAGATGTAGGTAAGTAGCTGAAGGGGGAGAGAAGAACTCAGTTGTTGCAGGCTATTTTCTTTTTTTTTTCTCTCTCTTTTTTTTTTTTTTTTTTTAAGAAACATTAAGCTTTCCAGTTGGGAATCTGCCAAATTCCCCCATTCTGCTGTTTTTAACCTAAACTGCTCTGTTTTTAGCAGCACTGAGCTGCTAAGTGACTAAGCCGGAGTGATTCCCCTGGCCAGCTCCCCSGGGGTGGGTACTGCAGAGCATCCTTGCGCGCTGCCTGTGGTACCCGTGGTCCCAGGCGATGCCGCGCTTGGAGCAGTTGGGAGCRCTACTCCCAGTCTGCAGTCGCGTTCATGCATTATCTTCAATCAGCTATTTTAAAGTAAATCTAGATCCTTTTTGGATTTGGCCTTCGATTTGTCAGCGTTGCAGTTCCCCTCCTGCAGAATTGATTCTTTCACCCAGCCTGTGTCCACGTGGGCATCTTAAACGATAACCCCTCGGGCCTGCCCTGGGAGTTTGCATATTCGTTTTCTGCAGCTCCAAGAGATTTGTCCTTGCTGCTGTCTGCGGCAGGTCCGAGCATCCCTCGACTGCGCTGTTACGCGCAGCGCTGTTGGTGTCTGCGCTTTTAATCAGCGCGCTGTTTCAGGAGAAAGGCGCTTTCTGGGGCTGGGAATCGTCCTTGCCCTCTCTCACCTCGGCGGCGACGTGAGGAAGGTTTTCTCCAGTCAGCTGGGGGRGGATTTACGAATTGGCGGAACATGTTCCCGGCGTGGAACAGGCACAGTCCGCATTTTCTGCCTGCTCAATAAAAGCAGCGTTTGTGTGGCACGTAGCCAAGGGTTTTATGAATACAGCTCTTACTTTCTCCAGCTGCTAGAAACCTTGCTCAAATATGAATTAAAAARAAAGCCTTGCTAGACACTTTTAGTACTCATAATTCTGCTATTTTTGGTCTGTGGTAAGGAGTTCTTGCATCAGAAATCTTGGTCTGAGAGGTTTGAGTGGCTTCTTTCAAATATTATTAAATTGAAAAAAAAATCTGAAAGATGTATGCCTTAATCTCCCACACCGCAATCATGAGGAACTCACTGTGATTATGTCCCTGGATTTGATGTTTCCTTAGCAATTGTTGCTGTGAAATCCTATCGCTGACATCTGTGTATGAACCTACCCTTTTCTCAGAAACCGTCGGTGTGCATTTTTGAGGAAACTGGCACAGTATGGGTTGGGTATTTCCATTAAATTAGCTGCCAGGGAAAGGATACAATTTGGATTGCAGTCCGTGCGTAGGAATCCTTCACAGCTTTTAAGAGAGCATTTTACGTTACGTCGTGGGATGAGCTTCGGTAAGAGGAGTAGGAAACCATGGTAACGTTACGGGGAGGGCTGAGGCGGGCGGTCGCGGCTCGCGCGGGGGTCCCTGCACGGCTGGGCGGGACAGGGCGCCCGCCGCGGCGCTTCTCGAACGGCAGGAATCTGCACCCGAATTTCTGAGCGCGCTGTGTTACCGGGCTCTTGGGCGCTGCCCCGGCCAGCTGGGCTCGTGCCCGGTTCGGGGTCGCTCCAGGCGCGCGTGGCTGCTACCCCCGGAGCACGATGTTTGTCRTGCAGCCGTCCCTCTTGCCGTAACTAACCCCATCTCTCCGGTTTGCCAGGGCTGCGGGAGCTAGGCGTCTGCAGCTGAGAAGGCTGCGAGGCTGTTCCCACGTACCTACATACAGAGCAAAAAATTCCAGGTCTGGCAAAGCCTGAATTTTGTTTCTTGATATATATATATATATATATATATATATATATATATATATATATATATAATTTTTTTTTATTTATTATTATTTCCTCTCCCTTCACATTTGCAAACGTCCTTTGGAGAGAGCAGCCGGAGTCCCCAGGGACATCCATAGCAGGCAGCAAAAGCAGGAACGTGCTGCTGGCGGAAGGGCTCAGGCACGTGGTGACTGCGGGGCCACGGGCACGTCAGGACCCTCCCAGGCGTTTGCTGCTGCTGCATTCAAGGGAWACAGGCAGCCAGCGGTGAAAGGAAAAACTCTGGACAAATGCAAAATCTCACCCGCTCGGATTTTGAAGATGAATAATGAATATGTGTCTAGGAGGAAAAAATCTGATTGTTTATAGGTTGTGGTGTCATTAAGGGTGGGTAGAACGTGCAGAAAATCATTAAATGGTCTCTTGTAGACCTATGCACAGCAAGGAGGGGTAAAACTGAGAGCAAATCTCTTCTTACAGATTGTCTTCGCATAGCAATGGGGCGCTAGATTTGCTTGCAACAGCAGTAGAGGTTTTTCTTTTCTGTTTCACCAGTTTGAATCCCAAACAGATTAGTGTGTGTGTGTACACATATATACATATACATATACATATATATATATATATATATATATATATATTAAAAAAATATATATATACGTATAAATAATCTCAATCCTTTCCCGGGGGACTTTCTTCTAGGATGAAAAGTTTGCTGTCTGCCACGGTGCTGCCAAGGCTGCCATAAAACGTATAGTCAGAAATGACTATACAGCACTGATGGTTTTTGTCTGTGATGTGGAGGCCTGGCTGCAGCTGAAACAGCATCGYCCATGTAGGTCACCAATTTTAACAAGGCGGGAACGGGAAACGAATGAATCGCTACACTCAGTTGGAGAGAGGACTTAATTATCTACGAGCATCGTGAGAAGTAATTGCTAGCAGCTTTGATACAGCAACAAGTTGCCATTGTCAAACAAGTTCCCATCGATCAGCTGCTCCGCGGTGACATTATGTGCCCAGTCTTGCCCTGATGGAAAGGGGGAGCGAGGAGGTGCCTGGAAATACCTCGCTCTCGCTAAAGCGTGGGACACTGCACAGCGGCAGCGACTGAAGATCAGCCGAAGCGCGGTAGCACCCTAATTGTAACTGCTAGACGTGTGCAGCAGCGTTCTTATATGATTAGGGATATATTTTTTGCTTGGGCTCTATTGCATGTTAGGGCATCAGTGTAATTTTACAGTCTGCCTGATGTGGCTGTTATATAAGCAGGGATATCATTTTGCTTATGCCCTATTGCAAATTTGTGCATTCGTGTAATTTTATTGCTTGTTCCAACGTGTGCTGAAAGCAAAAGCTTTTTTCCATTTACTTCAGTTTGTTGTATCAGGAGCATTGACAAATTCAAGGGATAGTATATTGTAATAATCCTAACCAACACATGATACAGAGTGTAGTCCTAYGGTAGTGTTTTTGGCTCATTCTTGGGTATTGTGTAAATGAAAACAATCTTCCCAGCTATCTTCCCATCATTTTTTCTCTGTTCCTTAAAGATTAGCTCTCCTGATCTGTTTTTATCATTTTTGTGACTCAGGCACATTGTATTAAATCCCTTCGCTCTGCCAAGCTTGTGGAAGTGCCAAGTGCCTTCCACTTTGAGGGTGCCTTCTCAAAGGCAAACCTCCAGGCTGTCGCAGCCGTCAGAGCAGCACTAATATCCTCTGCAGAAGGCTTTGGAAACCTACTCTGAGATAAGAGTGTTAGTTTTTTTTGCAATCTGCTTCGACAGAAACCAAAATGTTTTTGCAAAGTTTGCTGAGTCAGGAGGAAAAGGCTGGGATAGGAGGCAGGAGGTGACATCTCTTGAACTTTCCCAGCGGGTCATCAGCACTGAGAAGCAGAGCTCCRTGTCCAGAGGGCCTAGCTGCCCCCTGGGGACTCCAGCAGCACAACGTCAGCAGCAGCAAAATAAGGTCTTGCCAGTCTCCTGGGGATGGCCGTCCATGGGACTGAGCTGCAGCTTCCAACACGTAGGAAACAACTAATGACTTTGTGCCCTGTAAGTCGGCATGTGGCAGCAGAAGCCCACTAGGCTTCAAGACCTCCTGCGTCACGTACGTTCAGCAAGGACGCTTAGGGAGAAGCGGAAGATGAATCTGAAGATTTTCCCAGACAAAAGGAGCTTATCAAATAATACTGGAAACAGAAGGCTCCGAGCACAGCTCAGATTTGGCCCTTATTTTGAGCTGATAGGAACTATGGCCAAAGATCAGCTGGGAAACCGTTTAACCTGCTTTGAAATCGAGCAGCAGCCATGGCCYAGAGTCTGATTTGAAACACAAGCAGTACAGAAATTGTGAGCAGTGATTTACCCAGTGAYTGACAGCATGTCATGTAGGGCAACCAACAAATTCACCTCTTGAAGATTGTTCCATGTATGATCATGTATTTTGATGAGGTGGAGCTATAAAATCTGAAAGGCTATGGAGAAAAATGTGTTGCTTCTGATCCTTCTCAGCCCTTACGACATGCCTTGCCTTTCCCTTAACCTGCGTGCGTCTCAGACTCTGTTCTATGCCTCTGTTAGGGCAAGTGATGACAGAGGGATTAGCTCAAGAAAATACGTGCATCCCGATACTAAGGACTTTTTATTTGTTAAATTTCTTACTTTTTGTTCCATCCTGGCTCTCTGACTTCCAGGTCATGTTCTCTTTTCCTTTGTTTGACTATACTTTTGATGGTTTTTTGTTTGTTTGTTTTTAATTCTCCAGCTTCTTTCTAGAGTGCTAGTTGGACTCTTTCTTTCATTTGAGTCTCTTCTCTGATCCCATTACCCCTCTCTGCCTACGGTTGYCCTTGTCCCCCTCCTTCTTAGGCCCATTTTCAGAAACTCCTTGCTTTCCCTTTCCTCTTCCCTTCTGTCTTTTTCAAAGAAAAGGTTTTTCCCTCCTTTGATCTCTAAACCATTATAGTTCCTTTTTCCTGTTTTTTATTTTTTTTCATTATAAATCATCTTAACCTTCAGCTCCTGTTCCTACTTTTTGGATTCCTTTTGCTTTCAAGGAGATTTTTCTGCTGAGTGGCCTTCTACTCCCATCCATACCAATGCTCCAGGTGAGGAAGAGCTGAGACGGTCTTCTCCATTGCTGCTGAACATCTTTTGGGGAGGATGAGGGTGGAAAGTACATGTTGTAGCTTCACTCTAAGCTGTGTTGGGGACAGGGTTGAAGGGAACAAGGGAAAAAGGGAAAAAGTAAACCGAGTCTTGGGGAAAGCTTCTGGGCTGTTGGGCAAACACACTTTTCTCCCTGTAAGTGATGGGTACTGCAGCTTTCCTCCATTGTAAAGTGATCTGAGAATATGGGTGAAGAACAGTATATAGGTTCAGGGTATTTTTGGTTAATGGATATTTTAGCAATTTTAAGGCATCTCACAGCTATTGCAAAATGATTCCCCTCTAGTRGTTTAAGTGAGCTGATTTTGCAGGGCTCTGATGAGAAGGAAGAAATAAAAATCAGACCTATCTCATGCTTAGCTGTACAGTGCAATAATACCAGATGGCCAGAKTTTTATACCGAACCACATATATATTGCCCATTTCCCTCTACAGGGGTTCTTGCAGAGTAGCTGTCATAGCCAGCCAGTGCCTCAAATTCCTCCTCTCTGTTTGGTCTCCAGGAACCAACACTATACACAGGATCATGGTAAAGTGCAGGTACTTTTTACTCTTATGGCAGTTATGATGCTTCTTATGTCCTAGTGAGGTGTTCTCACCTGAAAAGTGGGACTCGTCACTCAAAGAGTGATTGGAAGGCATTCCATCATCTAAGACATCCAAACTTGTAGGGCATGTTCTTACGTTTGCCCGGTATCTCACAGTTACTTTTAACTGATGTATCATCATCTGATGCACTGTTTATAAAACACAGAGCAGTTCAAAGAAAAGAGCTCCAAAATTCTCTTTTTTCAGGCAGTATTGTATTAACTTCTTGAACTCACTAAGAGCTAAATAAACCTTAGGGATGTGTCTCAGGAAAAGTGGAAATGAAGACATCTGCTAGGTTGTCCTCTCTATCCAGTAGRGAGCTTGTAAGGTGTTTGAACAGGCCTTGTTTTTGCGTAGTATCAAACACAGTCGAGTTGCGAGCCATTGCTTGCATCCCTAAGCACCACTGCAATGCAGTTAGTTAATAGGAAGCGTATACACCTTGTTCTCTGTAATGTAATGCTGCTATTATTGTAATTATTTTGCTAATATTTAATCTTTTCTTGTGATCATCCCCTTCTGGTTTTTTAATTACCAATGTTTTATATGAAGGAATGTTGTCATATGAAAGGCTAGATAAGGAAACATCCAATATGAGGAAGCCCAAGGCCCCCCAAGCAAAGAAAGGCCCTGCTCTATTGATTTGTTAAAGCAGAGCCTGTGTTTTATCAGCAACACATAAATCAAATAGCTGTGTGCACAACAAATGTGCTTATGGTTTCTAATAGGAAAAGAGACCCTGTTCTCCAAGGTGCTTCTGCTTGCTAGACGACATGAAAGAAGGAAAAGCGTGAGCCTTTTTCTTTTTGTATATGACGAATGATGGAGGAGGTCTACGAGAAAAAGATTCACCTCATTTCAAATTCGAGGAAAGCTGTTTTGCTCCTAATTCGTAGTGATTCATGAACTGTCACACAGCAGAGACAGATCCAGCCTGGCGCTGACAAAACAGATGATCTGAATAGTTTTAAAAACTGCAGCGCTGCTAGGTAGGGTCATCTATAAAGGCAGGAAACCTGGAATTCAGCTCCGGGAGATGATATCCAGTCTCATTTGCAGCAGAGCAAGCGACAGCTGAGGGTTTTTCCCAGACAAATCAAATGAACAAGCATCAGATGCAAACAGCATTGAGCTTATCTGACACTTGCACCCTTGAGGCTCCTATGTGGCTCCAGCCAGCACCCAAGGAAGCGAGGTCCTAACCAGCCTGGGTTGTAGGTGCAGTATAGTGGTCCTCTGGGCTTTTTGTCTCTATTAACTGGGCTGAAAAGTAAAAGTTGGCCAAAAAGCAGAGAGTTCTTCAGGCTGCTTTGGTACTGCATTTAAGGAGAGCACAAGTATGGAGAGTAGGTCCAGATAATACAGCTTGAGTTTGTCTCCTGTGCCCTCAGATGGGGTCTCACGGGTGCCTRCAGAGACCACATTCCCATTCAAATATTACCGGTGAGATGATCACGTGGACTATGGATGAGCCCTCCTGGGCCAGAGGACATCATGGGACAACACCTCCCACAGTGGGTCAGGCTTGAAACCTCAGTCTGCTCCGTTAGGACCCAGACCACACGGCTGGTGGGTTTGCGGTGCTGCGCTTTTGGGTCATGAGTGACAAGGTGAGCCGTGGGAGGAGTGCGTCCGTGTAAGGTCATGCCATGGTTTCATGAGCCTCACGTCCAGGYGCCGCCGCTTTTGCCCTGGGCTGGGTGCCTGCTGCGCGACCAAGAGGTGCCAAGGTGTGCTCCGAGGAGAGGCCAGGGCAGGAGGGAGATCGTGCGGGAAAATGCCATGCTGAGGGCCAGGGAGTTCATCTCCCTGAGACCAAAACCATCCTACGAGTGCCCTTTGGCAATGCCGCGGGGCCTGCAGCGTCCGAGACGGYAGTTTGTGCTACCCCCCCGAGCTCAGCCTCGTTGGGGACGGTCAGCGAGGGCCATGCGATGGGGGTGGCTGGAAGAAGCTGCAAAGCACCTGAAATTCTAGTTTTTTGGTCCTCTATTCCTCGCCTTCTGGCGGCAGTTTGTTTTGCTTGTGTAGTTTTCAAGTGCTAGCACATTTTCCACTTCTTTTTTTT
>NW_028186390.1:1200450-1206631 GCF_003343005.1 Rhea americana
GCCTCGAGCCGGTTTGGCTCTCTACGGGCCAAGGACGAGAAACAGGCACTTCCCACGCTGGGGCAGCCCGCTCTTACGCGTCGGGTAAGTTGTTTCCTGGAAGCGCCGGTTTCTTTGCGCCGATTAGAAGCAGATTCCAGGCGACCCCAGCAGATGTTCTCTGAACCGGTGTGAACACGTTTGCAGGCAGCAGTTCAGGAGAGCTTTATCCAGGCTCTGTTAGAGTTTGAAATAGTTTTCGTACCAAAAATATGTGTACCTATAAGAAATAGCTTTAACCCCAGCACTGAGTAATACCTAGTTACTACAGACTGCTGCTTGTGTGCCCGTTTCTTTTACCTACAATTACGGGGAAATTGTCGCTGTGTAAGCAGCAGACTGCATGAATAGCTTGATTATTTATTATTATTAGACCTAGATGTGTGTTTTTCTTTAGATTATATCTGCACAATAATAATAGTCTTTTGGCTGCTGGTGGACTAGCTGGGTTTAATTTCTGCGGACCATGGGACTTTGGAAGCAAGGTCCTGTTTATGGCTTTCTTTCTAAACCAGTGATAGTAAGCGGACGGTCAGGGCAGAGGGGCTTTCTCGGGGCTGCCTTCCTTTAAGAGCAGCCTGTCGTGCTGTCTTCGCTTTCCCTGCCTGGCTCCAGCAAAAGGGTCTCTTGCAGTAGCAAAAGCCACTGCACCCACTTGCTCCTCTTTTTTTTTTTTTTTCTTTTTTTCTCTCTTCTGTTTTAGTCCCTTCCACCTCCTGCCTTCAGGTAGGATCCGTAATTCAGACAGTAACTGCTTCTGGAAATAAGACAGCACCATGTTCTTTGCAGGGGGGAAAGCTTCAGCAGGAGGGGATCCAGAAATGGGAAAATATTGGAGAAATTGCATCATTTATGGGGGGACTTTTTCTTTCATTCTGGGATCTCAGCATTGCAAAACAATCTCATGATTTTGCAAGACAGGAAGGGTTTTGAATTTGACCATTTGGCATTAGCTGGGCTGCATAAAGGAGATAAAGTGGCCTGTGACGGRGCACACGAGCGGTTTGCGATCTGCTGTGAAACAACTGTCAATGAATCTGTGTCTTTGTGTGTTTAAAGTGTACTTCCTGACACTTCCTGGCAATTTTAAAGGGATTTACCCTTGGTTATTTCGTAATCCCTTGTTCAGAGCAGATGTGCAGGTTGTGAAGAGCAAACGAGACCATTAAGTCCATAGGCTGAGTTCCCATATAGCCCAAGCCACATAACTTCATCCTCTTCTATATTGACCCAATACCTGGTGTTTACCATCAACACGTCCTCCGTAAAGGCATCCAGGCCTCCTGTGAAGGTGCAAAGATCAACCACGAATCCAAGTTTGTCCCAAAGTGCGATCATTATCACTATTTAAAATAAAATGGGTAATTTACTTTTCATTTTGCCTYGTGTGCCTGTGGATAGAGGAAATGTATGCTCAAATGTATCTACCTGTAAAAGCAAGTATTCCCTCAGCCTTTTCAAAACAAAGCCAAAGCTAGGGAAGATGCGTATTGCTGTGATGCTGAATCTGAAATCCCTTTTCAGATCTATGAAACCATCTTCTTTTGTAAGAAGCTTGATAGTTTTTGGCAGGGCTTCCAAAGAAAGCAGTGCCAAGGTGCTGCYGGTGAATAGGAACGTGAGTATATTAGGTACGCATTACGCAAAACCGTACGTCGGTGKAGCGCGAGATAAGATAAATGGCAGYGAAGAGCAGGCTTGGAAGATTATTGGTGAATTTTTTTGTGCACGGCACCTCTTCAAGACCCCACACGGGATCCAGTGCCCGGGGCACAGCACTGCGGGAAGGCCCGAGGGGCTGACACCCGTAACGTCACGGGGGTCCCGGCTCGGCTAGGGCAACGCGGGGCACAGCGTTGCTCTGGGTACAGAGCTGCGGAGCGATCCCTGGGAAACCTCTTTTCCTGCCCTCCTTGTTGCCAGGGTCTCCGTTGCAGTTGCAGCGGCCCGTGCACGTGGAGGAAACGTCCCCTGTAGCAGAAGCAGGCTCTACTACYGCTTGACGTCTCGGATCAAGCCGAGGCTGTGGCTAGAGCAAACCCGATYTGTGTGCCGGAGCAAATATTTGGGCAGGGTCTGGGTTAGCCCCTTGCAAACACGTTAAATACTTCAAGCTTGCTGACAATGAATTATCGAGATAGAAACTTCAGAGCAGATAAGCCCAGGGGCTTAAKCATTGTATACAAATGCTCGGCCCGACCCTCGCCGCTCACGTGAGGTGGCATATTGGAGCTCTTCCCCGGAGCATCTCCCCCTCCAGCACGGGGACCACAGCACGTGGCGCCGCACACTTCGCTTTCGGCTGCGCCGCTTCGCCTCTTGATGGGCCCTACYGCTGCTCCACATAGGTCTTTTAAAAGCTTCTGCCCGCTCCCCCAGTTTGGGCTCCCGTTCCAGAGCCCTGGCCCACGCGCAGCGTCTCGAGCCCGCTCCTCAGCTCGGCACGAGCTTTCCGGCTCCGCCGAAGGTTTACCAAGCCCGCGCCTGCCGGACCCATGCTCTCGCRTGCTGTCAGCAACCGGACACTCTCTTCGATGGATCTGCAAAAAGCTGTCAGCTGGCGCATAAAATGGTTTGGTCCAGACCTGGAAAAAAAATTCTTCCTTTTTCTCTTTTCATTTGGATGCTGAGCGTTTTCAACTGGGTTGTTTAGATAGTTTGCATCCAAAAATCAGTCYGGGCAGAAAAATGTGGGTGTACCTATTTACAATATAAACCACAAATGTTTGCATCCTGGAACAAACATCTGGGAAGTGTCCAGACGAGACATTACAAACGTGTTAACTACCTTGAGTTAACTGGTAATCAATTCGGGGCTAAAAACTYGAGTGTAGACCTTTCCTCTGAGACTGCTGTTTATAAGGGGGCTTTCATTTAAATCCTGCCCTATAAGCATAATTAAAACATGTCACATTCTTGACTTTCAAACAAACTCCTGGAAGGGAGCCAGGGCAGAGCACAGGCTCGGGTTTTAGGAGCGCTGAAGCCGCTGGCCCATGTACCACYGCTTTCATTAGCTGCTGTTGACGGTGGAAACGCTTGCCCGGTATAAATCGCACAGAAGGGTGCGAGGGTACATACAGCTCTCCAAGGCTGCGCTAGTAAACACGTGAAAGGATTTGAGGGGAACACCTGAAAATAGTGGTATATTGAAAACCTTCCTAAATGCGACCAGTTCAGCAGAAGGAGAGGAATTTCTAATGATTAACGCCCGCGCCGCCGAATTAAGCTGCTGCTCTCTATTTCGCAGTCCAGGCTTACTCCAGTTGCTCCGTGAACGTGATATTGGACCATTTTACAATTATTGATAAGGCTGTGGGAGATGAGAGCCATGACCCACTGAAACTAGTTTCACGGAATTGAGGTTTTTGTTGTTTTCCGAGCAAATTCTAAAGATGGGCAGTAGATGGTGCTGTTATTCTCTTTTTTGAGACCACAAAGGCAGGAATTATTACCACTGCACATGCAGTATTACCGATCCCAAGCGTCCAGAGATCATAAATCAAGCTCCTTTGAATCATGGGATTTGGCCTTAAGAAAATCTGAAGATTAAATGAAAAGGCTTTTTCTTTTCTACAACTTCTGCCTTTTGATCTTTCAGATTAGATTATGAGGTCACATTTTCAAGGTTTGTTTTTCATAATCACAACATTTGAAACTTTTTTTTTTAATCATGACATTTGAAACTCTTTTTTTTTTTTCCTTTTTAATAATATGAAGTGAAATTCTGTAATCAGATAATTTCAGGAGCCGGCAAGATTTAGGATGGCTGAATTAAATTAATGGGAAACACCAGAACTGTGAAACCTGGCAGTACTGCAGATGCATTTTGTGCAAGGGGCTTTAAGGTGGCTGGCAAATCAAATCCATCTGAGGCCCGAATTTGGGACGCCAGCCACGGGTGTGCGCCCGTGGAGGTCCACATCTGTGGGTCCCCGTGGCACGTGACTGCAGCTGGTCTGCTTGAATCTGGATGCCCCATTTTCTGAGGAGCGRAAAACACACTGCAAGGATGGTATTCATCAGTGGATTTCCCTCTCTCCCCCCCCAAAAATAAAAGATGTTTATGAGGCTTGATTCTTCACTTGGCTTTACCCGGTGAAATTGGAGAGGGCGGAATTGGCCCCTTCGGAGCTCGCTTTTATTTATCTCCCTGATGTGCAATCGCTGATCTAAGTCCAGCCTCAGCAAACACTCGCGAGCGGGGCGGCCGYGCTCGTGCCTGCTCCGAAATGGGGGATTCGGGGTGGGCTCGGCAGTGCCCCCCCAGGCTACCGTCTGCCCCACGGGCACCCCGCCGACCGTGTTTTCTCCGGAGGAGATGCAGCTGGTGGGGCCAGACCCAGCCTCGAATGGGGAAGCTTTGGTTCAGCTCTGGACTTCCCAGAAATCTGGTGGTATTTTAAACTCGTGACTCCAGATCAGGCCACCTGATGGGTGGCCCGAAACTCTCCTCCGATTTCCCCATTTAGAAGAGAACAGTCTCAGTCATTAACCATGCAAGTGTTAATGAATAAAACCCAGTTGCTCTTTCAATATTGTGGTGCTCTGAAATATTACAGTTAGGTGTAAATCTGTGCAACAACAGTTTTTACTGCAAACAGAATTTGCCTTCATATAGATTATCTCAGAGCTGCATTCACCAAGGGCCTGGTCCAGCTTACACCGAATGTCAGTGAAAACCTTGGGAGATCAGGAGTAGGTCTCTGAAAACGTACAGCAAAATTCAATGCTACTGTAAATCTAATTACTCCTGTAAATCTGTATTAAGAAAAATCTCAGTCTGTTCTAGGAATTTAGAGTATGGATGAAGAACTGAGCCCTAAAAAGATAGTTTATACCATATTCAGTAATTGCATTTATGAATAAATAATCTAATTATTATAAATAATGTCTTGCAGGTTATTGACAAAGGCACAGAAGCTGCTTCTTGATGCGGGTGACTTAGCTCACGCTTGACAACGGATAACTGTAGTGGCCGTTCCCTTAAGAAATAATCCAAGATTCTGACTTATTTGGGTGCCGTTGCACGCACCAATTAACAGTACAGTCACTTCATTAGAAGAACATATATGTTGCTAGCCTGAGGGTCGCTCCCGGACCCGGCCAAGCCTGCGCACCCCGGCTCCCGCTTTGGCGGGGAAATAATTCCCATGCGAGGAGTGGATCTGGGCGAAAACTCAAGCGTTTGCATTCAGGGCCACGCAGGGCAGCCAGGCGAAGGAGAGGCCGTTCCCTCAAAAGCGGGGCTGGAGCCGGCGGCCTCGCTGCAGGCGCAGGCATCGGGCGGGATGCGCCTCGGCGCAGGCACGGCCCCCGCGGTGGTTTGCCAGCGCAAAGAAGGAAGGTTGAGGTCAGATGCAAGGGAGGGGGGAAAAAAAAGAAAAAGAAATGGTTAGGTGTCATCCTGACCAGCATCCTATTAGACCACACGYTGATTTCCACCACGTGCTTTCCGCTTTCCCTGGCCTCCCTGCCTTTGCTTCGGAGTTGTTAAAATTACGATCCTTCCAGTTAGGATTCCAAGGAAGTGTTTTTTCCACTTCCATGCAAGTTTTAATGAGATCAAAAGGCAGATTAACA
Organism: Rhea americana; assembly: GCF_003343005.1. Lineage (NCBI taxonomy): Eukaryota > Metazoa > Chordata > Aves > Rheiformes > Rheidae > Rhea > Rhea americana. The sequence goes on from NW_028186390.1 coordinate 1,206,073, forward strand.
GACGTAATAATCTAGTACGTCTCAACTCCCAGCTCGCGCTTGCCAACCTCCAAATGCTCTCATTTTTCTAATTTGACGAAGGCGACGTTCCTCCGCGCGGGCTGGCGAAGCCGCTGCACCCAGCYGCCTTTGGCAGGACCTGGCCCTGCACCGGCTCCGTCTCCGCGCGTGGAGCAGAGATGATGGGCAGAAAAAAAAAAAACCCACAAAGACCAGCAGGAAAATGTTTAAAGTCATTTGTCACCAGATTTCTCCCCGTCACACTGTCACCACCTTTTGGGGGTCCTCCAGCCTTGCAAACGCTGCTTGTTTTTCTTTTTTCCTCCGTTCGGCCAGGACACTTTTCCGGTTTCTGAACGCTAGAGGCTCTCTCCTTCTGGTCTGTGAAAAACTTTAGTTCCTGACTTTTTTTTTTTTTTTTTTCCTAACTTCCCTCAGGAAAAAAAAATGTGGAGTTAATTATCTATGTAAAATGTCAGATGCAGGAAAGGGGCTGTGCTTACTTGGATATCCCATCCGAAGCGAAGTGACTGATTTTTTTCTCTCTCTCCCCCCCCCC
>NW_028186390.1:1207707-1213448 GCF_003343005.1 Rhea americana
CCCCAAACTGAGGTGTCCGCACCCGGTCCTGGGGAGGAGCGGGGCGCGCAGGGGGGCGGCTGCGAGCCCCCCGCAGCCCGGGGCCGCGGCTCTTGCGCGGCCGCTGCCGGCGCTCACCTTTGCAGGCGCCGGGGCCAGCTCCAGGTGGAGGCAGTGCTCTGTGCGCGCAGCTTGCCCCTGGTTTATTTGGGGAGGGGGACGCAATGGCGAAAAGGAGGGCTTGCCGTTGTTTCTCTGCTGCTTGGGTGCAGTTTTTACCASTGGTTCTGCCTTTCTTCTCTCCCCTTCCTGTACCAAGTACAGGCATCTCACTGCACTGATTTCTTCCTTAAAAAGATTGCTTTGAAGTGTTTGCAGGCATCTTGTAGTCCCTGGGAGATTTCTAAGTTGCTAGCTCCCTTGGCTTTTGGAAATGGTATGGTTTGTAAAGAAACTGTCAACAGTCTGCCTCAGAAAGATTTTGCGTGCCAAAACATCAACCGTTCAATTATGGGTGCAATGCTGAATATTTAATTGAGAGATGCAGGCAGGGAAATCAGCTAGCTTCCAACAAAGAGATTAATAACACAGCAGCACGTGAGTTTAATACTCCAGACACCACAGTCTTTAAAACAATTGTTTCTGCTTAGAGCACATTTTTAAAAGACTGTCAGTTTGATTTAATTTTTATGTAGTTTATTGATCATCTGGTGTATATTATGAGGCACTAATGTATTAAGAAGAGAGGCATGGTTTTCTCTTCATGGTCCCACAAGAATAGAGGCCAGTGCAGAAAGTTTCATCTTCTTGTATCTGGAAAAAATAAAAATAGCCAGTATATGAAGCTGATATAAGTAGAAAYATACCTCACTTATTTAAACAGAAGGCTAGATTCCTAGAGTTAGAACTTGTAAGCTTTTATTTAGAAAAATTTTCTTAACTTTAGGTGTTCCTGGCGTGAGTAAGTGCTATTTGAATGAGTGAAGCTGTCTGGGTTTTGTGTTTTTTTTTCTTTTTCCTCTGTAGACTAGGTGTCCTAAACGAAAAAGCAATTAATGGCCATATGTTATACCACTTGTAATAAGTTTTGATAAACAAAACTTATCAAACTTCACTGGAAGTTATTGTTGGTGGTGAATAATGTAATACAGCAAATGCCGTGATTGTTGCTTTGTTTCAGATTATTGCAGGTGGAAGTCAGAAAGTAAACAAGAGTGGGGTGTTTTTTTTTTTTTTTTTTTTTTTTTTTTTAAGCATGAAGAACATTTGAAAATATTAGCATGAATTAAGCAGTTGAAGGAAAAAGTTTAGATCTGGCTAATCATGTGAAAAATGAAGTGGTGGAATATAGTAAGGAAGATATTTGCGTTTTACTGCTGATGTATGTTTGTGGAAGGTCTTTCCAAGCATACTCAGATCAGTCATGTCAGACTCATTGGTGGATAACTGCATCAGTTGCCATGAAAGTTAGCTGACCTGCTGACAGCAGACTTGATCTGCTCTTAACTGTGCCTTTTGCTAGGAGAGAATAAGTTGTGGTTTCCAAGTGCTTGATTGCCATTTTTCTTCCTTCTTGGGTTTGTTACAAAAGGGAAAAAAAAGAAAAAATAAAAAAAAAAAAACTTGTGAAGGTGAGGGAGGATAAAAAGGTGCTCCACCTGAATTATGCAAGAGAGCATTGGACAGGTATAAGAAGATGGTTATTTACTTGTTCAATAAAAATGTGAGTCCTGTGTAAGGTAATGGTGTTCAGAATTGGATGAAATGACTCATTTTAGGGTGGATGTATTCAGTAGAGGTCTTCAGCTGGTGCACATGGGCTTTGCCAATAGCCTTCAATGCAGTTAAACTGCATCACACCTCTTGTGTGTCTGCCTAAACACATTTGGAGTAACAGGGAGACAGAAGGCCTCAGGCTCTTCCCATCTGAAGACYGCTTTAGGGCAGTGCTAAAACCCATCCCTTGACTTGCAGGGGTTTATGACACAGCATTGGCTTCTGCTTCTGTTGGTGTTACCCTTCAATTCTGATCTCAACTGATTTTCTAGGAGAAGAAAAATGGAAAGCATATGGCTGAAATTTCTTCTAAGAATGACACACRCCACCTTTCTTTGAGGCAGTAGATATGGCTAAACCCTTCTTTGCTTTCATACAAATCTAAACAAATTACCCAGAAGACAATTACCATAAACATCTAAGAAAGTCAGAATAAGTAAAGCAGTGCTATCAGGAGCTTCCTTCAGCTTTAATTTGGGGCAAGTGGTTGGAAGGATCCACTTTGTCTTTCATCATTAAGCACAATGGTTATCTTGATAAAAGATGGTTATCTCGCACAATGGTTATCTTAGTGCATAAAAGGAAGATTTGTATCATCTTTGTTACTTGAGGATCTCAGGGAGCCAAGCCATTGAATCACTGGCAGAAACTGAGTCTCTTTACTTGCTGTCAAGCTTGCAGGCAGAATAGGTTGGACACAGACCTCCTGAAAGGGCCCCCYTCACTTCTCCTGTGCTCTTCCGCAYGTGTAACTTGTGTTATCAGGAAGCTCAGTCTGTGTGAATGCCCAAGTTCTAACGAAGTATGAGCACACCTTGTATCAGGGTATCTCCAGCATCCACACCGACAAAGTCCAGGTTTGTAACACGAGCAACGACGAGTTTGGTCACTGATCCTGTGACCTTCCTGGAAATTTTGTTTCAGGGTTTTGCCTGTAAAAAGAAGCAGGATAGAACTGAGTGTGCATTTCAACCAGGTCATCTGAGGGGGAAAAGTAACTTTCTCCATCTGCTTCCTCCTCTTTGGAGGGCTCTGTTTGGAGAATTAGGAGATACTTCCTGAAATTGTTAGGGCTGCCAGCGAGCCGGTCAGCGTATAGGAGTCCATACTACCCCATCTCTGCCTTCCTATGCTTGGGCTGCCAGCAACCAGCACACGTGAAGAGTGATTTTAGGAGTTCAGCTGGGCAGGCCTGGAGCTTCCCAGCTGGTCACCTCCACTCCACCTTCATCTCATCATCCCCTGCCCAGTGGTGCATCCGAGAGTCACCTCTGCTGGCCCTTGGGGTGGTGRTGGTTTGGAGGCTGTGCTGTGTCAATGAGCGATATAGGGTTAAATTTGCCTCTCTCAGGCCTGCCTTTTCGACTTGGCAGGGACTCCCTGAGCTAGGAAAACTGTAACCAGCCACCTGTGCTTTGTTGACAGGTGCTAAGTCGAGCGTTTAATCTCCAAAAAGAGGAAGGCTGTGTCAGCAAGGCTGATAGGGCAGATTAGGGTCTTCGGTAGCTTTTATTTTTGCAGCTTACACAGGTATAACAGCTTCCAAAAAGTCCTGGTTGTACTATAAAATAGAGGGATTTCATCTGGCATACCTGGTTTCTAGGCTTGTGGAAATGAGCTTTATGTGAGCATGTGTTTGAGGCTGGTTAGGTGAAAATTGTGCTTAATTTACTGCACTTCTTGTTTTCTGCCTCTGATTTAACTTTCTCTTTTCTATCAATCCCAGTTAATTTGTATAATGCAAATTTTACTGCCTTCAGGAGACTTTGAAGCAACAGATTGATAGCCCTCTTAAGACCTTAATGTCTCTTTAGTTATCTCACGCATTTGGCATCGCTTCTTCTGTAGTGAGCTTGATGCTAAAATGAACTTGAAAAGTAAATTAAATATTTATGCTAGCAAGACCTTGAAATGTTTATGTAAGCAGGGGATATAATCTTGTAATTTGGGATAACAATTTAGATTAGTTTAACTTTTCTCTTACTTGTAAAAAAATTACATTAGGTTCCTGCTTTTGGAAGCAGAAAGTTCTTGAGATCTGTGTGAGGCCCTGTCACTCTGTCATGAAAATCAGTGCAAACAGGACTGGGATTGTCACTTAATTGTAAGGAGTGGGAGGAATTAAAAACTAGGGATGAGGTTAGAGTTATTTGGATGCTGTAAAGAAGAATTGGATGAGCTCAGCAACTTTGCTTTGTTTTGTTTTGTTTTTTGTTGTTGTTGTTTTTACGACTATCCTGCTGTGCAGGGCTCATCTGGCTTGTAGGTAGCATCTTTCTTACACTCCTTGAGAAACTGCTGACCCAATTGTTTTTTTATTTTTGGCAAGGGACAACCATATCTGAATGCTCTAAACTGATCAGGCAGCCCAAATGCCTCAGTGTTGTCTTCTCCTAATAGGTAGATGCAGGACTCTTGATGAGTTAGTCCATGCCACACATGAGAAGCTGGGTGAGTGGAGAGGCGTTATCATGGTGTGAGTATTGCTAGATCAGTTTTGGTTGTTAATGTTAYATACTGCTTATTTTAATACCTGTAGGAGATTTTCTTGGCAGCGTGTTGCCTGTGCAGTACTAGGGCCCATCCCTGGCTTCGTGACGGTGGGTTTGGAAGGACTCGGGCAGAGGCAGGCTTGCAGAGGTGATGTCCTGGTGTTGGGTAGTGTGCCTTGGACAGGTTGCATCCAGCCTTGCCTGTGGAGCCTCTTCAAGCCTTGAAAGGCTTCACATAGAGTCGGTGATTGGCATCCCAGCATGATACCCATCCTTGGTTTTGCTCCTATCTTGAAGGACAGAATTGGCTGCAGGTGCCTGAAAAAAGGGGATGAAGCTGATGTGTTTTTGTGGTATTTAAGAAGCCCAATTTGCCTTAGATTTAGAAAGAMTAAAAATGCCTATCAAGAACAGGGTATTAGTGACGATTATACTTAGGTGTTAACTGCTGTTAAGCGCGTATCGAGGAAGTGATGTGCCTATGACAGACCAAGTCCGCGAGGAAATCCATGTGCTCGCCTCACTGCGGGGTGAGGCAGCCTGAGGATCTGTCTTGAGGAACGATGCAACCGCTTCATGGCAGTATTTGAATTGGTATTCGTGGTATCTGAATTTGGTGTACCTGTTGCTGAGGACAGGAGATGTGATCTAGGCGATACATRTATGCGTATTTTAATCATATGCGTTTATAGTGAGCGCAGAAGTTAACGTAAACATCACTCCCAGATCGAACAGATTATTTTTATACCCATCAAATCTCGATTTAATATGCATGCCTTTCGCAGGCTATTTTGGTCTGGCTCTGTCTGTCTGGGTACAGGCTCACGGCGCGTTCGCCAGAGCCGGGTGCCTCTGCGCAGGCAGTCGGGAGCTGCTGCCGTATGCCGCCCGGGAATGGTTTGCATACCACGGTTTGGGCACCCGCTCGGCATGGGCATCACCTCTGTAAACCCGGGCTCCTCTCTGGCGTCTGCGTCGGAGCTGCTGGAGGTGTTTACGTGCCTTCATCTCCCACTGAAACTATTTGGGCTCTCCTGTTGGGCAGGGTTGGCTTATGGTCACTTTGGGGGGAAAAAAGGAAAAAAAGAAAAGCCAAAGAAAAAAAGAAAAGCCAAAGAAAAAAAAAGCCCAGACGCCGCTCCGTAGCTTTCCGCAGCAGAGCACGCTCGGGCCTCTCCGTTTCATTCATACAATGCTCCCGCTTCATGGGTTTCAGTCCAGGGGGGACCGCTGCGGTCATGCAGCCTGACTTCCTGCGCAACAACAGCGAGCCTGTTGAAGGCCGCGGAGGGAGGGCGGCAGCCGCCGCCGCCGAGCCCCGGAGCTTAGCGTAAACACAGCCCCGGCCGCGGGCTGCGCTGGGCGGCTCCCCGTCCCCGGGCCCGCGGCTGGGGGCGGCAGGGAAGCCCCCTCCCCGGATGCCGCTTGCCCTCGCGCGCAGCAGGATGCCGCTTAGCGTTTTGCTCCGAGTAGTGTCTTTTTTTTTTTTTTTTT
>NW_028186390.1:1213623-1269127 GCF_003343005.1 Rhea americana
AAAAAAAAAAAAAGGTAAATTAAAATAATCCAACTCTTTCACTGCAATAATCATGCTTAAGAATCACTTCTTGGTTTTTAACTGTGCACCGTGGCTTAGTTACAACAGTGTGGGTCCTGATCCAGTGGCAGCAGCTCCTGGATTAGACCCGATCAGGTGGAGCATTGCCAAAAAGAGGGATTTGTAGCATCTTCCAATAGCTTTTGATGCAAAGTATTTGCAAAGCAGCCTTAAAATTAAATTTGTTATCAAGACAATGTATTGGAAAAGTTTGAAGCTCAAGTTTGGCCTTGAAGATTTGTAAGTATCAGAAATTCCTATAAACTGGCGAAGTTTGTCACATATGAGGACGTGTCTTTGGGTATTGTGAAGACAGAGGGCTGGGAACCGCCTTTCCAAAACAGAACGTGTAACTGAACTCCAAAGCTTCTGATGCCTTTGCCTCTGAAGGTGCTTATGCTCTCTGTGATCACGTGTGCCCTTATTCCAGCAGTGCCTCTGGCCCATGTACTTATATGAAGTTGTCTGGTCGGAGCATACGGTGCTTTCAATCATGAACTAGTTGGCTAACCAGGGGCTGCTAGCTGAAATCCAAACATGGCTTCAGCGGGTCTGACAGCACTGATTGAACGTGCACTGCTGGTTCAGGGGGCATAGTCCTCTGGTACTTCCTCATAACTTCTCATCCTTTGCCCCAAAAGGCACAGTGGCTAGGGTGACCTTAGGACGGAGAACCTTGGGAGATGCCTGCAGCATTTCTGAAAAAACACGCTAGCAGGTTTAGCGTGCTGTGCCTGGGAGGCACAGCAAATCCGGAGTCTGGATTGTCAGTGCACTTCCTCAAGCTGAGCTCTGCTGACCCACGTACCAGGACCTTGTCCTGAGCATCTGAGGTAGCTGTGGCCTGAAGAAGCCCTTTGTCCCCTTTTGGGAGATTCTGTTGCTGCAAAACCTTTGTGATTAACTAAATCCACTRAAGCTTTCCGTATTGGGGTCTAAGCTTGGTTTTGACATTAAACACAGGCCTGCGTAAGTTCAWGCGAGTTGAAGGGATTAGGTGCGTGGCTGACCGTGAGTATGCAGTCTTCGCAGATGGTCGGCTGTACCTTGGAGATGGTTTTGCTTTGCCGGTCAGAGGAACTGAATACGATGTGGTTCTTCCTTCCACGAGGTTAAACAGCAAAAGTGAAAGTTCCTGGTTAGTGGTTTTGGGCAGACATCCCTCTTAAACGCTGGTGCCTTTGAGAGCTTGCTTCTCACAGCACTGTCATAGTTGTAGCCTGCTCCTGCGAAAAGGAAGTGACAAATTGCATGGCTCTCCTTGTAATTAGTTTTCAAATGGTTTTACTGTAAATTAGTGAGAATAGCAGTCATTTTTTGAAGTTTTTATAGTAGTGCCCTTTGGTTTGATCATACATGTGTTAGAGGCAGGCACCACAAGTGGATATTAATTCCATTGCCATTAATCCATAGCGTGCTCATTCAGAGTTTAAGRCATCATCACATGCTTTCAAACGTGTTTGTCCAACCACTTAATTTGAGAGCAAATGTGACAAATGGGTTTTGTGCTGCTTGTCTTCTTGACGCGTTGGAAGTTATTTATGACCTCTGTTCTGGGCTGGTTTGATGTGCTTTTCTTTAAACTCTCTTGTGAGGCTCAGTTCACGCTGTCGAGAAGGAGCAGCGAGCCGAGCTCCAGTTATCTTTTCCACCAGGGTTGGCAGAGAAGTCTTTGCTGCAGTCTTTGTACGAGCRCAGCAGCCATGGCAACTAGCCCCGCGCCCCAAACATTTCTGAGTCGAAGAGTTTTGAAGGCTTCCAAGGCTTTTTGTAAAGCCTAGCAGAAAATATCTCAGCCTGGGCCTTCCGCTTGAAGCGACTGCTTCATAAGGGAGGGTAGAAAATATCTTGTGGTGGCAAAGCACTGGTAAGCGTGTTTTGAAGTTGTTTTAGCAAACACTGGGTGCGTTTATTCTCTGAACGCTGTTCTGAGGTTCAGGCAATGGTTTGGGATGGTCAATTAGCTGATGTCAGGCAGCATAACTTCTCTGAAGTCGATAGCTGTGAATCAGTTTGGCCTATCTGTTTTACTAAGCAGCTCTCCGACCACCTGTTAAGTGGACCTTGCTCTTTTGGGCGTTGCTTCTCCCTTTGACTACTTATTTACTGTCTACTAGAGAACCTAACAGCTAAAAGAAGGAGTCCTCTGCTGAGATTTGAGCCCTGCTGCCCTCAGTCCTGCACAGACATGTTGCAAGAGTAGTTTTCTGCCTCTGGGAATTTCTAATCTAACAAGACAGGGGAGAACTGGAGCATGAAGGGAGTCCCACCTCCCGTGTGTAGGTGGGGAGCTGAAGCAGGGCGAGATTCAGGCCAGCGTTTTGAAGGCGGTGTTGTCGTTAGGGATGCATGCAGGTGCCCAGCGGGGTTTTCAGAGGTGCCTCTAATTCCTAATAATGTCACTGCAGCTGGAAATGTAGAAGCATCTGCAAATGCTGCCAGGCCCTTACCTGCTTCTTTAGGTGCCTTTTTTGAAATCTGGCCCACCGTGATGTGYGATGGTGGAGGAAGCCTGTGGCACACTTCCCACGGCTCAGGCCTAACCGTGTCCCTAGGACATGCATGCACCTGCCCCGAAGATCGAGACCTCGATTAGCTGTTCCTGTTACAGCTCACCAGTGGCCTTATTTACATGTTTCCGTGTTCGCCAGAAAGGGGAAATGGCCTTGCATTACCTGTTGCATCTGGAACTGGCTCATCTGTTCCAGCAATAAAAGAGCTAATTTTTTTTTTCTTTTTCTGGTTAAAGAGACGCTGAGAAAGGTGTGCTGAGACATCTGCTAAACAGTAGTATGCAGTGCAAGTAGCTAATTCTCAAARGAAGGGCTGGGACAGCATTTCAGCCTCCTTGTAATTGCTAAGCTAAGAAAAATTTGCTTTTGCTGTCCGACCACAAGAGGCTATGTTTTCAGCAAAGCCTGTCTTTTTTTTTTCTTTCTCTCTCCTCCTCTCTTAGGAAAGTTTGCCACTTCAGTGACTTTATCTCTTGAAATATTTCCATATTTTTCCTCTAATGCAACGTGGCTATTTCTTAGTTTAGCATTTCTAGTTTCTTGACTTTCCCTCCAGCTTTAGCATGCAACTGTCGTTCTGCTGCAGCACCCACAGAGCGGTTAAAAACCAAGGTAACAGCAACATTTTGAGTGAAGGGGATGAAATGTGGGATAGGTTCAGCGTATTTCTTTGTCATTGTTGGAGTCCTATTCAGTCTGAGGCTGAATAGTAGGGTGATTAGCATGTGGAAGCATTTCTAAAGCATTGGTCTGGGAGGGTATTACTTATTTATTTATTTATTCCTTAAAGGAGAAGTTTTTGTGGCGTGTATTTTTCTGACTGAGCTGGCACGAACCTCTGTCAAATGAAGAAAAAAAAACCCACAAAAAAGGCAGAGTGTTTCAGAGAGAGCCTGTTTGGATGAAATCGTTGCACGCAGGGCTACAAAAAAGCTTTCCAGCGCCCAGAGCTGTAAGAGCTACTGCGGGGTCTGTGGATACGGCGCATTTTTAAAATGATCGGATAAGCAGGGTAGAATTTGGTGCATCAGGACATGCCGGCCTTGGCTCTCATCGAAGCCATGTGCAAAGCTCAGCATTGCTTGAAGAGCTCAGGATYGGCTCCACCGTCCGAAAATCCACCTGCCGGTGGATGCTTAGCAGCATCTTGCCCTCTTGAGGAGAGGTGTGTCGCTGTGGTTGATTAAAAAGCTAACAGCAGCTGAAAAACAGCCCTTTGCAATGAAGCTGCTTCATGTGCTAGGCCTGGAGCTGGCTTTAGAGAAGAGGGTTCGCTTCCCCCCAGCCTGGAGGTTGCTTGTGGTGGAAATYGGGCTCAAACCACCCCGACTCAAGCCTTAGCCCGCGCATTGCTCCTTGCATGAACGTACATGAATTTCTCCCAATTTTCCCAGTTTGGGGGAGAGAAAGAAAAAAGTGCCTCTCCCACTCGCTGTGCCACCTCCCCAGCAGGAGGGGTGAGCAGCGGGGTCCGTGTCCACCCTGTCCCCGCTGCGGTTGGGTTTGCCGGGGTGCACAAGGCAGCCTGCCTCCCTCATGGTGGCACCTCCAAGTGCCACCGCACTCTCGAGAAATCCCAGGAGTAATATAACAGGRAGGAGGTGCTACCAACCATCCCAACCAACCAGTAGTTGGTGGGTTTTTTCTTTCTCTCTTTTTTTTTAATAGACACCAGATGGTTTTAATAGAGGAAAGCTGAACTTCTTATGACCCTTCCCTACAGACACTGTTTGTTGTTTTGTAATTGTGGCCAGGACAAAACCATGTCCCAAAACCTGCAAGTGAGTGCGAGAGCTTCRTAATTCGCTACCTTTCTCCATCCTTGCTGAGTCGCTCCTCTTCCTACCCCCACRCTCCTCCTTTCTCTGGCATTCCCCTAAATTATCCAGGGGAAGCTCGTTGGCATGAAAGACTTGAGGCTTTCAACCAGTGCCGGTTAAACGGATTAGCAAGAGTACAAATTGGAGAAAACCAAACCATCTGAAAGTAAAGCACAAGGAAGCAATAAAATGTCAGGCTGTGTTTTTTTTCTGTCTAGTTTATTAAAAATTCTCATGATAAGCGAGAAAGCTTTCCTGACTGGACAAGACCTGTATCCTGTCAAATGCATTGAAAGGTTTATTAGAAGGATAAAGGACTGCAGGCGGTGGGCTGTACGAGTAGCCTGCTGACATCAGCAGCCCTTCGGCCATCAGCCCTTCCGGCAGGGTTAGAGCCATTTTGCGATGGCACAGGAAAGTGCGATGGGGAATCCGCTTCCCCTGCGGAGAGTAAAAAACGCAAACGTACGAGAAGGGAGGTGTTTGGAGACGAAGGCGGGAGACCCGGGCGCCTGCTTCCTTAAAAACTGTCAGAAAATTAACATGGAAACCATGATTTCTGAACCTGTAATATCCTCCAGCTGGTGCCTTTGGGAGCAGCGTTCCTCCAGGCTGACCATTTCTGAAAATTCCCTCTTGCTGCCCRGTGCTCAGTTTCTTTTTTGCCCAGAGCATCAGACTTCCAGTAAATCTAAAAGATTCCTAGAATTCCTAGATAGGCACTGCAGAAATGAGCTGTTATTCCTATTCTCTTTCGTTTCCTCTCCAATAAGGTTTGCTTCTTTACCAGCACATAGGAAAAGAAAGTGATTTTAAGCATACGCTGAAAAATCCTGCAGTTGGCTAACGAAGTTTGAGAGCAGGTATCTTAGAAGTCTCAGCTACAGTGTAACTTGCTATGGGTTTAGCACATCACCCAGTGAAACCAATGGAAACCTCTCATTGACCTTCATCTTTGGAAAAGGCACAAAAGAGTGGGACTGGCTCTTTGGTGGGTTTGAAAGCAGAAGGAAATGTTTCTGTGGGCTCGGGAGAGCCAGGGCTCAAACATTCAGGCTCATACTGGCAGTGGGGCCTGTGCCTCTGACCTGGAATTAAAATCAACCGCTTCTCCTCACACCATTTGCAGCGTCCTCATGCTTGCCTCCACCCTGGGGAGTGCTGAGTGGAGTGGGGTGGTGGGGCATGTGGCCGTGGTGGGTTGCGCCTGGAGCCTCTGATGGTCCATTTCCATCAAGCGTTTTGTATGAGACCTGCCGGCCTAAGGCCAGAGCGGCGGCTGGCGCTCTGGGGCCCGCTGGGAGTCTAAGGGCTTGACCACAGCAAGGCTAATCAGTCGTTAGACAGACATGAGCATTTTTCCATTCTCTCGTTTCCAGCCCTCCTCTAGAGGAGGCCGCCTCCGAGCCCGGTGAAACCAGTGGAAACCTCTCATTGACCTTCAGTCGTTGACCTTCAGCCTGAGGTCGGGCGGGTTTTCGGGTCCCAGGGCAGGTCGCGGGAGGGAAGCTGGCGAGGACGGTGGCAGCACAGCCCCTTGGCGGGGAGCACCTGCTCCGCCGTGGTAGCGAGAGATGCTCCACGAGGCTGGTGGTTTCTCGCTGAGGAATGAGTCCCTGCGCCGCTGTTTGCGGATCAAATTCTAGACCGGCATTAAAATGCAGGAGAGTGAAGCGTTCGCTTCCGTACCATTGTGCTCGACTTCCCAGCGTCCGGCGTGCCAAGGGCCGCGCCGGAGCCAGCTGGCGCCGAAGGAGCTCTCGCCTGAAGCGCGAGAAGGGCCGTTGGGTCCGAAGATCCACTGAATAGTATATTTTCCTCTGCAGCGGATGCAGCTATGCGTATATGCTCTTTCCCCGCAAAGTAAATTATCACTTTCAGATTCCTGCTTCCTCTGCTGCTGTAGTGCCAGGTGCTGGTAAAGCTCCTGCTGTCACCGCTTTGCTCTCCGTGGTGTTAAGAGRGGTGAAATGGGTTCAATCCCCGTACGGGGCTATGCTGAGGGTTGGACTAGATGATCTCCAGAGGTCCCTTCCAACCTTACCACTCTATGATTTGAAAGCAGCAGGAATGGCAGGTAGGGGCTCTAAACGGTAGCTTAATTTTAGATTTTTCTTTTTCTCGCGGCAGAGGAGCGTGTCTTTCGCGCGGGAAAGCACAGGTGATTCAGCCTGTAAGCCCTCGGTGGAGGCCGAGTGACGGGCTACTCGGCACCAGCCGTCAGGACCGTCCGGTTTTCTCCGAGGCGTGTTTTGCCCGGTGAAGCGGCAGCGGATTCGCGGGAGAGCCGTCCTCGTTTCACGGCCGCCAGCAGCGCTCTCGGCGCGGAGCCCCTCCGGCGCTGGCGAGGCCGCGCCGCCTTGGGCTCGGGGCGGGGGGAAAGGGCCGGGCCGCTCCTCGGGGTTGCGAGCAGAAACGCCTCGGCCTCCCTGGCAGCAGAAAAAAAAAAAAAAAGCCTTCTCAGAAACATGAAAGTGCTTAAAATAGAGGTCGGTAGGGGTGTCCGCGTATCTGGGCTCGCAGGGGAAAGGGGGCTCGGGGCAGGAGCCGCGCTGCGCGGCGCTCTTCCGTCACTGGATTTCGGCCGGAGCGCTTCTCCTCCCCTTCTCGGGTCTCCTTTCACAAAGGGAGTTTTGTGTGTGCGTGTGTGTGTGTGTGTGTGTGTGCGCGCGTGTGGGAGGGGGAACAGTTTCCATGAAAACCTGCGATTTTTTTTTTTTTTCTTTTTGGTTGGGGGGGCGGGTGCAAACATACCAGGCGGATTTCATGGCAATACCATGGTGAGGAGGAATAATGCAACTTGGCATGAAGCCCTGCCCAAAAGAAAAAAAAAAAAGGAAAAAAAATGAGAACAGTAGAGGCTTTGTCAAAATTTACCGCAATAGAGAAAAAAGGGCCTGCTATTCCCCTGGGCTCCCTTAACCTTTTTTCCCCAATTTATTCACACGCTTCGTGGCAGCGGGGCACGGCACTGTTGCACTGCGCCGGGTCTGGAAAGGGAAGTTGGGCGTTACCTGTTTTTATTTTTGAGGGAACGCTCTCCGCGTCGCGTCCCCTGGGTCCGAGCGAGCCGCAGGCCGGCGGCCGCCGGGTCCGCTGGGGTTCGGCCCCGTTTCAGCCGTGCCGGGAGCAAACGCGTGGGAAGCGCGGCGCAGTTTTCGCCAAAGCGGTTGAAACGGCRCGATTCCTGCGGGCCGCAAGCGAAGCGCGGGGCTGAGCGGAGCCCCGCGTGCTTTGCAGAGGTTGAGGTTTTGGTCTTGGCCCCGAGGGCATCGGGGCGGTCTGCGCGCCCGCGGCGCGCTCCGCGGCAGCTCCCGCTGCCGTTCCGGGCGGATCCAAGGAGTCGTCGGAGGTCTCATGGGCCAGACTCAAGAAAGCTCCCGCTGAGGACTGTAAGGTCCATCAAGGATGGACCTGAGCACCTGCCTTGGTCAAGTTATTTCCTTGAGTGTGGTTTCCCCGTAACGTGAAGCTATTTCGATGAAAAGCGGGTTTTTTTTCTTTTCTAAGTAACACCAGCAGCACCAGCGCAACCTCTGCCGTATCATGTATTCCTATCCCTAGGATGCTACTCTCAGCAGTCAAAACAAGGAGGAGAGAGCAAAGACATAATCTCTCCCCTTTTTTAACTATACCGGTGTATAGGCAACGCCATACGGGGCTCCGGAGTCCGCTGAGGTCAAGCTCCGATTGACTCGAGCGGCTTTTGAACCGTACGCCTATGGGTTTTGACTTGCTTTCAGCACCGAGCGCTGCGCGTTACAGCTTGGAAACGATACCCAGTCTCGACTACCGAGGGGGAAAAGTTTCATTTCCAGTTAATCAAGGGAATTGTGTAATACCGTTTTCTCCTGGGGAACTTCCAGAAAAAGAAAGAGAGGACCGGGGGCGGGGGAGGGAGGAGAAGAAGAAAGGAATTATGTAAGGCAAGTATATTAAGAAGAAATAAATTATGAATTAAAAGTGATTAGTGAACTTTTAAGGAAGAGGTCAGAAAGCACGTTTTGGACTACAAACTTTTTAAGCTTTCAGTGCTTGTATTCAGTTACAGAGTTATAGCCCTCCGTTATTTGTGCAGGTGGCCGCCGCTTCGAATCCGAAGCGGGGCTGTGCGCGTACAATAGGGACATTGACAGAACTGGGTCACAGAGCTACTTGCGGCGGTCGGGCTTCAGCCTCCTCCTGCAAAGGGGCGCTTGCTCCAAAAAACGTGCTTAATTACAGCTGAAGCGCCTGCCTGGGCCGCTCGGAGCAGAGGAAACTTTGGAAGTTCAGCAGATGAATTAATTTTGTTGTTTTAAAGGGCCTGATGTTGACCGGGGGAACTGGCTTTGTTTTCACTTCAATAGCTTCTGCGTTTGCTCCGTTACTGCGTTTAAATATATAGTTTATAGAACATATAGCTTGTTAGAAAGCTCCCAGATTTCCCCCAAAGCAGCTTTGCGGAGGCGCTTGCTCCGTGCGCCGCTCTTGCTCGCCCCTTTCTGGCAGCGCGAGCTTTGCTGGAGGGCTCCTGGCCGGAGCTGGCCCTGGTTTCAGCCCTTGCTTTGCAGGGAAAGCYGTGGCGGGGCAATTCACGGCAAACRTAGAGCGAAMCGTGTTTGCTTCGTTTGTAATTGAAAACATAATAGTTGTTGCTGTATATCTTTCACATGATACATTTGCCCTGCGTATTGCAGAGTTCAGAGTCCCTTTTTAAATTTTTTTTGTCTCCCCCTCTGTTTGCATGGGGTCATCCTAGGTCAGACTTGTCATAGCTGCTAAGATCTTCCAAAATGCTGGGATTTATAGAGGTACCTCCAAAAAGTGGGCYACACCAGGGGGATTTACTGCATATCATGTTTTATTCCTTGCTCTAGACGATCTGCAATAATGTCTCTGCTTCCATCACGTTTGACTGCAGCTTGCTCCAGATTCCTGTTTATATTGTCTTATGTAGTCACCCTCTCCAGCTTCTGCTGGTTGGCCAGTCTGACTTAAATTTGTTTTACCCCATGAATGCAGAATTTCATATGTGGCTCGGATAGGTATTGTGACTTGGATAAGACCTTCTGTTCTTGTTAATGCATTTTTGGGGTATGAAAAATACATGCACACCTTAATATAAGGCTCTTTAATACATCAGTTCATTCCAAACTCCCAGGAGGAACAACTTAGCATGCTTCTTTGAATTCCCTTCTCATCTTTCTTTCTTTGTGTATGTTGTTTACCTCTGGAAATAGGTAATAGGTACTTTCTAAAGGAGCAGTATTTCTCCTAGCAAAAATGATGGCAGCGCTCCCATTAATCTGGAACATTTTGAAAAGGAGARCAAGGGGTCTGGCACATTATAGCTCCAGTTGTATGAAGAAGCATTTCCTGCCCAAGTGTTGAATCCAAAAGAATTTTGCAGTTCATGTGAATAGTTTGACATTTGGTTTAATGTATCTGTGACCAAGATCTTTTCTATAATACTCTCCCAGAACGGCTTGGTCAATCATCATAGTCCAGATWACAGACTTGGATTTGCCGCAGAAGATCGGTGTGTCATTGCCACTTCCCTGYGTGATGGTTGTGATCAGCAGGTGAAGATACCCATCAGTCATCCTTTGGAGTTCCCTCTGCTGCTGCAGGCTTCTTTAAGAGGCTCTTCTCAAACACCTGTACTTTTGGGGCTGTAAATATTATAGGGTTGTCCATATAGAGAATGAATGTTCTCTGCTTTCTTCTTGATTGCACTGGGAGGATCTTCTCACAAGGCCAAGGTGCATCTTGCCCAGGGTTATGGTGTTATCAGATCATCTTCTTATTTTTTAATAAGAACCCAGAAAATATGATCATCTGACTCAAAATGCATCTTTGTCTTCCCATGAGGAAGTATCCTGAATTCTGTAGCAGCTGGTGGCTCTGAGACTAGAGGTTTAAAGTAAAGTCCCTATGAACTGGCTGAAAGGCCACTAATAATAGAGTGAAGCGTCACCCTCTTGATGGGCAGGAAGGACACTAGACAGACTGACATAGGTRGGAGCAAAGGTCAGTGCAAGTTACGTGGGAAAACCTGCAGTCAAAAATGAGCTAGTGCTTTTTGTTTTGGTGGAAATCAACTCATCGTGTCCATCACTTTTCTAAAGGAGTCAAATCAGTGAAATGTAATACATGCTGATCCTTCCTTTTAGGTTCTTCAGTGGTCTAAAGCAGGTACATGGTCTATAGTAAAGTCTAGGGTTTGTTTGTATATTTAGAGAATTTTTTTATCTTTGTGCATTTCTGTGTAGCTAAGAGCAGTAGAACTGTACTAGAGTTGAATGGGAATCTGCTTTGAAAACAAAGATGTTAGATGTGTTTCCAAAATACAGGCAGATGCAAAGAGCAGTCTTCAGTACTGCTGGAACCAAGATGAAGAGCAATTAAAATTGAGCTGAAGATGCTCTGTGTATTTCTAGTTCTAGTCTAGTTGTCTCTAGTGAATGTAGGGGCATCAGGTTCCAGATTCCACTGGAAGTCACTGGGAAGGAGGCATATCACTGATGCTTTTAAAACTTTAGAAAATCCCAGCAGAGTGTCCCGTTCCAGCCTGTGGTAGAATCCTTCCTTTGGCCACTGCTGAACCATAGTTCAAGTCACTTGAGATTAGTTTTCGGTTGATTGAACTCCTATCCCTTTGYCCCCCACCCATTTTGTTGGTGCAGGTGCAGAATCAGGCCTTAGAGTGATTGTCGGCGTATGCCTGATATCATGGAAATGTGGGAAGATTTCTGTTCTTTGGGTTATTACATTTTATAATACATACATATATATAGCCTTGGTTGTTCACTCTTGCAGCAGCTGGTGGGGCTGATGGATTTTTTTCTGATCTGCAGTGGTGCAGTTCTTCTCTAACAGTTGAGGAAACCTCAATAAAAACCCACCTTAGCCTAATCTAGTTTTTATGCATTTAAACATACTCGGTTTACAGTATTTGTACATAAGTTTATATGTTCCTAAGATTAGCCACTAATTCCTTCAAATAGAAAGCCTGTCACTTGCTGGAACCCAAATATTTACACGGTATACCTTGAATGAGGAATGAGATGCCTCACTCAGTCCCGCCGTATGATTTAATAATCTTTTGCATTTATTGAGCCAGACCTCTAATCTAGCAAAACCTTAAAAACACGCCCAGGGCCTGGACACTGGAAGCCAAACACATCACAGYGTGCTCGATCGAAACTACCGTTGCTTTGTTGAGATAGCCAGCAACATCCCACTGACCTGCAATGCCAAGAGATGAAAGATTCTCAGAAAGATTTATTAAAAAAAAAATTAAACCCCAAACATTAATAAATAAATAAATAAAAAGGCAGTGGTTAATTTAATGCAAAGATGAAACTTGGACGGGGAAGGTGAGTGTTGCATGTGTGGGTCGCGGCAGGAGCAGCTCTTCCCATCCCGTTCCCTCCACGACTTTACCAAGGGGTGGCCAATCRAAGTTTATCCCTTTTATTTTTTTCTCCTACTTCCCCACCAAATCTGCACAAGTATTAACTTTTCAAAGACTCTGGGATTCAAAGCGCTATATATAACAGAGAGCCCTTTCTTCTGCCTTCTTGATTTTATGCACATTTCAAGCTGCTTGGAGAGTACACTGGGGTTTTTCACTTGGGGGGGGGTTATTTTTGCTTGATAGTAGTGTTTTTGGCATTTTCCTGCATGCTGCCAGCCTTCCAAGGGATTACTGTCTATTAATTGCTTGTTGATAAAGGGGATGAACAAGGAAAGGAGCAATTTTTTTGCTCGGTTCTTAGATTTTCAAGCTTGATTGGCTTTATTAAATGGAAAGACAAATAAATTTAAAGCCCGCTCTGAAATATCTTAGTGTAGGACCCCAGCAGCTACAGGTCAGAAAGTCACTTTGACTTCCTCCCGACAAAAGCAACATCGTTTTTCACCGTACAGCACAGCAACGTCCTGCAGTGCCTCRTGGAGTTCATTAGTCCCCACACCTGCTCTGTGCGTGGACTTGAGCCACCCTCCGGGTGCAACCGATAACCGAGCTCCCAGGGGCTTGGATGGGGCGGTGTCGGCCCCCGGGGGGCCGAAATTGATGGTTTGAGATTCCTGATTATGTTGTTATAGCAAAAAATCCCTCTTTACAGTAGGTTGGAAAAACTCATCCGTCACAAGGTGAAGGATGTCGCATTGAGAAAGGTGCTGTCAGCTCCRTTTACCTCCTCGAAGGGCAGATTGCTTTGTCGTCCTCTGCTTTGGTTTCCCGTAGCTCTGAAAGGGGGATAACAGTGGGCTCACTGTTAGAGTTGCGTATTAATAAGCTAGCGTGCTAAGGTATGGTCCACAGGCTGCAGCGTACCGTCTCAGCGTGGAAACATCAGTGTTAGGGAGGATTAAAACAAATCGCGGCAGCCAGGAATGCATGATCTGAGTTGCCTGTTAAAGGACCACGTTGGAGGGTTAGACAGTGGCACAAAAAGTGCTGAGGCCAAACTTTATCCTGGTGGTATAACCCTGCACTGGTCACCCTCCCTTTGCAGGGGTGTGTAGGCGACAGCCCCACTTTGGGATACCTTTGCCTCTGGCAGATATGCTAGCGTAAATAACGTCTCCATGGTGTTTTGCTAAGGGATCCCAAAGGCATCTCTCTCCACATTGGATTTTCCGTGTTTCTCCAGACTTCCTTCTGGAGCATTTTCTGCAAAAGTGATTCTCTGGATGCCTTTTGGCACCAAGGTAGCCKTCTCCGTGCTGGAGCCCCGTTGCCAAAAGAATGTTGGTGGTGACCTAGTCACTGAGACAACCTGTGCTCCAAGAAATAATCCCTTGGAAGAAGAGGCATCTCTAGCACCGTTTACAGTTCGGTGTGGACCGGGGCCGTCTGTCACGAGGGTAATTGCAGCTGGAGGAGCAGCCTCTCGCCCAGGCTTCAGAATTGGGGGCATGTTATGTCTTCTAAGTAATATCCGTTCAGCTATGGAGAGTATGTTTATGTTTCTCATGTTTAAAAAAGGGAGAGTGGAAAAAAAAAGGGAATCTGAGGTTGCTGTTTTGCTGGAAAAATGTCAAGACTCGATTGGCAATATCCCACTAAACCACAAGTTTGTAGGAGAGAAAACAAAACCGTTGGATTTTCTAAACGATGCCTATGTGCACTTTAAGAAAAAATACCATATAGGTCAGTCGCACTCTTATTATAGCTGTGGCAATCGAAATTGAAATGCGGAAATACTACCCCATACTGTTCAATGAATGAAGGGAAAACAAATCTTTATTATTCCTGTGTTCACATAATATATAGGAACGCTATTGTCTTTTTTTTTGTTTTTTTGTTTTTTTTTTTTGTTTTAAGCCAGTTTTAGCTTTCAGATGTATTTTATTGTCTGTGGGAACATGTGTTTTACAGACCTGTCATGTGAAAGCTATTAGCAAGAGGAACTGGAGAAATAACAATAAGCCACGTAACCGTGGCATGTCTACTCCCCAAGTTCAACCGTTACGCTGCCGCTTCAAGTGGATGTGAAATTGGATCACGCCGAGCAGCGTTAGCTTTTCTACTGCAATTTTTCATTGGGAAGCTAAGGATTTTTTAAGTGGCCTATTAATATCATATTGCTGGCATGAAAGGCACTTCTCAGGGCCAAACTGGCTACGTATCAAAACGGTTAAATAGTGGAATGAAGATCAACTGGATTCACACGAGATGTCTGATTTTATTCGTGAAATCCGAGTGGAGCAGGCAGCTCCGAAACCTTTATTCGGCTTCACATGTGCGCTGTGAACCGAACTGCCCCTCAGAGCAGCACAGGGTTCAGTGCTTATACTAAACCCGTTGCCAGSGTCGTTACAGAAATACCTCCTGCAGATCAGGTACCCACCGAGGGGAGGGTTCACGTCTGCGTGGGGTATCTGCTCGTGTGGAGGGGGAGATGGATAACGAGGATGGTCCTTTTGTAAAGACTAACAACAACAACAAAACCCTTAGTAATCCTGGATTAGAAAATCCTATTAGAAGTGCAGCAAAAGGTGCCAAAATCATTTGCACAAAGTAACCCAAAACCATGTTTGCATGCAGACGGGGAATATTGTTTTGATGACACTCAGTTTTTTAACTCTCTGGATGATACCTTTGCTAATTAGGTATAGCTGATCWTGATCACTGAAAATATTCTGTGGCAAGTTCACAAAACCTAGCAGAGCTTTCCTTGTAATTTTAAAAGAGAAAAACTGATCTTGTAGAACTCTAGATGTGTAAACAAAAACATGAATGCTTAAGCAAGTTAGGGGTCAACAAATATTCCGTAGTGCTTTTTGTAAAATCTGGGTGTGAGACRTGTTGTTTTGGCCAAATGAAGGCATGAACTGCTCTGCTTTGCTTACCTAAATGAGATCCCCCTGTATCTTCCAGCTGGCATGGCTTATGTCTTTTGTGTTTTGACTGGTGGGCTTGTTTCCCCTTACCTGGATTTGGTTGTGCAAGTGGGAGGAAAATTTCCTCTAAAACGTGGCTTATGAACAGGTTTGGGAGGATTGTTTTGGTGGGGACGTGCTAGGAATGTCCTCTTGGTGATGAGCCTGGCAGCAAAGATGGATGGGGAAACTGAGGCACAGAGCATGTGTGTGCACAGCCCAAGGGAACATCATGCAGGAAAATAATTCAGTGCAGCTCTTCTAAGCTGGAGGCAATGCTGTACTTCTCCAAAATAGAGCCCACTGGGCTCAGAGCTTCAAGCCCTCTGTAGAGAGAAGTGCCATATTCGTTTTCATGGCTTTTTGCAGAGGGACTACTTTTGGTGTCCTTTTCTGTAAGTTAATATTTGCAACGCACAAGGCTTAACTCAAACCAGGCAGCACAGACACTTGATAACCATAACAGAAGAGATCCTTTTTCCCCTGCAAGAGAAACTTGGAAAAACAAATCCTAAAGCTATTCCCTTTGGAAAGATAKCAATATGAAAAGAAAAGCATGAAGAATGGTGCTGCCTTGTTTGCAAGGGTTTTTCTAGTTATTTTTCTGCTGGGGGGTGTTCATTTTACCTGTGTCACTGATGAGTTTTGTTGTTGTCTTCCCTTCTTTCCAGCTGGATTGCCCTTCCTGATCATTGAAACGAGCACAATCCAGCCCTACCAGCGGGGCTTTTACTGCGACGATGACAGTATCAAGTACCCTCTTAAAACGATGGAGACGATCAACGATGCAGTGCTGTGTGCTGCAGGCATCCTCATTACCATCCTCGCTGTAAGTACTGCCTCCAAATCCACCTCTCTTGGGCATCCCCAATGTCTTTTTGTCAGCTCCCTAAGCCACTAGCACCAGCATGGGCTTTCCCAAATCACCAAAATGCAGACAGCGTGGCAATCTGCACCAAAGCACTGCGTTTGAAATGTCCTTCTCCAGCGTGCATTTGTAAGGCTCTATTAGGGCTATGCTTTGAACAACTGAAAAACCCCGTAGGGGCTAAGTCGTAAGACACACAACTTTCCACCTCTACCTAAGCTGATCGTGTCACCAGCTAGAGGTGGTCCCAAGGCTCTTTGATCCCTRTGAGATGAACTGATGATGAGAAGCTCATTGCAGTGCAGTGTGGCCAGTTACCTCTGACTGCTGCAGGAGACTCCTCTAGCTCGGAGGCCACAGTAGAGCTGGATACAGGCTTGTACCTGGCTAATCAAAGGAGAGATGCTAAAAGGCCTGTATGGCATTAAACTCCTCTTGAAGTCAAGGTTTTCACTGGCTTTAAAGGAAAGCAGAGGGGACAGTGGAGAGGTCTGTGCTCTGTCAGACTCTCTGCATTGGGACTTCAACCATCTTGCCGATGCGTCCACCCGGTCTTCGGAGGTGTGCATCTACCGTGCTACTCTGTGCCTTTGGCCTAAGCACAACGCCGGAAATGTTTCCTAATAAAAGCTTGTGATGGAAGGAATGAGATTACTCTTGAAGCACATAAATRGGCCCAAAGCTGTTTGGACAAGTCTGGGAGCATCACGATACAGGAGCCTTTTCACCCTCCAGTAGTAATTCAGCACAGAAGCAAAAAGGCTTGAGTGTCAGTAAGGACGTGGCATGGTTTGTCCCTGTTCAAATAACTTCTGGAATTTGCCTATTTCATAAGGCTTTAAAAAAAATGCATCTTTGCAGCTAACCAATGCCTGGAAAAGTTTCACAGATTAGTATTAGATTTTAAGACATRGATAGTGCAGCCATATTTATAAAGGTGGTTCAAACCTACTGGAGGGAGTCTATTCCCATAGCCTTAACTGTAAGAAGTAGCTAGTATGCCACCTTCCCAGTGTCTTCTCAGTTCTTTTTTCCTGCCAGGGTTCCCAAAGCTGTGCTAGGAAATGATTGCGTAGTGAGAGGTTTGTATTTCAGCCAAAAAGCTGAATCCAGTCAGTGGCCCTGAGAAGCCRTTTCCTAACGTTCTCTATTTATGAAGACACGCAGACAGACAGCCACATGGCCCTCTGGGCGGGTACCTGGTGAAGATAGCTGCATAGTGCTCTGTGCCGCTGTCAGCAAAYGCTGAAGCGAAACCAGGAGGTGAAGTTCAGTCTACTCGATAACCCTCCTGAACGTGGCAGGCTCGTCGCTGCTTGCGTACTGAGAGTGCAGCAGCCCTTCTGGAGACACCCATGGGGAGGCTGGTCTTGGTCGACACATCCCTGGCTCTGTGCCACCACTTGAGTCCTCCGCAGAGCTGTGGACTTTTGCATGCCACTGCTGGCTGGCATAATATAACTGGTGGGTGCTCTGATCTGTGGTGGGTGAAAGACGCARACCCTCAGCCCCACTTGGGTTTTAAAAAGGTGGCTTTGCGCTAACATACGTCCCGTACTTGGGCAGGGTGGAAGACCTGCCTTTTGAGTGTTGTTTGAATGCCCACTTCCATCAACAGATGAAATTCCYCAGGGATGCTTCACAAAAAGTACCTATGTTTCCCTTCCCACCTGCTGCCAGCGCAGCTCAGGTGTTTTCCAAAAGATGCCGTCAAAGCTGCCTTCCTCTGGTTCCTCCTAGAAATGTGGCAGTCAGAAGCATTTCTTTTCCCCTCTTCTGCTTTCATCSTTTCTTGTAGGAGCAATGCCGTGGCCCGTAGGTGTCTTAGCACGGCACAGTATTGGCAATACCCTATCACGCTTGTGTTGCTGACTTGAGCACAGATAGCCCGAGTGCCTTCCCCTTGCTCGACCTGCGTGTCCTGCCGCGGCCGTGGCCCCGCTTGCTGCGTGCCCAGGCACCGGGGTGGCACAGGGTGCAGGGAGCCGGCGTGGGTGGTAGTGCAAGCACCCGGGAGCACGAGTGGAGGCTGCCAGGGTTTTCTGGGAAGCTCGGCGTATCTCCGCAGCGTGCGAGCGCTTTGGTCTCCCGAACGCGGGGGCTGATCCCTGATGCTCTGCCTTCTGCCCTCGGTCCCTTTTCATTTCCRTGGGAGCGGTGCGTGGGTCTGCTGCGCAGGCGGAGCAGCGCAGCTGCCAGGTTGCGTTGACCTCCGCGTCGTTTCCTCCCCCAGTGCGCGCGCTTAGCAAAAGCGGTCCCCRACACCGCGTTGTGCTCGTTCCCCTCCCTCCCCCGGGCAAACCCCAGCAGGCGACAAAACCCCCAAATCTATAAACAGAAGAATTTTACCCTGCAGGGGAATTACCCCCGAGTGTGGAAAAGCCATAAAAGCAAAATGAAAAAGCCTCTCATTTTCGCATTACTGCCYGACCTGTCGTCGTTGCAGCTCCACGCAGAGGGGGCTTCTGATCAGTAATGAGGCAGTGGCAAATACAGGAGTTGGAACTGAAGCTGGAAACGTAATCAGCTGCCTCTTGGATCCATCAGCTTTCTACCATGAAATAGCAGGTCAATTAAAAGGAAAAGAAAATCCCCTAAAGAGTTAGATGCTTCTGCACTGGTTTCGCTGTGCCCACAACAAATGTAACTTAATAAGGTAAATTCAAAAGCTCGGTTGTTTGCTGTTGAGTGATACAAATGGCTAACAAGGAATTGAAGGAGCAGATTTCTTTACTGTGGCAGGATGTATGGAAAATTCAAGTCAGTCTGACCTCTTTTTCAGATGTAACCCAGATACCAGAATTATTGTAGCATAATAGGAATTCCTTCCAAATCCACAAAGCGCTGATTCCTCTCCTCTCGCTCAAAACGTTTGCCTTTCAAAGGCAAGACAGCAGGATGAGGACTTTCAGGGAGATGGGATTTTGGGCAGTGAAGCCAAAATTTCACACCCTTGCTTTAAATGGCGTCATTGGCAGTCTAGACCAGAGTAAAAGGTCYAGGTCATGTTTTAAATGGCTCGAAGACAACCGGAGTTCGTGTTAAGTAAACATCAGAGACTAAGACCTTTGCTTCTACCAGGGCATAAGAGGATATGCATTTGTTTTTAAAACCTACATATTTACTGACTGAAGGCAAATTTCTCTCTTTGCCATTACGCATGCAGATGGCCCTTGAGAGGATCCTGCTCCCGGGCTTTGTGCTCTCAGATCTCTCCTAAACACTTTTGCTGTTGAGAGATGTTTAATGTGACCATGTGGGGAGTGGAGGACTGAGTGTCCCCAGGATGGCCATGCCGTGGACCAATCTCCCTGCTCAAGCAGGGTCACCTAGAGTGTGTTAGACAGGGTTGCATCCAGGCGGGCCTTGAAGATCTCCAGAGAAGGAGACTCCACAACCTCTCTGGGCAACCTGTYCCAGTGCTCCGTCACTCTCACAGGGAAGAAATTCCCCCTCACGGTCAGGCGGAGCTTCCTGTGCTTCAGCTTTTGCTCATTTGCTCTTGTCCTGTCACATGGGACAACTGAAAAGAGTTTGTCCCCGTCCCCTTGACACCTTCCCTTCAGGTACTTACAGACATTGATAAGACCCCCCCCCTCAGTCTTCTCTTCTCTAGGCTAAAGAGATCCCTGAAGAGCTTTCTGCTCTCCCGCTGCGTTGCACCCTCTGAGCTCAAGCCCTGCAGATATGTTTGCTCATGGGTTGCTGAACAGCCTCAGGATGATAACGACCACCAGGGTTTTCCAGTTGGGGCTTGGATCTGGACCTGTGACCTCAGGGCAGAAGGTGCTCTTCTCCACTTCATGAGCCTCTGCATCTGTATTGCCACTGCTCAAACCCCAGGTCTACATTTCTGATGGATCGTGAGAGTGTACAGAAAAATACCCAAGAAATTAATTTTCTAGACAATCGAAGTTACGTAACTGGATTAGCTGAATGTTTTACAGTTAAAAGCGATATGCTCCAATGTGATTAGACACACTGAACAATACACCAGAGACCCAACTGATTAGAAAGATTCGAAAAGTAATTACAGACTAATTGGATCACTGAAGATGACTTACGACAATGACGACACAGGCATGAGAAGCACAAATCTGCGAAAGGCATTCATCAACAGAGAAAAGTTTGGTGTTAGCTTCTCACTAATGACCATCTTTAAGAGTCTCTGACAAATCCCCCTGGCAATTACGCACTTCGTATAGGCGCTGCGTACGTCCCAGGCTAATGGCTTGCCAGAGACGCAAGGCAGAAGAAGAGCTTAATATCTCTAAGACTTGCTTTCTCAGGATGCATTTTTCATTTGTGCCCATCTGTGTTGCATTAGTTTTTCCCTGCCATGTTTTATCAGGGACAGCATTGCCAAAATCAAATTTACCCAATTTTAGCTTTTCATTAAGGTTGAGCCATGGTTATTACTAAGTGGGGAGGGCTCAYGGCTGCTCAGCGTCGTGTTAGTGAGGGAGTGAAGTCTCCAATTTACAATCTGCTACATGTGTGCAATTACCAAGACCACCAACAGGGAGAGAAAAGTATTAATCCCTAGACTTTTGTCGGTCCCTGTTTAAAATGGTTGTGTCTTTTACCAGCCAAGAGCCTTGGGTTTAAGTGCATCTATCTGGGAACTCTGGATAAAATGAGCAGGTTTCAAATGCCATCCTCAATTCAGTTAGTTTTTTTTTTCCTCTGCAAAACCCACGCATTTTGAGCCATGCAGCTTTTTCCCCCTGTGAATTTAGGCACCCAAGGTTTTAGGAGGCTGCRGTGGGCAGCTGAGCACCCTTCTCACCGTGCATAGTGGCATCCACAGGGATGCTCGTGCTGCGCCGAATGTACCAGGCACCCCCGTGGGATGCAGGAACGGCAGCCAGGCAGGAGGACTAGCCTCTCTCATGCAAATACATTTTCTGGCTGCCAGCTTGTATTTGAAGATAGTCCAAAATGGAGATAAACCTTCATCCACGTGATCTTTGGCACTTGCAAGGATTWAAAAGGCTTTGGACCAGGGTAGTGGCAGGTCCCTGGACGATGCTTGGTCCAGACCCAACTCCCAGGGGCAGATCTTAGCTGTGACTTGCAAACTTTGGGTGGCAGCGCAGCCACYCAGCACACTTCTGTGCAAAACATGCTCTTGGGAGCTCTGGCTTGGCCGGTATTTTTTATTATTGTAGTTGTGTCTCCCTCTGATAAAGCCTGCCTCGCTGTAATTCCAGCTGCTTTGGGTCAACCTTTGTTTTTCAAGCCGCGGTGCTAGAGAGTTCAAACAATGATACGGTTTCATCTCCTCTTAGTCTAATTGCCGTGCTTCTCCAGTTTATGGCTTTCCAAGCGTTGTGCCAAGCTTTTAAAAAGGTAGGCAGGGGAGCCGTGTCTCCTGCCTGCAGCTGGCGGGCTGCCACGCGGGGAGGGATATTGCTGGCTGTTTCAGAAAGGGCTTAACATGAAGGCGTTTTTCCTGATAGTTAAATTTCATATCGCAGTGCTTTCGACTGGAGCAGCAAAGGGGGCAGGGACCAAGGGGCCGCAGAAAAAAAATACACCTCCTTTTACTGCTCAGGTATAAAAACATTTAAAGTAATGAATGAAATCCTAAAGCTGTAAATCGGGAGCTCAAAAAGTAGGTGTGTAACACGACCGAGAACAATTTAAGCCTTTGCCTCTTTCGGAGAGGTGAGACATTTGGACTTCATTTCACAGCCTGATTTTCATTAAACGGCTTTTTTAAGAGTTAGGATTACAAGAAGCCGGGCCCTCTGGTTCATACCGGAGATTTACGGCATCGTTGTCAGGACCCAACGCCCCTATAAGGGGCACGAGAAATACATAATTTGCTGCTGAGCAACTGCGAGACCCCTTGAAATTCCCAGAAATACCTGGTGTTTATGCAAGCTTTGCACTGTTCAAATTGGGTCTGGTGGCTGCAAATTTGGGGCCAGAATCTGAAACCCTTGGGGCTTTCTGAGCCTTCCCCTGTTGTTGTTTTCAGAGAGCAACATAATAAGGCTCTGAGGCTGTTTGAGCCTTTTTMCCCCAAAACAATTTGCCAGGGCATCTCTGGCTTCTCCTTCCTAAACAAACGCCAATTTATCTGTTTTGGGGTAAATTTGTATTTCCATTAAACCACCATAGATCTGGGACACCACTGTGGTTCTTTTGTGCAAAATAGGATGCTAATGTGGGGTCCTGTTACTTCCTCTGCTGCTGGGGATGGGCAGCCAGCTTCATGCAGCAGCCGGTTAGGAAAGGAGAACGCTTTTGTGTCTTGTCGTTGTGCCCGTGAGCAGAAAGGATGCTCGGACGCGGCGGTGGTTTGGTGCTAGAAGAGCAGTGGTGCCTGAGGTTTCCCGCAGGCCAACCTTGCTGAGGGCGGTTCTTCGGTGGTCTTCTCCATCTGGAGAGGTCAGCTGAGCTGCCGGGTCCGTGTGGCAGCCGTCCAGTGGCAGGGACRCCCGTCTTTTGTGCCCTGGTGATGTGGTTCATGAGGGCTGTGTTAAGTCTATGGACAAAAAAYATGAAACCTCTTTCTTTAGGTGCTCATTTGGGAAAGGAGGGCAGAGGCACGGGTAGAGAGGTGCCTGGGGAAGACCTGCTCGTGCAGAGCTCCCTGCTCTTGCAGAAGCACGTTTCACTGTTTTAGCCAGGGTTGCGCCTGAGATGCTATCGCCAGCCTGAGGGGTAATGACATCTCGCAGCTCCTCTACAGGCAAATTGTACTTATCTCGTTTGAGCTGGCTTTCAAGAAGGGATTTGTGGATAAATATGTATTGTTCAGAAAGTTATTTGTCTTCTGTATGAGACACGATTCTRGCTTTCAGCCGACAAGTCGTTAAGCAGCCTGTTTGAGCTGGGGTTTGGGACCTTGCGGCTTGCTTAGTGGCGGATGTTTGTCTTGCTGTCTCCGCTGGGCATTTGTCCCCATGAGTGGTTGCACACAGCATCTTTCCTGCTTTCTAACCATGCGCTCGTCTCTCTGGTGTTTCCCCACCAGATTATAACGGGAGAGCTCTACCGGGTCCACTACTTGAAGGAGAAGTCGCGATCCTTCATCCAGAACCCGTACGTGGCGGCGCTGTACAAGCAGGTGGGCTGCTTCGTTTTCGGCTGTGCCATCAGCCAGTCCTTCACAGACATTGCCAAAGTGTCCGTCGGGCGCTTGAGACCTCATTTCCTGGACGTTTGCGATCTCGATTTCTCGACGGTCAACTGCGCCAAGGGAGTTTACATCCAGAACTACACCTGTAGGGGAAGCGACAGCAAAGTCCAGGAAGCCAGGTGAGAGCCCCCTTTTTTAAATTTTGCATTAAGAAGCAAGAAAAAGAAAAAAGAAAAGACATTTGCTGCTGCCGCCAAAATGGTGTATCGCACAACGTATTTCTCAGGGTTTCTCTGGCAGCGGTAGATCGTTTGAGCGCTTCTTTCTCTSGGAAGGCTGTAACTTCATCCAGCAGCGCCGGGCACTTTCCCTCCGGAGCTGCTGAGCTCTGCTGAATAATCCTCCTTTTCCTCCCTGTTTACTCCTACGCCGTTGTTTCACAAGCTGTTGCTCAACGCGGGAATTGGCCGGCGGAGCCGAGTTAGGGGTGAGGGGAGAGCGCCGCCGAGGAGGAGCCGCCAGCCCGCTCCTCCCGAACCCCGCAGCCGGCTCGTCGGCTAGTTAATTCAGCAGGGGCTTGGGGGTGGGGGGGGGGTGCCTTTTTATTTCGGTGCGGTGTCCTGGCGTGCCTTGAGGCTAGCCGGTGAGTTACCGGGCCGGCCTGGAAGCCGCGGCGCTGTCCGTCCGCCGCCCCGGCGGCGAGCGGGACGAGGACCGGGGCTGGGGGGGGGTCGCGGTTGCCCCCGTCCCGCTGCCTTTGGCACCCTCTCGATAGCAGCGGGCAGGCTGCTGTGTCGCGTTTAGCGTTACAGCGTTGTGATATTATATCTTTGTTTTGCAGGAAGTCCTTCTTCTCGGGGCACGCGTCCTTCTCCCTCTACACCATGCTTTATTTGGTGGTAAGTAACCTCAGCCCTGTTTGAGACCTTATTCGCCCTCCCACCTGGTGGCTCCTCCGCATCCAGCAGCAAAGAGGAAAAAAGCCAGGAGCAGACCGGGGTGTTGGGATGCGCTCGGGGGGGGGGGCGGTGGGATGCTCCGTACTGTGCATCCCGGTCCTCCTTCATCTGTGGCTTTGCCCCTCGCGGTGGCCGCTGCGGAGAGTTTTGGGGTTGGCCGGAGCGTGGCTCCAGCGAGCGGTGGGTACGTCGGCTTTCGGCTGCTTTCYGTGCCCCGTTTCGGGTCGGCTCCACCGGCCGGGTGCGCAAGCCGAGGGCCGGCACTGGCTTCCCTTCGCCGGTGAGAAAGGGCTCGACCCTTCCTGCGCTCGGGCTCTGAATAGCGCGGCGTGCCAAGGTGCTTCCTGCCCGGAGCTGCTGGAGGTGCTGGGTGGACCTCCAGCCAGCTCTTCCGGAAGGGCCATTTGGATGGCGATTTGTGCAAAAAAAAAAGGGGGGGGGGGGAATCCTTTAAAGGATTCGTGGCCCGCCGTATCCCCTCTAACCTCAGCTTGGAAAGCAAAGCAACAGCACTGCATTTAGACGCGGCTGCGTCTTCTGCGAAACTTTTCTGAGCCTCCTTCGGGGTGGGCAGTGAATCTTCTGGGCTTCCCAGAGGGAAGACCCTCYGGGGATTTGCCTGTGCTGAGCAATGGAAAAAAAATAGCGTGTGGTTTTCTGACGCTGGTTTGCACCGATACCTGCTGCCTGCTTTTCTGATAGTTTTGCACCTTGCTTCGAGGGGCGGCGGGGGCCTTAGGGGAGGAAACGAGCCCTTCAGCCCATCCCAGAGTTGCAGCACGGTCCCATTCTGCTAAGAAAATGCCGTGAGGAAATCGCTTTGATCGGCTTGACCGGGAGATCGGCTCCTGAGAAGCTGCTGCAGGTCGCTGCCGTGCCGGAAGGGCTGGCGGAGACCTTTGGGAAAGGGGGAGCCTCCGCGTTTCCGGGGAGTCCCTTGCATCGGCCGCGACGGCCGTTGTGCCCCGAGAAAGGCCTTTTGGGGGCATTTATAGGACTGCGTGATTACTGCAGAAATATAACTCATTAGTAAGTGCAGCGTCTTCCTAAACTCMGCATTAAACAATACCTCATATTTGGAGACAAAGTCACTTCCTCTTTTTCCTGCCGTTCCCTAGCGTTAATCTTGCAGCACGTTTAGGGTTTTGGGCTGTTTYAGAGTTGCAGGCCCGCCTGACCGCGGGGCGCCTGGGCCGGAAAGCTGCAGTTTGTCGAGGGACAGACCCCAGCTCTCCCCGCGCTTTAAGCTGAGCCCCATTTCCAATGCCGAGTCTGGGGACACGGGCAGGAGGGGTGCGCCTGTGCGTGCTCTCGCAGGTGGCAGATCGGTGTGCAGAACCTTCTCTGCAGCTCCAGGTTTAGGTTTTCTCTGCCACGTGCTGACGCGATGGAGCTGCTGGTAGGGAGAAGCGGTTTGGCTGTTGGCTCCCGTTAGGGAAATGTGAATGTATGCCAAGCACTGGAGTGCTTTAGGGGAAAAGTTGCACAGAAAGGCACTTACAACCCAGTAAAAACTCCTGGGATTTACTTATAAACACTGAGACTTCAGGGCTGCAATTTTTCTGCAGTCTTCTTGTCACCAGCACTGCCCAATTAACATCAGGCCTTTTGTATAAAAATTTAAAAGGGGAAATTACACTTGGGTAATCCTCTTTGTTTTAATTTTCCTTGCTTTGTTGCTCCTTGGCTGAGCAAACCTGTAATGCATATTTATAGCAGGCTGCGGAAGGAGAGGTAGGCAAGGGCGCCTTGCGCACAGCCCTCTGGACCTGGCCCATGCCGCATGGTTTTGTTTCGCAGCATCGTCTACCTGTAAACAGGGAGCCTTTAGCATGCCATGGTGGGTGTCCCTCACTCCAGCCAAGCCCACGAGACCCTAATATAATTTTTTACAGCACTCAGTTCCCTGAAATCACAAATAACTGCCCAGAAGATGCATCATCACAAAAGGCTCATCCATGCCCCTACCAACATTGGTGGATTGGGGATAAAATGAGAGTGAAGCAGGGCAGCTTCTGGATTTAGTGTGGGATGGTGGGTAAAGCTGAAAACTTCAGATCAGAMTAGATTTGAGTGTGTTCTACTGATTTATCTAAAAGATGACAGATGTTGGTGGGTTTTGTGTCTTTTGGTGAACATGAGGTTTTGCGTTGGRGTTTCCTACTGAAGTCGAGGTGTAGGGGTGAACTTCTGAAAGGTCCTAATGATGCTGAATTAAGAGGTGCCTGCACAAAGGAAACTTTGGTGTCCATGARCTGTGATGACCCTCCGTTAGTGAATAAAATGGAATTATATCAGGGCYGGGGCAGAGCTGCGCTGCCAAGTCGGTCGTAATATTCCCACGGAGGGTGGGAGGGTGCTGCTGCAGCCACTACCCGGGAGCCACGTGTTTCGCTGGGGATGYTGATGCGCCTCGTGTCTGGTTTACAGACCAGGATTGGCTTTCCATGCCTCGCAGGCCAAGCGAGCTGAGATTTCCCCAAATGTCCTTACCCCGTCCCACCTGTGGCCACGCACCATGTGTGCTGTGCGTTGGCCATCACGGCATCAGCTTCTTTGCAGAGCTAGTTGAAGCTGGGCTCCAGTGAGAAGGCTGAGATTTTGGTGGGACACGGGCTGATTTGCTGGTCCCTGGTTAAACACCAGTGTTTCGGTTTGAGATGATCCAGTCAGCAAAGGGAAGGGACAAGTAAACAGCATATCCATGTGGCATGAGGAGGTCTTTGCTTGTCTCTTGTCCTTGCCAACCCCCAACTTCGATACTAAAAGTCAAATCCTATTGATTTTGTCCAGCCAGGCCCAGTGTTTTATGCCAGGAGTGAGTTTGGGTTGGAGGGGTTTTGCCCCAGTAATGCTCCTGGGTACCACTCCACTTGCAGATGAGGGAGGAGAAGAAGGAGAGTTCAGGTCGAGTCCAGATATTGCAGTCAGAAAAACATACTAAAGCCAACCATTTCCAAGAAGCAGATCTTAGCAATGAGTAAAGGATGTGGTTGCAAGAGGTCAGCCTTGTGGGCAGGGTGTGAAGTAGGATGGGATCTGTAGGTGGCAGAAAATCCCTTGGAGGCTAACGATGACCTGAGGCCATGGAAGTCCCCTGACAAGGGAAAGGCCATGTAGTGTCCCTCAAACCATCTGCTGTGCAGTAGCATGTTCCTGCCAGGAGCTGGGCAGAAGACGGGAGCTCCAGACGGTTTCTCCTGCGCATGGTCACAGATTGTTTCATCCATGCRCTCAGCAGGCATGTGCTGTCTGGCTTTCCCGACTTTTTGTGGCTGTGTGATGTTCTGCGGTGGGATTGTGGTCGTGCTTGTCCTCCCGCCTCCGGCGAGGACTTCATCCATCCCCACGTTCCCATGAAAACCTGGCAGTGCTTTGCGGCGATCACTGGAAATTTCCTCACAGCCGGTTTCAAAAGCAGGTTTGCAGATAAGCTGCCAGCAACTCCCCATTTCACAGTAATAGTGCTAATTACTGATCCAGGAAAATCCTGGCCTTTTCAGTTCCCCCTCGCCCCCTGTCTTTCTTCGCTGTTTGATCTTCTCATATTAGCTAGGTTTTTCTTTCATACAAAGGCAAAAGCAAAGTTTCGAGCACACTGAGTCAAACCTTTAAATTACTTATGGGCTCCTCAGCATCCTGGCGTCGGAGCACAGTCTCGTGTGTAGGATATACGCTGTCCTCACAATGTGCCTGTGGAATACGAAAGTGCTATTATCCTTTTTTTTTTTTTTTTTCATTCCTTATGAATGGAGAACTGAAGAGCAACTCTTGCAAGATTCCTTTTTTTTTGTGGCAATAAAAAGGAAGTCGGTGGTGGATCCTCACATTTGTGGTGCAGTGTCTGAAACGTGTGCTGTTTTGGAAGGAGTGGCTCGGAAAGTATCCCAACCCTTGTACTGTAAATCCAGTTTCCTTACGGAAACCGTCCCCGTGCGTTTGTCAGTCTGGCAGTACGCAACTCCCGATAACTTTTGAACTCATGGGCTGATTTCAACCGGGGCTCAGGAGTCATCAAGCGCCTGCGAGGCTGGTGGAACGAGGCATCACGTGTGTGCAAGGTTTGCCCCAAGGGAGTTTTGACCCTCTGGCCAGCTCCTGGAGCGGGACGGTATGACGTACGGTGTTGTGAGTGCGCTGCAGCAGAGGCTGGTCGAGGGAAGGGATGGTGGTTTTGTAAGTGTTGGTAAAGAAAAGGTAGAATCTGAGCATAATTTAGCTAATAAGTCAGTTTGCCCAAAGCACAAATCTGAAGCAAGTCGGGCATCAGTCTTTCGCCTGCTGATGGAACTGTTCTTTAATCATTTTGCCCCCTTAAAAGTCTGCTTTATTGTGTGTACAAACTCAGCGCTAGCGTTTTATGGCTAATTTTTACTTAATACTGTGCTATCTCACCTCTGACTTGCCTGCTTAGTCCTAGCTTGTGGGATGTAAGGATTTGAGGGGACCTACTGAATCAGACAGCGCGGAGGGGACACGTCAGGCTGGCCAGCAGGGAGCTTGGGAAATTTCCCTTTCTCGGGGGATTTTGGGGGACATGGCCTGAAGCGTAAATCAAGATGTCGGGTCTCAAACCTTCCTGACAGAACTAAGGAGAACAGTTGGCAAGATCTAATACTCAGCTAATTTTGCTCTGCAGCAGCACACTGGAACACAACTTTTGCGTAGTGCGTCTTCGCTGCGACATCTCCCTCCGTGTCTCCTTCCGCATGCCTATGGCAATAGAAGYGTCTTTTATACCTTTCACCTGCTTTAAAAATGCTGCTCTTAGCAAATGCCATCTTCTCTAGGGACATAGTCTCTGCACAGAAGTTTATYCGAGCACATCAGGCCCTCAGCCCTCCTTGCCCATCGCCACCTTCCCCAGATACTTCCCAGCACTGTCCTGCCTGCGCTCTTCAGCCTCGGTGGCAGATCTCTRGCTGAGAAATTTCAGGACGCCTGAGCATTACAAAGTAAAGATAGTTCCTTGCTAATGCAGCACATGGCTGTTTGCTGGCAGAACAGTGTCTGCCGTTAAACCAGTTCAAGTGACTGTGCAGGAGGAGGGTTATCTTGCAGGCAAAGCATTCGAGCCCAGAAGTGGCCAAGGGAGGGAAAGCACCTTTTCAGCAGCCACACTTTTGAAACCATTTTCAGATCCTTCTGGGCACCGCGGGGCCAAGTTTGCACGGCGTGGGGCCACGGTGCCGATCCCGGACGCTGGCTGCCTGCGCGGATGGTCCCCCCAGACCACGTTTCTACTTTTATAGGTGTTACCATGCTGCTTGTGGCTTCAGGGAACCGGGCGAGAACTTGATTCTCTTTTATATTTGAGGGACGCTGGCAGGTCCTGGCCTCCCTGACCCACAGCCTTCCTCGCCGGTGGCCTCCTCCCCCCCGCCCCGGCTCCGCTTCCTCGCTCCGCGGCAGGGCCCGGGCAGCCGGGCTCCGCGTGGCTTTGATTTGCGGGCAGGAGGTTCCCGTTTTCCTGTCTTCTCTTCCCATTCGGTTTCCCCCGTTCCCACAGGAACCCGGGAAGCAGGTTGCGCCTGCCACTTGCAGCGGAAACCAGCCCCAGATAACTGCTGGGGGCGGGGGGACGATATCCATTTGACGTCACGGCAGCTTCTTCTTTTTCGGGTCAGGTCATTTTGTTTTCCCTCACCGAGTCGCAGCGACTTCCCCCGCRGCCCCGGGATTTTGTGTGCCCGCAGTGCTCTGCGCCCCGGCAAACGCGGGTGGAGGGGGGCTGCAGAAGAGCAAGGGATCGCTGCTACCCTATGGGCAGCCAAGAGGGAGAGCATGTCCGTGAAAGCTCTCTGCGTTTCCTGGAGATGTTGGAGAACTGCATTCTTTTTCATCTGTATTGTCAGTGGTCTTGGCAATGCTAAGGGAGCCACAGTTTGAAATCCTCCGGGTTGTTCGTGTAGGTTCAATGCGCTGTATTTACTGCACGCTCGTGTCCTGCGTGGCTGAAGTTAAAAGTGCGTGGGTGATGGTGACCACGTGCATCTGGAGAGATGCATCCTTTTATCCAAAACCACCCTTCCCGTGAGCAACGGGGCCGCGTGCGCGTGCGTTTCGGGAGCTGCTCAGGGCGCTGCTGCTGTTTTGCTGCGCTTGCGGCAGGGAGAGCCTGAACTTACTTTTCTTTTTCTCTCTCTTCCCCGCAGTTTTATCTGCAGGCCAGATTCACGTGGAAGGGCGCCCGCCTGCTTCGCCCCCTCCTCCAGTTCACGCTCATCATGATGGCGTTTTACACGGGACTGTCCCGCGTGTCCGACCACAAGCACCACCCCTCCGACGTGCTGGCGGGGTTTGCGCAGGGCGCCCTGGTGGCTTACTGCGTGGTAAGTAGTGGCTGCAGGAGCTAAGGGAAGGGAAAGGCAACCGGGTGAAGGCGGGCAGGGGTTGCATCGCCGCTGAAGAYGTCCAGGTGCCTCCTGCCCCTAAGAGCTCGCGTAACCCCGAAGCAGGATGCGGGTCAAGGCCCTGATAGGAGGCCAAACTTCGCAAACAGCATATTCAGGGAAAACTGCAACATGTGGGTTTTTTTTTCCCCCCCCCGGTCGGCCCTGAGCTCGGCTCCCTGCTGCAAAGGGCCCCGTTAGGCGGGCAGCGCCGGGGCGACCCGCTCGCCAGCCGCGGTCACCCGCCTTCCTCGGCGGCCGAGAAGGCTTGCGGGCYGGAGGGAGCGTTTCCTTTTCAGCCCGTGGCATTTGCTTCGCCAGCCTCTCTCGGCCAGCTCGTTTTCCCAACCCTTCGTGGGGACCCAGACGGGGCATCCCGAGCGGCTGCAGATACAGTCCTTCCCCACTGGGATCCAGCCCCAAACCGACCGTCCCCCAGGGACCGGGGACCTCGTGTCTGCCGTGCTGCAGGGCAGCAGGATGCTGCACGTTTTGTTTTGTTTTGGGGAGGGGGTTTTGTTGGGTTTTTTTTGTTTTTTGTTTTTTTTTAGTAGCAAAAGGGCTCGTGAGAAAACGGTTAACAAAAGCCATGCTTGCTTGTCCGTGGCTGCCCGGTTTGTTCTCATGCAATTTGCTTTCAAAAGAGTGACCTGATTGCACAGTCCTTTAACTCGAAGTGACACATGTAAATGTTTAATGTAGGCAGAGCGGGGGGCGCTGGGTCTGGGCAGTGACGTGCTAGTTTTCAGCGGGGCTGTCTTGCCCTGAAACAAAGAGGCTGGGGGCTATGGGAATTTGTGTGGCTGTATGAGCTCCCAAATCCAAGATTTTGAAAACTTACCACTTTCTGTCTTTTCTTTGTGTGTATGTGTTGCCTTTTTTTTTTTTTTTTTTTTTTTTTTTTTTTTTTTTTTTTTTGACTGATCTAAAAGTAAAGTAAACCTGGAGGCAAGGAACTAAGCTCACTAATGATTTATTTTGCAAGAAAAAAGATAGATTATTTGGCTACTTTCCACTCACTGATAACATTCTAAGGTCAAGTCAAAAATGTCATTGTTGGGAAGTTTTTGTATAGTATTATTAACCCTCTGGGTATTAGCAGAGTTTTGCCATTGCCTAGTGCCAATGTCCCATTACGGGCCAGCATGTTCGGAGTGAGGGAAACCTGAAGAAATATGCATATGCATGTGTATGTGTAGAGGCGTGTTTTTCTTCTTAACCTTGCTGCTTTGGTGCCTCGTAGTAGCGATATTGTTGTGGTTCCTCTGTCTTGTATCCAAATAGCATCAGGGTGTTTCTTGGAAACGTTGTGCTGTCCCTGCAGACAGGAGAAGCAGCAAGAGGTGGGTGCTGAGGGCGCTGGGGAGAACCGGCCTCGGGCAGCTTGCAGAACAGCGCCGCGCTTCTTCTCGGTTCAGGTGCCTGAGTTTGTGCCACGTGGGTTTGTCTGGACACCRAGCGCGCGTGGTCAGTTGTAGGAGCATGTATTTACTGCTCCATACGTCCCGCTCGGAGAGCAGGGTCAGCACAGTGTATCGGGAGCATGGACCAGGCTGTCGATCTCTGGGTCAAAGCAGCGGCCTCTGAAAGACYGCAGGGCTCTGGATGCTCAGGACAGACGGGCGGATGCTTCCTGGCCAGTGACRAGCTGCAAATCCGGTGTCTCCTCCCCGGCCCGCAGACGGATGGCAAACGGTGCTGGGTCAGGGCAGAGGACACTGTGGCTGCCGTAGGGTGGTTTTCCTGTGCCGAGGGAAAACAGCGTAGGAAGCAGCTGGCTGGGAGCTGTACAAACAYGCCTGGTCCTTCTCCCCGAGCCCTGGCATAGCGACTCTGCTCGCTGCTCTTCTGTATGTCTTCTTTCCTCTCCAGCTCGTGGAGTGGGCTCGATGCCCTTTTCAGGCATGGTTTAGGGGCTGGGAAAATCTCAGGCAACAGCAAAGGATGGTAGGTTGGGTCTAGGGACCACCTTTAAACCCAGACCTTGCCTGTTCTTTGCAAGCTGATGAACCAGGACGAGATAGTCTTGTTCTTCTGAACCTTGCTTTGCTGCCATGAGAAAGGCTGGTAGATTTTCTTTCCTTTTCGGAGGTGGCAGCAGGAGACCACTGGACAATTACTAGTGTGGGCAGAGAGCTGGACTGCCTGGGGTTAGAAGAAAATGCTCAGGCTTAAAACATGGGCTAGGGGCTGTTCGCACAACCCTCGGCTCAGGGTCAAGCTCTGCATCCACTGCTGATCTGCAGTTGATTGTTGGGTGGGTTTTTTCATGTCAGCAGCGGGGACTTGCAAGTGTGGCACTGGAGGGGCATCTCATGCTGCTRCGGGCTGACTTGCAGCTCACTCTCTTTCAGGCCCAATCACAACATTGTCACCATCTGCAACATGAGCCTGGAGAGCTTGGACTTAGCACATGGGAGTGATGCTGCGCCATGACCAGAAGCCTTTGAGTTGGGTCTTGTGGTGTTCAAGGACAGTTAAAATGCAGTAGATATCAGGCTGTAATTTTTGGTGGAAGTGCGTTGTAGGATTTATCTCCAAGGGTTGCCAAAGCTCAAATCCAAATTGTGTTGTAGCAGGCGTGTTTGTCCTTCCTTGCCTGAAATAACAAGCATAAGACATTAGTGTCAAGCACTTCCAGCTGATGAAACATTTCTACGTGGTTCCTAGGTGAAATACGATGAGAATTTCTTAAATGGAGATAGTTATTATGTCTGTGGTAGGCAGCCTACCACGTGTCATGTAGTTTTTGTCTCTTCTGATGGAGAGGAAAATGGGGGCTTGTTGAGGAGGCATATTCCTTTCGGTGTTGTTCTTGTTAACTCAGATTAGCTTTTTTAACCTTTCTCTATGTGATTAGGGATTTCTTCGGTACAGTGAAGAGGAATTGTTAGGTGGAAATGTAAGATGTTGACTTCCTTTGTGCAGTACATTCTCAAGTCTTCTGCTGTCAAGTTTTCTTTATGGGTGGAGAGCACCTTTTACAGGAAATGGAGCTAATCCAAGTGAAAAACTTTGCACGTTTATTAGTCCTTTTTTTGTGTTAAACAGTTCAAGCATTAAGAGGATTTAACACAGTTTTAACCCTGAAAGATCATGTTTCATGATTCCTATAAGTGTTTATATAACCTCAAGCCACGTTAAAGTGAAATACAGCATAAAGAGAAATTAAAACTCTTACCCRGTCTCTGAATTAAAGCCTGAAAAGCAGTCAACAGCAGGCTAAAATACCCGGGATGACACTCGCCCGTAGCTTATTCACGTCCAGAATTAGGGCCAGGCTCGGAGCAGTCCCCATATGCTGCTTGCGCAGAGCAATCCCCTCCCACAAATTGA
This sequence comes from Rhea americana, assembly GCF_003343005.1. Taxonomy (NCBI): domain Eukaryota; kingdom Metazoa; phylum Chordata; class Aves; order Rheiformes; family Rheidae; genus Rhea; species Rhea americana. The sequence goes on from NW_028186390.1 coordinate 1,247,042, forward strand.
TTTGTCATGGCTTTCTTAGTGCAGAAATTGGACATCTTTTTGATTGAATGCAGCTCTCCGAGGTGGCCAAGTAAGAGAGAGGGCATCGGAATGACTCAAAGCCAGCTGAATGCGAGTTTTACAGTTATTAGCAGCAGAGAAACGTTACCAGGGCAGTTAAACGTGCTTTTTACACTGAGAGGGCCGATTTCAAGAGGCCGGGTTCGAGCTCGTGATGTGCTGTGGGTTCAGCTGGATTCTGTTATCTCCCCGCCGGCCCGCGGGATGCCCTGCGCGCTGCGTTGCCAGCGCCGCGAGGCGCCAAGCCGCGCAGGTACAGCCGTGTACACCCGGAGAAGTGTTTTTCCTGCCATGCTCTTCCACTGAGCAGTAAAAGCTGAAGCACAGCGAGCCCGTTTCCTGAATCCCTAGTTACAACTGTGGAAAGAAATTGCCGTTTATAGCCGGTTTGCTGGCTGCGCGGCTCAGCTCCTTATCTGCCCGGCTCTGCTAGGAACTCATGGAAGATACTTCCAAGGACAACTAGACCTGCGGCGCAAGGCTCTGGGTAGCTAGAAAACGTGGAGAGGCGAGAGGGGGAAAGCTGCTTGCTCCCTTCCCTGCGGTCCAGCCCGTAAWCCCTCATCTGCTGTTCCCCAGCTGAGCCGCTCGGCTCGTTCCCCAACTTATTTTAGTGCCTGAACGTTGCACCCAAGGACCGCGGGAGAAGAAAACGCAAACGTGCTGCTGACTCCTACGGCTTCCAAATCCCGCGCGCTGCCCTTCCCGCCGCGGCTCCCGCGGGGCCCGCGCCCGAGTCACCCGGGCTTGGCGCGAGTCGCCCGGGCTGAGCCRGCCCGCGCTGTCTGAGCCTCTTCCCTTCTGGCGCGGGGCTGAGGGGTGGCGAGGGAGGACGCGCGCCGGCGCGGGAGCCCTGAGAAGCGCCGCGCGGCGCCCGCCGAGGGAGGATGTGGAAGTTTCCTCCCAGCACTTTTGTTTCTCGCGGCGTCCCCGCCTCCCTGAATTGCCGAGCGCCCGGCTTCCTCACGTCCGGGAGAAGCTTGCGTCACGGGGTATTTGGGAAAAAGTAGCCAGGAATAGGTCGTCCCCTCCGCGGACTTCGGCTCGCAGGYGGGCATCCAGACCAAGCACAGGCTTCGCGGCGACGCGTTGGGGAGAAAAGTGGAAAGAGTATCACTCACCTTTGACACACTGCCGATAATTCCACTTTTCTTGCACAGCTTTGTGTTTGTGTGTGTGTTTTTTGTTTTTTTTTTAAGACTTTTAATTGCCTCCCTGGTGTCTGGCCRAAGGAATTGCTCTGCACCGATTAGCTCCCTAACCCTGTTTGCCTGAGCCGGAGGTTTGGAAAGCCCGGCCGCCGCGCCTGAACGCGGCCTGTGCCGCAGGCCCCTGGCTTTTGAGCCGCTTCGGCAGGCTCTTCCGCGTCGCGCTTCCTCGTAGATGGAGCTGTGCCGTCGTGGAGTTTGCGCTGGGTTTCGCGAGGTCTCAGCCCCGCTCCGTATCGCGCAGCGAGGTGGTAGCAGACGCTCGGGATTTCACAGCGTTTGGTGTTTTAGGCAGGGGTTTGACYGCTCAAGACACGTTTGCACTTTAAAAATTCTTATATATATATATATTCTGTAAACCAGATTTGGAGCCAGGCATCCCCCAGTGTGGCTAAGATGCATTTTCCGATTGTTTCTACAGGTGTTTTACGTCTCAGATCTCTTCAAACCCAAGACAAAGACTTGCCTGCCTCCACCCCCCATCCGGAAGGAGATCCTTTCGCCTGTGGACATCATTGAACGGAATAACCATCACAACATGGTGTAGACCTCTGAAAAAATCCGATTTGTTTTTTATTTTAAATTTTTTTTTTGGTTTTTTTTTTTGCAAAAATGACTGCTGACAGCAACTACCTGCTGCTCTCAAATCTCATCAGACAGTAGAATGTAGGGAGAGACTTTTTGGCCCGACCAGCGAAGTCTTACTCTGTGGTCTTTCCAACTGGCGACATTTGGATGAAAGGGGGGTTGTTCAGCTGAGTCGAAAGCAACAGCGAGAAGCAAAACAAAAYGAAACAAAACAARCAAACAAAAAAAAGCCGAACAAACCAAGAGAGGTGCCGGAGTTCTGGATGTGCAATTGGTTTGAGTGTTCATGTTGTAGTGAACGCCAAATTGTTCATAGCGTAATGAACACTAAACGATTTTGTAGAGCTGGCCATCTTAGGTTTTTTACTCTGAAGATTTCCAATGCCTGTGCGAAAAAACACACAAAAAAAACCCAACTCACAGCTAAATTATAGAGCACTATATACAAGACACAGCACTGAGTCAAGATTTGGGATTGGTTTATAAGAGTTGCTTTTTTTTTTTTYYTTTTWAWWWTTTTTTCCTCCTCCATTCTATACTGTGACTTAGTTTAGAAGAAGCTTGCCAGGTCAAAGATCTCCAGAGGGTCCCCGTTCACACTACACGAGTCTAACAAGCAGCCGTGGGACGCTCGGAGCGGAGGAATAAATCCGCCGCCCGCTTAGCTGCCGCATCTCCTCTGCGTGCTCCCTTCGCGGCGACGCCGGCTCCGAAGGGCCGTGGAGGACCAGAGCATCCCTGCGCTTCCCGGGTTCCCCCTCCCCAGCCCGCGGCAGGTTTCCGGGGCCCCCCGCGGCCACCCTTGGCGGCGGGCAGCGGTTGCTCCGTCGCGGATGCGTTCGCGCGACGAGCTCGGGGCCGAGTCCCGGGGAAACTCGGATCCGGCGCTTTCGGGACGGGCTGCTGGGCGGCGCGTCCCAGCCGGAGGCGGTCGGCGCGTGCATCCCTTGCTCCGCGCCGCCGGGGCCCCGGCGCGCCCCGCTGGCTGCGCGGCGGGGAAACCAGTCGTGCATGTAGCAAGGGGTGATTTTTTTTTTTTTCTTTTTCTGTTATTTTTTTTTTGCCCAGCAACCACAGGTGGTTGGCATTCTGCTGGAAAAGCCACGGCAGAGGTTTGCAGCCCAGTGGCAGGCCTTGCCCAAAGCTCCTTCGAAAAGGGATCATGCAAATCATGCAGAATGGCCGTTTGCACATCCTTCTGCACATCCTACAGAATCCGTCCTGTCATTTCAACTATAGCAAGCTATGATTTTTATATATAAATATTATATAAATAATGTATAAAAAAACCTTAAAAATTAACTATGTAAAATATTATTTCTGAAACAATTTTAGATATATCCACTATGACTATAAACTGTGTCCTGACCTGTGTTATTTACATTTTGCTGCTTAAAAAAGCATTGAATTAATTTTTTTATAGTCGACTAAAATATTGTAGTTCTGTGGTAGTAATATTTTAATGAAAATAACTACAATTAGAGACATTTGTATAAAAAAACATATTAAATTGTCTGTATTTTTGTAATGTTCCATTTTGTAAAGAGAAGAATATTCAAAGACTTTTGTAGAATACAAAATTAAAGTTTGTATCTGCGAAATTATTGCTGTATAAATGTGCTTTTTAAATAAAAGCTCATAACACAACTAAGTAACTTGTGTCGTGCGTTGCGGTGCATCTCCGTGGTGCAGCTGCCCTGCTTCTCCTCTCCCTTGGGACAAGAAACGTGGCCCTTGCCCAGCAGTGCGAGTCAGGGCGACCGTTTGGGGTTTGACGGCGCACAAAAGCAGCGTTATTCGGACCAGCTCTGGGTAAAAAGGCAACAGCGTCGGCTAGGCAACCCGACGCCACTTTAGATGGTCGGGCGAGACCTGCCAAGGTCTGCCCAGCTGGTGATGGGTATGAGGAACACGCTCACGGCTTTGGATTGAGTTGCTCTTAGGGATGGCTAGTTTGGATCGCATCCCTTTTGATTTATCAGTATTACAAGCTTAAAATGTAGCTATAAAAAAAGGTTAAAGATACAAATACATTTTAATTCTGCATCCGTTTCAGCCAGGCTGCTGTGTGCGAGCTGTCTCGCACAGGTGTTACGGACAGTCGCTGCCTAGGAGGGCTTACAGTTTATAGAGAGGAGTCTATATAGGCAATTCATATCATACGGACGTTTCTAYAGACTATGTGCGTAGGCAAAGCAGGCAGCGTCAGCCAAGGCGAGGTAGCGCCAGAAGCTGGTTTCTGCAGCCCCACGTACTCCCTGCGCCGCGCTGCGGCGGCGGCGTTGGACGTGGCCGTCGGTGCAACACGGGCCGGCGCGTGCCTGCCGGGCGTGCAGCGCGCGGCCGCCGGGACCTTCTCCGGCCCTCGCCCCGTCCGTCCTCCCCCTCCGTTTCGGAGCGCTGAAACGCCTTTTTCCTGCAGAACAGGAGCTCTGCAGCTGAACGCGAAGTTTGCAGCCTGATGGGTTGTGAAGACGTGGGTGGAAGGGGGAAAAAAGAAAAAACCCAGTGGTGTATATTTGCATAAACGCACGTGTGTAGGTGACAGTTAAAAGTCGAGCTTGGGTTTTTTTTTTTTTTATCTTCACTCCTTTCTACAGTAGCTGAGAAGAAAACTTAACTTCTCGGTGGTGACACACTAGGTCAGGAGTGCATTTCAGCCGCTCCTCGGGTGAACCACGCTGGCAAAGAAATAATTTGCAAGAACACGTGACCAGACGTGGACACCACATCAAGCTTAAAATAAACAGCAGGTGGAAAGCAAGGAAGCAGAGCTCAGCTAGCGCTTGCCATTATTATCGTGATTTTTTGCTAATATTCTTATGCATGGAAAAGGCTTGGTAAAGCTGCACCCGTCTTAAGCGCAAAGGAGTTTCGTAGCGTTGTATGTGATCATGTCTCTCACCTGAAAGCACTYGGGGCTTGTCCAAGTGGCAGAAGGTAGCTCTCAGCATGGTGAAAAGCTCTGGAGATGCCTGTTTTGGAGCGAAGGCTGTAAAGTCGGTCTCTTTTGGCCCGTATCTTATCTCCAGAACCTGCTTCCTCGATCTCGCTAACCTGGGTGTTGAAGAAAAGCCTGCCTCCGTCTAGCAGGAACTGACCCCGCGTGAACTGTTTCACATGCAGAAATTCCTAAGGCCTGATGAAGCCAAGTTTAAGAAYGTGTTGGGCTGAGTAAAGTGTTTACTTGCATCTTAGCACCCAGCGCCTCGCAAGAAAACAGGAATACAGATGTACGGGTGAAAGAGTAGGACTTGGAGAGGTGTCAAAGGGGAAGCGGCACGGGCGGCGATAAGGGCAGCGAAGAGCCCGGAGCCTGATTGCGGCGGGGAAGTGTGAACGGACGGCGCACAATGCGTGGCCTCCTCCCCAGGATGCRCGGGTCACGCCGGGGAGAGGCAGAGGCGGCTGCGGAGGCATTCGTAGGAGAAACCACGCCATAACGTTCGAGCACGGAGCCGAGCACCAGCAGCGCCGGGTCCTATTTCTGGCTGTGCCGCGGAGCTCGGGGATGGTTTTAGCAGAGTCATTTCCTCCTCGGCTTCCCCTCGACCGCAGCGGCTGCCGTGTCCTTAGCGCCCCGTGGGGTTTGCCGGCTCAGGACTGCTTTGCACGTGGCTGTCCTGGTCTCAGCAGGCCCGTGCTTTGCCAGGGCTTAGCAACCTGCAGGCTSGTTGGCAAGCAGCGGGCAGTAAAAATGCTGAAGAAGCGGATGGGAGAAGGTGCTGTGGGGACTAGGGCCCATATTCATGGTTGTGGCACCCTGCCCGAAGCGCAGAGACCTTTCAGGATGAGCAGAGCATGCAGTAAGCATTAGATGCTGGGGGATGGAGGAGCTTTGAGGACGTGGCACATGGGAGAGCCCAAGCGAGGGGCCGAGCTGCGGCGAAAGGCAGTGCTATGAGGGGCAGCGTCGCACCAACGCAGGACAAGCACGGGATTTATCCCGGAGCACGAGGAAGGGGCGCCACCGCTGCCTGACAACGCTCCAGGAGGAGCCTGCAGCACCAGGAAGGGGATGACAGAGATGAACCAAGCCAAGCGTTTCCAAGAGGCCCGTCAGAAGTGAAAGCACCGGCAGGCCAACGGAGCGGAGGCTGCTCGAGCAAACAGCAGCAATGTGCGATTAATCAGCGCGGGCTGGGCGGAGGCGGCCGACCTGCAGCCGCAGGGGACACCCAGGCGGTGCCCGGCGGAGGAGCACGGCGACGGGGCACAGCAATCACGACCGGTTCCGGAGTGGCAGGAAGGAAGTGAAAGAGAAATCGGAGAAATTGGTGGTGGAGGGGGGGGAACGACAAAAACAAGACGCGTGAGTGCTGGCGGCCAAAGGCAACRGCTTCTGGTGCAAAGGCAGGTGGGTGCCGAGCAGCACCCACGCCGAGGCTGCCAGGAGCTGGGGGTGCCCCATGCTGCCTGCTCTGCCCTCCCCTTTGCTCAGCCCCCCAGTGAGCTCCCTATTGCAAATGCACATGCACAGAGATGTCAGMGTCGCAGGAGTTTGCAGCTGCTTGGTCAGGCACCGAAGCAGTTTTCGTTCGTGCCACTCTGCAGATATCTGCAGCTATCACAGTGAGGAGGGAGCTGGATTAAAAAAAAAATCAGATCTATTTTATGCAAACAAGGAGCTTTGCTGGTGCCTGAGGCTGGATGCCAGTCGTGGCCTTCAGTGCTGCAGAATCAGGGCTCTGTCTGCACAGAGGCGAACCGCTGCCGGTGGAGCGCAGCCGTCTGCCTTTGATGCTCAGGTCGTTCCRCGCAAGGGGCCGTTCCGGTCAAACCCGTCTTCTCTTGCACCCCGACCGGTTGAGCATGCTTTAGCACGCAGGGATTCATGCATGCACCTGACTGTCATGGGAGCAGATCTTTTGTTCCAGGGTAAGAAGGGTTGAGGCAAGCCCTGGATTCGGCAGTGTTTCAGTGTACAGAAATAGCTTCTCTCAGCAAGAATGCTTGGCCCAGCCTTCAGACGTGAAAGCTGCTCTGGTTCAGCTCAATGATTTTCAGATATGAAGTTTTCAATCAAAGGAGGGGAAAGGAGGAGATCAGGCCCACAAGCAGAGACCTGCTTTCTCATGTTCCAAGCTTGACCTGTTTTGGACATCCAGAGCTTTCATCCAGCTGTTTGCAAGGATAAAACCAGCAGAAAACCATGGAGCCAAATAACATTTCAAGCCCTCCTACAGTTCASATGTGGAGGGCTGATTTTAACCCCTATATCCACAGCAAGAGGGTAGCTGGATGCAGGCACAGCAGAGCCGCTTCTGAAGACAGCACGCAGCATGGGCTGCATCTCCCATCACCATCACCCCTCTCCTGGCACACCCTCTGCCCTAACTCCACCGCTCTCCTTCCCAGCTGGCAGAGGGTTCCTACCTGATGTTTATCTCTGGTTTCTAGATACTACGTCTCTACCTCCAGATACCAGATCAGAGCTTCAGATTTTGTGAATGGTGTGAATCACCCGGCTTGTTTCACGTAGCTTCTATAAACAGGGGTCGGTGACCTGCTTGCAGGCACAGGCTGCAGCACGTCCCATCCAGACGTACCCACCTGGGTTCCCCAGGGCCACGCCAGGGTTCTGGCACCATGCTCACGCCTGAGTGCCCTTCTCAGGAACTGGCATCAAGGCTGAACTGAAGTTGTTGCCTTCACTGGAGAAAGTAAAGGTAGAAAACACAGGCAAAACAAACCAGCCAACCCCAAACCCTAACAACTTTCAATTACCACCTCTACACACCACCCTGCTGGCACYAGCTGGAGTGGGAGTGCCTGCTTTGGCTTGCCTAGGTTGTAATTTCCTAGGGGCACAGACTACACCTCAGTGTGTGTTTGGATAGCAGCGATCAGACTGGTTGCCCCATACTATCTATAGCTCTAAGGGGGTGAAGTCACCAGGAAGAGTGGCTGGTGCCCTTTGTTTTCCTTCGAAAGTCTTGTTCTGCGAGTTCCTGCCCTGCTCTGAGCCTCCTGGGACGGCCGCGGCGGGAGCTGGAAGGCACTTCTGCATTTAATGATGTGTAGTGGGGCTGCCTCACGTAACATTTGGGGTTTGTCCAGAAACAACCCAGAAAACAATCATCTTGATTTTCCCCGAGTAGGTGACTCTCCAAGCAGTGTTTTGGGACATGCCAAGTGCAAGTTTGTCTGCAAATTCACTTCTGGTAGCAACAACATTAGCATGTGGAGTTTTTGAAGACATGAAGTTTGCAGGGTTTGATCTCGCTTTATATTAAAGGATTCATAACCAGCAGAAGCAAGAACCACCAAAACACTAAAATACATTATGTATGTACACACACAAAAACAAACTCATTCTCATGGAGATACTTCTCTGACTTAYTTGTATAGATGGGAATTCAGCCTGCTCCTGATTGGAAACCTTTGAAGAAATTCAAATTATGACAAAACTTGAAAAAATGGTGTGACTTCTCTGAACGAGCAAGGCGAGGCACAGCCAGCACTCGCTTTGTACAGGAACAGGGGTGAAATGCTCGGCGTGTCACCCGAGCTGGGCCACCTCCGCTCGCAGCGCTGTAGCTGTGAGCACATGCCAGGTGAGGTCATTCTGAGATAAAATTGCAGGAGGGAGCGTTCAGTTTGTGTGATGCTGGTCTTTTCCCTAAAGAAACAACACAAACAGAACAGAAAGAAGTGTGCTGTTTTAATAAAGACCACAGCAATAAAACARATTTTAAAAAAGAAAAGAACCCCCCCATCCAAAAGAGGGAGGGAACTAGACCTCCAGGGAGCACAAGTCTCGGAGCACCACTATTTCAAACGGACCTGCTTTCTGCATAAGTGCAGAATTTGCTTCTTTTCGAGGAAATGTCAGTGCTGTGGCAGGCAAATAAGTAACGATGCTCCAGCCTCTGAGGGGCTTGTCCGAACAAGAAGGGTTGTTAAGGTTTAATATGAGGCAAAATTGTATTCCATTCCATTAAACTGTGTAGATATTCTTAGTACAGTTTTAAGCAGGATTATTGCTGTTTACCTCAAGTCAAGTAAGCACAAGTATAACTGCAACTGATACAAGYCTTGCTTAAATTAAAACAATAAGGGCTTCCAAGGCTTAGCGGGAAGTTCCCACTGGAACTTTTCTTTTCTTTTAAACAAAAAATGGATTTTGCTTTGATTTCTTTTTTTCTTTACAAGGTATTTCTTTCCATGGGGAAATAATGAAAGCTACAAATAGTCTACAAAAGTTTCACTTATAAATGATGAGACAATTGGAGCTAAAACAACACTACTTATTTCAAAGGATGCAGGTCGTTTTAGCAGACATACATAGCCTAACTGTCCTCTTTCCTTACCACTGAATGGATGCAGAACAAGCCTGGGCCAGTTAGACATGAGACGTTCAGCTCACTGATTTCTAAAAGTCAGCAAAACTGGCAGTATACAAATTAATCAATATGTCGAGGCCAGCAGGACACTGAAGCTTGATCCTTGCTCAGAAGTCATACAGCAGTTGTTGTATCCAGTCTTATACCTATGGCTTAGTTAGTGCATATCCTCTAGAAAGACATCCAAGTTTGATGTAAAAGTGCCAGATTATTAGGATTTACCACATCCCTTGGCCTGCTGTCCCACTGGTTCTTTGCCCTCACTGTTAAAAAAATGTGTTGTTGATAATTTCCTTATTTTTCATTATTAACAATCTCTGTATTCCCATGTCCCATATCCCTTTGCTTTTATTTTTCAGAATAGTTTATTCTTATTAAATTATCCCATTTTTTCCCTAACCTAATCCCCTGGTAAGCCTTTCCTGGGATTTGCTGATAACTAATTCTTCTAAGTTTGAAGTGACTTTCTAAGTCAGCTTTTTGCTCCCTCTACAACAGTTTCAGAGAAGTTGCAAGTTAACACAAAATCAATGGTGAAGTGACTAGAAGAGGATCAATTTTTCTTTGTACAAGCCATATGCTTGTAGGTCAGATTTAATCTAATGCACTCAGAGAGGAGAGGCTCCTTATCAGGTCTCCACGCCTCCGCCTGCCAGTCCCCAGGAGCCTGGTGGCTTGATAACCTTCTCCCTCCCTGATGCCTTCTTTAATCAGGCACCTTATCTACGAGATCTCAGAGTACTTCCAACAGAAAGGACAACGCTCTCTTTCAGGATTGTCCACAGCTGCAGAAGAGGCCTCTTTTTAAGATGAACATTGCCTGCCTCCCTATAAGATGCAGTTCTTCAAGCAAGGTTAATGGGCAGGCAGCGTTTCCAAGCTCAGGGTGGGCCTTCATCATGTCTTACTCACCCTGGTATAAATTGGGCGTGACTCTGTTAGTCATGTTAGTGGGGCTACTGTGAGCCGAGGTGCATAAGATAAAAGACTTAGAGGTTTGGAGACCACTCCTTGGGTGTGATGTGAAGCYGGAGAGCAAAGATGTCTTGGAAAGGCGGTTTTGTCATGGATTGATGTGCACCTCAAAATTCTCGGCAGCAATGCCTATAATCATTTCAGCTTTCCAAAGGAGCAGCAAAGAAACTAGAAGTTATCTCCTCGCTTAATTCTCGCAGTGCAGCTGACTTACCACTACGGTCAGAGCAAAGCCGAACGTAGATTTGACCTTGCTAGAAGCAAACAGGAGCATGTGGAGTTGATAACGGGTAACTGCACAGACACCAGCTAACGTGAGCTAAACAAAAGACTTCATAGGACTTTCCACCCACTTCATRCTAAGAGGCCGAAGGGGTTACGGGGAAGGATGCCAGACAGAAGGTTGTATCTTCAGTCTTGTTTATTAAGGACAAAATATTCAAATCACTTGCATGCCTTCTCCTTGTCTGAACTGGCACTGAAAATAGGAATGCAATTGTATTTCTAAGTTCTTGTAGGAAGATTTGAATAAAGAAGGCAATGTTACTTGAGGTATTCAGCCATGCATGCCTTATCCTGCAATAAACRGAGCAGTTCCCAGCAGGAGTGGGCCAGGCTAGGCACCAAGCAGGTGGATTAACGGTTTAGGGGAAAGAGCATGGAAAGTACTTCTCTCGCAGAGCAGGTCTCCATGCAAAGAAGAGTGAGGTAGCATGGACTAATGCTCAAGCTAATGAACCACCCRCCAGACTTCTCCAGCAGAAGGCATTAGCACAGAGCAGCACGGCCTTCGACAAGCTGGTACTTCTGCAAGGAGCCAGAGGGATCCCTGCACAGTGCACTGYCTATAGCCARTYGACTAATATTATAYTTTATTGGCAACGTAACACAAACATTTCCGGCACAAGACCCATAACGAGCTTTGAGTTCGCCTCAAGATGTTTTTCTCCCTAATTGCTTATATTTATGAGCAGCTATTTCTGTTTAAGTATGGAGGGGAAACACTGAATGGCTTTACTCTACTTACCTAGTGTGTCACTGCCAACCCATGGGTGCCAGCATGGGTATGGGGAGACCTTTGGAGGCAGTTCACATTCCTGCATTGGCTGTTGTGCTTTACCTTTCCTCATGGGGAAAAATATAYGTAATTTGCTCGTAAGAGGTTGGCAGTCAAGAGGTTTATTAACCAGTCAATGAACTGAAGAATGCAGGGCAGGCAAAACCAGTCTCCATGTCCATGTGGCATAGTCCTGAGAGAGAAAGCCAGGACAGACAGGGATGAGGGGCCATGTCCTGCTGGTGGCCCATGGCAGAACATTCRTACTCTAGAGATTCCAGGAAACTGAGGTGGTCGTAAGGCATTAGAAAGGAAGTCCATCTGCAAGGGATGGCTGTAGATTATCCCCCCCCCCATCTACACTGTCCTCTGAAGTGTAACTTTATGTGAAGGAAGCAGGTTTGCGGGTTTTTCTAGTTACCAAAAATGTTGAGGGTTTCTCTGAGCCATTCCTCTCTTTATTAAGACAGCTTAGAATTTGGAATTTCTATCCCATGGGACTTCCTGATATTTTACTATGTATTTTCATTCTTGAGACCTAAAGTCAAAATATGAAAATGGGAAATTCCAAGCAATTTCCATTAGGAAATATTAAACATTTCTTTGTAGGTATTCATATTTTCCTAACTAGGATTCAGAACTCTTCTAGCTGCAGGTATGAAAGCCAGAAGAAGCCTCATGCACCACAGAATCACTTATTTTCTTTCCTTTTCTTTTCTTTACTGCCTCACCTGCAGCAAAAGTTAAGTTCATGTTTGCTAAAGCGATTTCTGGGCAAGTACATTTGCTTACCAGCCTGCGTCTCCACAGCGAGATACTGCCTGGAGCCTCACTGCTGAGTTGGTGAAATGRGGGCCTCCCAGCAAACCTGCTGGGCTCGTGAGCTGAGAGGTGCCCTGCTCTTCCCCCTGCCCGAGCTCTGCAGTCACCCCAAGCTGATCTCCCCTGAGCGCGTAGTGGARGCTAGCAATGACGCACCAGCACAGGGCTAAGACCTCTGGGGAGGGTAATATTTGTTGTAATAACCCATTTCCTCTCTCTAGAGCAGTGCAGGGAGCTAAAGAGGGCTTTAATATGCCAAGGATAGTGAACTGATAGAGGTTAAAACTACTCCGGCAATACAGGTAGCTGGACAGGGACCCATGTCCAGGCTGTGCAGCATGCACCGCCCCAGCAGGCGAAAGGCAGAGAAGGACAGGGTGGGTGGGTAGCAATGTTTCCTAAGGTCAGTGCTAAGTACTTGTGAAAACCACAGCCTTGAATGCCTGAAAAGCACCTGAAATGTCTCTGTGACTCTCACTGTTGCTCTGCAAGATTGCGTAGGTGTCCTGTTCCCACGGATTTTAATTGGGGCTGCCGCTAAGTGGGAGCAAGGAGGCTAAATAAATAACCTTTGCCATAAGGGCCCTGGGTCCTGCRCGTGAGCTCTGCTCGCTGCACCAACCCGTGCTCTGCTAGTGATGCACTGTGCCCGCCATAAAGAGCGTAATTCATACGGTGCTTAATCTGGATAAGCTAATAATAATTAGATAAAAGTCAAATGAAACATCCTTTATCTTCTGTAAATAACTCAAGTCAGAGTCAAAATAAATGCTGGCAGAGAGAGTGCAGACAGAGTGTGCTCCTACATAAATGAGATTTCCAGGAATGTTGCTTTCCTTAGTGAAAAATCTCTGTTGTCCGATGGTGCTCAGTGTTTGAACAAACACAAGCGAAGTCAAAGTGAGAACTAACTGCCGGGGCTCGACAGCATATGTTTTGCATTAAGAAACTGTTTGAGGGGCCTCTGTGGCTTAGAGGATAAATCATCAGGTTTGTCCCCTTGCAGCTCATGAGTTCAGAATAGCCTGTGGTCCTCGAGGAAAAGAAATCAGCCTGAACTCAGCTTTCTCCATAGTTCCTGCCACAGAGCTCATGCTTCRGCGTGAAAAGGCATGCCGCGGGCTGGGGCTGGGGGCTCGAGCCGCGGGCAGCCCTGGGCCAACGTTTCACAGGATGCGAGACGCAGCTCTGGTGGACCTGCCAGTCTGAGCTTCCCTGCAGCTGTGGGAGCAAGCACTGTCTCATGGCCAAAAAAAAAGGGAAAAAGTGATGAAAATAGTGATAGAATACAAGACCAAGCATCTAGCACACAAATAGCAAAGGAAAGGAAGTTGAATACTCTTTAAATATTCTTTAAATATCTGAGGAGGAAACCAGTAAGGAGCCAGTCTGGCTAGGGGGAGACGGGCTGGAAGCTAGTGACAGACGATCCCGACATTACTAAGAGGCCAAGCAGATTGCTGGCCACCATTTTTGCAAAAGAAGCTGAATGTCACATCCTAGAAATGGAGTTCATTTTCTTGGGAGGAAAAGGACTGCTAAAAGCTTTTAATAGCTTCTTTGGGGGCAATGCTGATGATTAGGAGGTTGCGAGGAAGCAGGGCCTGATGTATTACATGCCAGAGACTTGAATGCAGTAAACACGGTTGGAAGGATATTTGTTTTGACAGCACACTCGGTACACAGGAAACATCAAGCAATACAAGGATAGCTGTGTACAGAAGTTCCCAGTCCTATATTTAAGAGCAAATAAAACCAAGGGAGGACTCTGCAAATTATAGACATCTACAAACAGTCACAGACCTTTTGTCTCAGCTGTGGGAAGATCCTGAGGACGCTGATAACAGACTGAATTGCACAACATGAGGAAACATGGGGACTCTTGGTGTGTCCACTATGCTGAGGATCTTGGCTCTAACACTGGCTACATGCTGCAGGGGAAGGTGGAGAGAGCCCAAAAGAGGATAATTATGGAATAACCTGTCACTGGAGGAAGTGGCTTCCTAACCTCTCTTTACTTAAGTCTTGAGTTCTGCTTGAAAGCAGGAAGATTTATAGCCTTTGCAAAGTTGTACTGTTTTCTCCTTCTAGCCAGATGAATTCAATGAATGAAAGGCAGGAAAAACTGATGAATAGCAAAAGCCCCTATAGTAATTCTGTGTTGCATCATTAATTGAGGAGACTTTCTAACTCATAGCTAATCAACTAATCATAGCTAAACTCCCATTTGGAAAATAGCTTTCAGTCTGTAGAGAGCTTTCCTGTAATTTCAGCAGAATTCAAATCCTTATCCTACTTTAAAGGGCAGCATACAGTGATTATGTAACACTAAATAGCAGCTAGTTTTCAGTCCAAAAGGGCTCTTCATTGCTATATGATTCTGCTATACACAAAAGATCTTTCTGCAATCAAATATGCTGTATAAATGACAAATACGATTTGGTTCCAAGTTCTGAAGTCCCTATACAATTGTTGTAGCAAGACCTAGGCTGAAAGCTAAGCTGCAGAAGCACTGGGAATTTCCACATCCCAGCACCAGCGGAGTGGCTGGAGCACAGGGTATTATCAAAGGTGAAGAAGTTGTGGGATCCCGAAACATGGCTTAACCACCCTTGCAGTGTTTACTGTCCCCCAAGACGGGAACAGCGTGTATCGACAACACGATGGCGTGTCTAAACACGCTACCTCGTCGCCATTTAGATTTAAACCAGTTATGAATCTGTAAACCAGCACAATCTGTCGAGGTCGCAAGACAGCTTGTTTAACGATAATAATAATTAAGTCCTTTGCATTTACACTGCATTTTTCACTTGTAGATTGTAGGATGCTTCATCAAAGCAGGCAGTAATCATTCCTTCCCACTATTACCAGCAGAGAAAATGAGGTGCAGGGAGGTTAAACATYTTCTTTGTCCAAAGCTGGAGACCAGGTTATGGGGATGGCAGGAAACAGGAGCCCCATCGTCCTTGTACGAAGGATGAGCCAGAGCTGCTGAACTCGTCTTCCAGATGGATTAGTGTGCGAGTGTCCAAAACCTAATGGCAAGGAGACGGTTGGGAAGTTATTGATTAAACACATCTGTTTCGGTTTTTATTTTTAAAAACGCTTTCTTCAAAAATAAGCTTTTCATGGGAACAAGTTCACTTCAACAATGCTTTCCTGAAGATTCTTGACAACGTAACATAACTTGTAGTCAGCAAGTGTGTGTTTTTAGTCATAAAGGTGCTCAGCTGGGATATGGGAAGCCCAGGCATAAGTCCTGGCTGTGTTTGAGCCAGGTTTTTATGGCCAAGTCTCCCAGATCCCTGGCGAGCTTGCTGGTGGCCATCTCATTGGCCAGGTGCAGCTGGTCTCTGTCATTCATCAGGCCAAAGAACACAAGACTAACCGTCTCCTTTAGTCCAGGAAGTTTAGCTCCACAAAAAATATCGGTTAGTTTTTTTGACAAGAAATATTGTTATCTTGAAAAAAAACCCTCATTTTGATGTTTTCTGAACAGTTCTTCTAATATTTGAGCTGTGATGGTTTAGGATACATAAAGCCATTTGTGTTTTGCATTCTGCAGTGCATTTGGCTTTCGCCTGTAGTTGTGCAAAGTTTCATCAGAAATAAGACAATGAGAATTATTTCAGTTCTTGTTTCACATTTTGGTGTTAGAAAGGAATTGAGATCTCAAAGACGGAAATGAATTACTTCTCATAAATTTGTAAGGCTGCATTTTCTTTAATAGTTGTGTAAATGATCTCTGTGAAAGCCCTCGTTGCAATTATTGTCCTAGCTTCTTATTCCTACCTCTTCACCAGACCAGGCATATTCCCCGAAACGAATAGCTTGTAAACCAGGGACAAAAGAAATACTGGCATTCCAGGCTCTTTTAAGTAAGAGAGTACATTTTGCAACTTCATTTTTTTTAGGCTGGTTTCTTTTCATTCAGTTTTGCATTTGAGGAGAGCCAAATTCACTTCCATCTCACACAACAAAAGCCCAATTAACAGCCCTGTTGAGCTCTGTGCTTTGCACTGCTTTGTGAGAAGGCAGGATGGCTATTTTTTTCTGTCAAAACAGTTGGCCTACTGTGGGGCAAAAGGCTGTAGTCTCACAAACTCAACCCGAAACCCTGAAATGGAGGCTGAAAATCCTTGTGTCTTTCAAAAGCAGCAGAACATTTTATTGTAAGGAGTAAAAGTGATTATTTTAGGGGAGGATGTTTGCTGGAGGCTTTGGGACAGATTCRTGTCTCCGTAAAGTCTTGCATAAGCTGCCGGTTTTCATGTCTCTGTTGAACCTGTGTTGTCTTTTGTTTTACACTGCTCCCAAGGACAGAGAGAGAAATTAAATCAGATACCAGCGAGGCTCCCTGCGCGTATCACTCGTGTTGGTGTTAATGTCCATGATAAGACCATCCCAACGGGGAAGTGTTGGGAATCTCTCTCCTGACGGAGATCGTCTCAACATCAGTCCTCCGTGGCAGGTCCATCTCACCCTGGTCCACCATGGGAGCACGCTGGGACTGTGCAGACTAGCAAAGCAAAGGATCTTCCTGTGCTTCCCACATTCATCTCCTCGGGGACGGGCTCAGGGCCCGGAGCGGGATGTTCATCCCGCTGCCCTGGGGAGCCCGAAAGGGAGCTGGGCACCAACAACGTGCTGCAAATCAACTGCCAAGTGCTTCACCGTCCCATCTGGAGATGTACAACGGAAGAGGGACCTGATTTCTGTGGGAGATGGGCAAGCTGGGACAGAGTGGAGTGTCACGGTGAGGAGGGTGTCACTGGCCCGGGGCCCGCGCTGCGAGGCTCGGGGAGCCAACCACCGCCCAGCGGCACCGCAAACGCTCCGCAAATTCCAGGGAGATAAAGCAAAGCTGAGGACATTGTACATTTAAGCTGATTTAGATAGGGCTTGCATGCTGGGAGTTAAAGATAATTTATTTCTCTTGGCTAACGACCCATTCTCTTTGAGGGCTGTATTTTCTGCCCGGCCACAACCTTTCTACCTCTGGCAGTTGTTGTTATTTTAATATTAGGCTAAGAGCTAATATATTAGGCCAATACATTAGGCCAGACTCTTTAGCGAGTCTGTTTTGGTGACACATGGAGGAGATTTTATAGAGAGGCTGCTCAAACCCAGATCAACCCTAGTCTGGCATTTAACTGCGGCTTACAGAATATAATGGCTGAGCGCATTTAGCCTATGCCCACAATAACTCTCTTTGACTGTAAAAGAAGTTCCAATAAACATGTCATTCAAATGCGAATGTATTCCAGTAAAAATTAGTGAGCTGATGCTATGAATAACCTGCGGAGCAATAGTATATTTTCAATTGCCTGCCCATCAGACAGGCCTGAGATGATTAACACCAGATCGGCTGTGATATTTATGTTGTTCAGATCATGATGTGTCGTAAGCAAAGGCAAAATTGCATACTGCATTGTAACAGCAGGGATGAGAAGAGCCACGTAATGAGCTGGTTTTATAGTGAAAAACAAATGAGATTGTAGTGCAACCCTGGAAAGGAGGGACTGCTTCCAAGCGGAGTGAGGGAAGAGGAGGACTGCAAAGTGTGAGAGCAGCCCTGAGAATGATTCTYTGGTTAAATGAAGTAATTCGTATGAACAGATCTATTTTTTTTTTCTTTTTTTCCTGCAGCAGCCCAGAATGATATAACACAGATTTGAATAAATGCTGTGAACAATATGGCCCCAAACCTGGCCAGTTTGGGAAAACATTTGAAAAAAATTAACTATTTTTGTTTGTTCTGGCTAAAACTTACCGCTGCAAAATTAAGAGTGTTTCAGTTTTCTTGCTGCTCAAATTCTCCCCTTCTCCTCTCTTTCATTAATAAGCTGGGGGGGGACACCTTTCGTGAATCTTCCCCTATTAAGAGAGCCACCCTCCCCGACCTGCGGCCCCTCACCATGAAGCACGAGTTTGTAAGATCTCTTGTCACCAGAGCTCGGCRAAGATTTTTGCCTGTAATGCAAAACACGTGTCTCTCCCCGGCGCTTGCAATCTTACCCCAAAGAGCTCCAGCGAGGGCTGAAATGGGAGCGCTCTCGGCGGAGCTGGGGAGCAGCCGGGGAAAGCTCCGAGCCAGAGACACAACTTGGGCGTTTTTGTGTGTGCCAGAGGAGCAGGAGCTCGCACAACTGGGACAGCAGCAAGCGCTGCTTCGGTAGCAGGGCGGGGGGATGTTGGGCAATAGGACTTGGCTCCTGTAGCACTAAGTCCAGACAAAAGGAAGATAAATGGCTTTTTAGGAGAGGGCAAAAGCAAAATGATGGGAAAATAGCCTTCAGACTGAGGTTCCTACCTGCCATACTTTTGCCCCCTTTCCTGAGCCAGACGGAAAAGAGRAAGAAGCTGGAGAAGATGCAGAGATGTTTGGGGACCATTATTTTTTTCTCAGTGCTATACAGTGCTGTATCTTCTATGTATATATAAAAATATATATATGTATATATATAGTATAAATATAAATAAATATATATATATATATATATATATATATATATATATAAAAATACAGTAAGTCTCATTCCCTGTCTCTTTTCTTTCTGGATGTTTTAAGCTGCAGCCTTCTGCTTAGAGGAGATCCCATAGAGCAATCAGTACACCCTCACAGGGATGCTGGTCCCAGTCCTTGGGCAAGGTTTACTCCAGCAATAAATGCTGCTAATCACCCTGGCCACCTCCTACAAGTTTCCTGGGTGCTGGGACATGCCAAGGCAGACAGAACGTCTGGAGCCGCTGGGAGACACTGAAGCACAAGTCTGGGGTGTCCTCATTTGCCCCTCAGATGATATCCTCATTTGCCCTAATGACAGCATCCACGGGAAAACATGTAACTCATGAAAGCACTGTCCCCCAAATCTTCATACAATGGCAGACATACTTAGGAGAGGTACAAGAGTAGAAAGCTGTTGATAGCAAGTGTATGATAGCARAGAACTGCTAGCCTCAAATTTGGAGGGTTTTTTTTCTGTATCTTGGAGCCAGAAATACAGCATAGAGTAGTGAAACTATTGCCATGTCTAAAATATGAGTAAAAGTCGGCSTCATCTGGGATTAGACGCTGAAATAACATAACACCCTGGATCTGGCCAGCATCTAACAACTGCTGCCTCTGAGCTTCAAACAGCCTACTTCATTTCAAGAAAAAAAAATATATCAGCTTTAGGCTGAGCCCTGTTGTTGCCTCGCAAGTTCACTTGTGGAGGTCTCTGCTCCTCTCCCCCTACCCAGTGACTCTCTCCCTGCAGCTCCGTTGTTTGTGCAAGGCTTCAGGAATTAAAACCTCATTTCCAGGGCTCTGGGCAGACCTACCTTGCACAGATTGCCAGCAGCAGGCGAGCTTTTCCCTGTCGACTCTTTAGCCACCGTGGTGTGCAAGCTCCCGGCGGCTTGCAGTGATTCTTCTTTTTCTCTAGCTTGCAGGAACCCCGTTGCATTAGCAGAACAGACTTATGATAAATTGCATAGGATTATATTGTTACAGGGAATTGCCATCACCTCAGCAATAAGAGAGAGGGGAAAAAAAAAAGCTTGAAAGATAGATAAATAACTGCAGGAGAGCTGGGAGTACAGCGAGAGCGAGAACGGCCCCCTTAGGGAAGCAGATAGATGTCTTCCTCGGTTTTAAAGATCCTGTTACACAGCCAGCACKCTGGGAAATGTTCGCACAAATGAGTCGAGCTGAAGGAAAGTAACTGCCTTTGGGGACGAGGAGGATATTGCACAGTGCTCTCGGGGTTTAAGGTTTCTAGAACCAGGAGTTCTCTTGCCCTTGCAGTGATGAGCACATTATTTGCAGATGTGAATAGTGATTTTTGGTGTCCTAATTTCTGAGCAGACTCGTGGACAAGCCATGAAAGACACTGGCAACTGCAAATATCCCCCATTTGGAAAGTCAGGCCTCTCGCAAGTGCCTCCAGTCCAACCTCTGAGACCTGGGGGAGCACCAAATCACTCGATGCTTTCAGAAACGAGCACATCGTGGATTAGAGGCCTGGCAGGATTGTTATCTTGCCTGGCCCCTTGCATCATGGAGGCGAGATAATTAAATTTTATAATCTTCTCATCAAGCCTTCAATTCCCTGATTGCGTTAGAGAATGTCTTTGAGAACAAGCCTGACCCAGACGCCCCGAGAAGTGCCACAGCATCCCTCTCCTCCCTCGCCTGCTGAAAAAGGCCATGGCCAAGAACGGTTTAATGCCTCAGTTCGGTCTGCTCTTACCTGACTTCGGCTTCCTGGATGGTGTCTTTTGGYTAGATTACAGAAGGATTTGCCATCAGAGACTCCTTCCCTCCTGTCAGCACCAGCAGGTGGTGGTTAAGCCACCCCTCAACCTTCTCCTTGGGAGCCGGGTGGCTGCAGCTCCTCAGGCGCTCGCCCCCCGGCCAGCTTCCCAGGCTCCAGCCCGCGGTCAGGAGCACTCTCCCGAAGCCTTGCTCGTTCCTCAACCTCCTTCYCAAAGCCCAGCCTCCAGCGTGAGCCTAAGCCAGGCGCGTTCCCAGCAGCAACGATGCTCGCTCGCTTCTAACGTCTGCCCCAGTCTTTCTCTGATTTTGCTATATCATTATGTTGATGCAATAAATACGCAGAGGAACTCTAGGCACCGGCCGTTCCCTTTGCTTGAAATGCTCCACCGCGGTCTCCCAAGTGGATATTATCGTATGATTATACCCATGCCAGAGGAATAACTGCCTGTGCCAGTGTTACTTATATCCTGCAACTCTCTCTTCGTGCCTTCCTCTTTGCATTTCCCATCCTGCGTTCACACGCTCGCCCTACAGGGCTAGCCTGTACTTTGCTCTCCCTGTTCTAGCAGCAGATCCTCTTGGTAGAGGAAATCTTGATTATATGTTGTGGCCCRGAGACTGAAATCACAGAAAAATGAACACAGAGCAGCGTTGCCTTGAGGTCAAGATGAAGTCAGAGCTCTGTGCTGCCGAGTGCCTCCTCTCACTCTGCCTGACCCTACACGTGCCGCCAGGGCCGGCGCAACCACCCCGCTTCCTTCGGGGGAAACCGCCCATCCCAGGTAAACAGGGTGTAAATCACAATCTTATAAAAGGGCTGCAACCTTCAGGCCCCATGAAGATCCTTGCCTATTTCCAACACTGGGAAAATGTATGAGCAGGGAAGTAATATTTATATAAGTCAAGGAAAACACTGTTTCCTTCTTCGGCAGGAAACAGAAGTTATTCTCCGAGTTTCAGCAAAAGAACAAGAAATTAAATAAAGCCTTGGCAGCCTAAACTTGTTTTATTCCTGCGGTTTTACAATCTCTGAGTCAAAATAAACATATTTTCCATCTCAGGAGAATTACTAGGGTAATAATGGAGGTGGGGGGAGTTATTTACAGGCTCCAATGGAATGATTCAATGAATCAGATGAACTGAAACAACAGATTCAGAGTACCAAAAATTAACATTTATGCAACTMTCATCTGGTGTGATCTTGATGCTACTGGGTGCTCTGGGGCAGCAATACATGACTGGGCAAACACCTAGGTGATCTCAGAGGGAGTTCTGCTGGAGAAAATTGCAATGACCAAAACTRCAACACCCAGTTTCCTTCAGTTAAGCATTTTAGTGGCTTGTAATGGTGCTCTCTCTCCTTATGACGAGGGCTGGCTCTCATGGACRGGGGCCAAAGCAGAGCCCCTGGGTGAGGGCTCATATCCTGGATACTGCTGGGTGCTAATCTGCATCACCTTGTGATACCAGTGAGGCAGATTAAATACAAATGGGAACTTTGAATCCTTGTACCGTAATGTGTTTACCAGTTCAACTTTTAACAACATTCAAAATTTTGCATTTAATTTCCTCAGGGCAAGAGGGAAGATTTTCTTCAGCTGTGCCTGGACACACTGAGGAGCGCACAGCTCAGTAGGAGCAGCAGTGGGGCGAAGCCAGTGTCCTGCTGTAGTGAGCCCGGGCACTCGCACCAACTTTTTTCCACCCAAAATGACCAAGCGTGCTGCTCTTCACTGCGTCAGCCAACATCTTCCAGGCCGTTGTAGG
>NW_028186390.1:1269155-1383634 GCF_003343005.1 Rhea americana
AAAAAAAAAAAAAAAAAAAACAGCCTTTGCATCAAGTTTTCACTATGAAATTCAACGCCATTGTAAAGGCAGCTCTTTTCCAGTTGAATTACTGTCTACCACTTTGTATTTTTGCTTGCCAAAATCAGCGCATGTAAATCAGTGGAAGAGCTTGGTCTTTTTTTTTCCATTTGTTATTTTATGATTTGTAATATACAGAGAGTTAAATTAGGATCATGATGCCATTTCTAAGCGGTGTGGTAAGAACCAGCCATGCCATGAAGGTCCTTCTCTCTGAGGTCTGGCAAGTATTTAAAGCAGCCAACACTTCCCTTACAAAAGTTGACTCATTTACTTCAATGAAGCTATTTATATAAATAAGCCTTCCCATGTGCATATTTTAAGGGACAGAACAGCAGTCATTCTTGCCAGCGCTGGAAGGGATACCAACAYCCTTCAGAGTGCCAAACTTCACAGTTTGAGCTAAAGATCCAGGTTGTCCAGCTGAGACCTGTGAGAAACTCATTGCCTTTGTTTCCTGGGGGTGCTGGAAAGGGCAACAACKGGGAACACAAAGCTCCCACTGATTTCATGCATTTGTTAAATATTATAAAAATATTGAAGCAACATGAAATGAATGAGAGGTCAGTATCTCCCATGTGTGCTGTCTTAGATATTTATTGGAGGCAGATTATTGCTCTAGGGAGCTAGGAAGAGTAGGTAGCTACAAGGCTCATGGTGCCGTGAGCGTGCAGGATGCAGGAGGAGGAGCCGGTACATGGGTGCCAAAGCAGATGGGAATGATACCATGAGAACAAGCCTCGAAGCTCTTTGCAAAGTGCTTTCCTTTCGCTAGGATCCTGGGAGACAAAAGCAAACAGCAGAAGGGTGAGAAAATCTTGAACTGCGTATTCCCTTCCAAGCCAAACTGCACCCGAAGAACATTGTGCTTTGTGCAAAGCTATTCCTAGGGTTAGGCTGATGCTTAGAGGGTAGAGTTAAACTCTGAAGCAAGCATGTAATTTTTATAAACAAGGCTCGTATTTCCCTTCTGGAAATATATATATGGAAACCCACGTACGCATGAAGTCTAAGCCATGCACGAGAAGATCATTGAAGCGTTGTTATCTTTGCTTTTGTTCTGCTTTCCTGATGCTTTTTTAATACTCTTACCGGTACTGACTTGGAATTTACTCCYTTTTCCAGCAGAGACTTTTCACAGGGCCAAAGGAGTCTTTGTTCTCCCCACCGCCGCCCCAGCGCGTTGTTGTTGTGCTGTCCCTGGGGTGTGCTTCTGCTCGTCCAGGGGGCCCATGGCAGAGAGGAAGAGGCAGAGGATGTGAACTCTCATGTTTGAGCACAAAGAGAGGGAGAGCGGGCGAGAGGAGGGCCTGTTCACTCCTACACAAAATGCTCCCCAGCAAACAGAGAGCTCTCCAGGCGGTTAAATAAAATGGTAAAAAWAGTGGTGGGCGAGAAGGGATGCCTCAACACTTGGGTTTTGCATTGTCAGGCGGCAGCGTGGCAGCGTTTGCAGAGCTTGCCGTAGCTGTTGTTATGTCAACACTTACATGCGTGGGAGTTGCAATTTCCAGGTAAAAAATCTGCTGGCTCCGGTGAATTTGCTTCGCATACCAAGGTAAGGAACATAAACACATCAGTGTGGATAGCGCTTTGAGAGCAAGTCATGGCCGTTCCCAGGCACATCGGACTTGGAAGGGACCACCCATGCCACAGAGTGCAGTTGCTAGCTCCTCACAAGCGCCTTGCACAAGCTGGTCAAGCACCATCTACTGGGTTACTTCTGGGTGATTCTTGCAGCTGCTTCCTCTTATTAAAAAGTTGGCAAAAGTACTGAACTARTTCAACTTGCCTTATTTCTTTCAACTAACGGCTCATTGGGCTCAAGAAACACGGGGCTGGTGGTTAGCAGGACTTGGCTCCCTCCATAGCAGCTTATTGCAACATGAATGATTCGTTGTGATACAAGATCAGCTTAAACATTTTCTGCATCTTGATAAAGGTGTTGCCCCCTTATCTCACTCCCCTAAATTACACAGTCACTTAATTGGCCAAATTTTGCCATGGTCTGCATCACAAATAATATTGTTGGGGAGAGGGAGAATTATTTTTAATCTGGGTCATTCCTCCCTAGCCCAGCATGCATTGTGGACATCAGATAAGGGCTGGGAGCCAGAAAAGGGCAGGAAGGAACTTCCTAATGTGCTTTTTACAGCAGAAGCTTCRTATCATGATACAAGAGCCAGAATTCGGTGATGGCCTAAGAACAGAGAAGTATTTCGGAGGCATGTTGTGAAGCTAATGTAGTCTCAGCTGAAGAAAAGACTGACCTTGAGGGGCTCTCTAAGGTGGTAGCCCTTTCCTGGTGACTGTCCTGGGGAAAAGGCAGTGGGATTCACTGATACTGGAGCAAAACTTACTTTTACCGTGGATTTACCAAGCACTGCWGACCAGCCACTGCACGAGGACTCAGCCCCATCTCGCACCTTGTGGGAAGCTGCTTGTGTGGCCGTACCCACAGTGAGGGTGGATGGTAGCARTCTCAAGGTCACACATGCAGGAAGCAAACAGGCTGCCGCAAATATCGTGCGAGCGGAGGCAGGCTTGCAGGGCTATCAGCACTTTCCAGGTCAGAGCGGACACACAGGGAGGTGCCTGACTGCAGKAAGAAGCAGGAAGAAGTGAAGATGGTGCTTAAAATCCTGGCGAGAAGGTTCAAAGTCTGGCCAGAGAGCCTGACCCTTGCTAGTACAGAGAGACCTGGGTTCATTCCCAAGCTTGGCCTCCTACAAATCTTCACTCCCCACTACTATCTCTTAAAATGAAACATAAGCTCACCCCACCTGCCCTTACACCACTCCTAYGCCTTTGGCTGCCCAGGTTTGAATTACATTTATAATGCTGTGGTTTTCATGCAAAAGAGCCTAAGGACAGACACGTAATTATAATTGTCTACGGATTTTTTTTGCCAACATTTTGCATGAATGTCCCTGCCGCGTAGGATTTGCCCTGTTCCGGCTGAAATGATAAAAGTCTTTGCAATCTTTTGGCTTTGCATTTATACGCTTCATCATATAAGAGCATTCTGATCCATAGAGGAGCTTGTAGCAAATAAATGACAGCAGCTGAAATAAAATAACCACCAGCATCTGGATCCTCTTGAGGGTGAAAAGTAATGATGATGTGACTGCACAGCCATAAAATCAACAGCAGCTTTCCAGCAAAAGTGAGAGGACAACAACTCTGAGCACCAGCCATCGTGAACATCTTCAAGGGTTAAAGAAGCRTGCTGACAAAAGCCCGAATGTTTTACAGCACACAGAACATGTAACATACAATAGAGGACAAATTGTTCTACTGATGTCTAAAAATGCTTAATGGAGAAACAGGCTGTTAAAATACAGGATACTTTATAGGTTAGCTCTTCTCCATACTTCATCATCAGGCATTTGCCAAGTTAGGAAAAGCATCAGACTTCAAGTTAGATTTAGGCTTCTTGAGAGCAGTTTTTCCACTAAAAGCTTAGCTAAAAGACATACATATTAATGAAAAGGAGTCATTCATTCTTGTCACACAATTTGTCCTCAGAACAGTTGCAAATCCTGCATATCATTTTTTTTCTAATCAAGGGGAAATAAAACAGCTTTTATATAGCTACACAATTGTCCACAGTCTTTCCCAAGAATGGAAAATGCACTAAAAGTGGAAAGCAGGTGGGTTGTCTCCACAAAGTTACTTCTTCTGCACATGAAGTAAGCTACATCCCCTGTTTTCTATTCAAAAAAAAAAAAGCTATAATCATTGTGCTTTTCTGCTCACTTCTTCTGAAATAGTACTGTGAGCTAGAAATCAGTTGGAAGTGTTCTTGGTGCCTGTATTAAACTTACATGTATACAGTTTCTTCTTATTAGACTGAAAAACTTTCCTACTTTTCTATGGTGTAGTAGCAACCTTGGCATCCCACCTTTCGTTTCCATTGCTCCTGACTTGCGAAGTTCTGCACATTTCTTTCATGTTGCTGTTGGCTTGGGATTGACAAAGAAGCAGCAGAAAACAGAAGTCTCAAGAAATACTGATGGGGATGGGGAGAAGAGAGGTTTGTCCTCCCTTAGGTGGCCCGCTCTTAGGTAACATAGAAGAACCACCTAAGAAGTGCAGAACACAAAGAGAGGAAATTATCCAAAAAAAAAAAAAAAAAATCCACAATCCCTGCTCTAGGTCTCTGGTCCAAAACTCCCTGGTGTTTCCCTGGGGTTTTACTTTGATACTTCTGTGCATCTTTATTAACTCAGAAGCCTCCTCAGTCAGAGTATAGTTGGTAAAATGTGGTGCAAAATAGACAATTCTGGCACTCAGAGGCTCAGCCCCGTGCACAAAAACAGGATAGCAAGTTATGCTGACATTAATGAGATACGAGACAGGTCTGAGTTTGGTTCAAGATCAAATACGGGGGTCCTCCTGAGTTTCTGGAGAGTGAGTTTCTCACCTTTATTGCTTGCAAGTGACTCCCTTTCTCCATCTACTCCTTTTTAAAGCAAAACATCTGCCCCAGTTCTAAGCCTCTGTAGGGTTTTGTAGACTGTTACCAACAAAGACATAACTTGGCAGGGAAGGTCCAAAGGCCTGGGAAACTACCTRAAACACAAGGGGCTGATAACTGCAGCATGTGGGCAGSGGGTAGGAGGAGTCRAACTATTAATCTTTTGTAATCTGCACGAGAGCCACAGCAGGTGAACAATTTTAATTCCCTGGGCGCTGCAATCAGCTGACATGACCATTGAGCTATCCACAGGAGGTGGCAGTAATGATTCCCAAACCTAAAAAGCCTGGAGAACTCCAAGCACTCGCAGAAGGAGAGCACTTTGGCAGGCTGGACTTCGGTTTGGCACCCAATCCACCCCAGCCGTACAGGGCTCAGCTGGTGACTGGTTGCTGCATCACTCCCTTCTGATGAAACTCCCAGTCTGAAAGTTTGAAATAATAATATGTCTTCAGTGGAATAAGAAATTTTGGAAGAAAAAAATTCTTCATGGGGTTTTTTGGCTAGTGGTGAACAACAGGCCATCTCTGAAGCACATGGGAAAAAAAAATGTCTCTATGACCATGCTTTTCTTCTGTTATAATGCAGGGCTTATCCTTGCATTTGCTGCGACCACAAAAAACAGATTCGCAGTTTAACCAAGACCCTTTACACAACTGTGGCAATGAAAAAAGGTTGGACGATGAACATATATTATTATGTGTGAACTATAATGTACAGAAGCATCCAAATTGTTCGGCAGACAATTTCTCAAGAGARGTTGATCGGAACAACCTGTACATTTGCGTCTAAGATCTGTGGTCTAACATTTTTTTCTCCCAGCTATCTGATTCTTCTTTCATTATCTGTCTGCTTGCAGTTCATACAAAAGCCAAACAAACAGCAGAAGGAGCTACCAGGCATTTTTGCATCCCTGTCAAACCAGTCTTGAAGGAGTAAAAGGCAGATAGATCCGTGACACTGGACCCCAAGCCATGGAGGTATGAATCCATCTTTACGACCAAGATCTACCCCTACACCCCTGGACCAGGACATGCTACAGCATCGATAAGAACAGATATACTAATAACACATCTTATAGGCTTACATGTCTTCTCWTGCAGATCCTACAGTCCATTGGCCATCAGGGAAGGAATACCAATTTGTGTCAAGCCAGATGATCATTTCTTGCTACTTTTAGCAGTGAAATGGAAGAGAAAACCCTAGAAAATGTCACTTGTGGATCAACTTGAAACTTTTTGTTAAATGTGAGATATAATGCTTTACTTCATACTTTACTTCATACAATTCTTTTGGTTAGCCTTTTCCTTTGTTTCAAGCCAATTCTGAAACCAAAGCACTATGAAAAACAATTTAAAAAATGTGAACATTCAGAAAAAAAACGAAAGGAAACATTTTGATATTTCCATGGCCAGTCTTTTAGTTTACACTGACAGAAAAGCAGGGGATATTTTCAAGAGCCAGCRCATTCTCCTTTTTAGCAGAAATTATTGACCCAATTTGAAACCTTTCCTAGTCTTTCTCTCTCCAAAGCCCCATTTTGAGGGGCAAGCTTTTGATCAAAACTTGGCCCCACCTCTGAACTGTTACGATCTGCCCCAGGTAGGGAGCAGATGTTGCTGAGCTACGTAGGTCAGCCCTATGGCCTCTCCAGATCACACTATGGTAGCCAAAAACCTTCTTGATCCCCAGACAAAAGCAGCATCAGCAGCTGCACTGAATCCCTCTCATCTGGCACAGCCCAGGGAAGAGAGAAGAGCTAAGGCCAAAGGGACATCTCCATGCTTATCTGCAGCAAACACAGAAAGAATAAGCAGATCCATCCCTTTCCTCCCACTCTCCTCCTAACTAGTGTCCAACACAGCGCTTCTTGCTTTACCTTTTCTAAATGATGAGCCACTACCCATGGAATGATGTCCCACTCAAACCCCCTGAGCATCACCTGGCAAGCTGCTCCATCCAGTCATGGAGGTCCCGGGGAAGCGGATGAGTTGCTAACATTATGGGTGCCATTTATTGGGAGCAAGACACCTGGCCAATAACACCAGCCTACGCAGTACTTGGATCTCCTGTGGCACACCTGCGAAGGAGTRAATAGGCAGTAGAAGTGTCATGTGTTTGGCAAATGCCCACTCTTGTTTGTAATTGTCCACRGATGGAATATGACATTCTTCCTAGAAGCTAGTTCACATCAAAGTCAAGTTACCTGGGAAAAAGATTAGGAAAAACAAACAAACAAAACAAAGAAGCAGCAATGAATCAGTGCAAGACTTGTACAGATCAGGCTGAGTTGTTAAGAAGCCCAGGACAGGGGCCAAACTCAGGAATGCAGCGTGTAATGTCCTCGCTTATCACCCTGGCATTGGATCTCAGAGTTATTAATGGCCTCTGCTGCGTAACGATGGTAACACTAACTTGAGGAGCTGCCTGACAGAAAGAGGCTCCCTGCTCCAGTCAGCACAGCTGGATCACTCGTAGACATCTCAGCCTCAACGTTGCCTCCCAAAGACAAGATGCAGTTTGTCCCCAGTTTTCACTGCATGTTTCCTCCATCTCCACAAGCACAGCAAGGATACYGATAGGTCCCGTGACAGCTGAGCTCAGATTATTAAGGTATTAGAGAATAAAAGAAAGCTTCCCAAAGGCCTGGGAAACTACCTGAAACACAACAAGGGGCTGATAACTGCAGCATGTGGGCAGGGGGTAGGAGGAGTCGAACTATTAATCTTTTGTAATCTARCTGGAATTAAGTGACAGTGATTAAGCACTTTGTAAAGGACTTCCTGAATCCTCATACAAATGGAGGAAGTGACCACCCTCTACCAGATTTCTGCTCGTTTTGCTCATTTCCCTGCCTGCATTACATATTTTTCCCTTTTGCAATCAGCTTCGAYCCTGTTTCAGTAGGATTAATGAATTAATATTGAGCCAATCTGTGAGAACTGCAGTTTTGAAGGGATGGGGTGTGCCCTGGGGAGGAGTCCACAGGATATCATCAAGCAGAAATCCTTGGAGCAGAAAGGCCTTTGATGTAAGGGAAAGGCAGCTCTGGAGCGGCCCAGCACCATAAACGCTGGATGGATGGATTGCAGCCTTTGGCCAGTGCCATCAATGTGGCAAGCATCTGGTCCTCACAGCAACTTCAATTCCTCCCTCACCAGYGGGGACATTGTTTCTACAAGATAGCCACTGCACAGGAAGAGCTGGTGCCTTTCAACTCCAGCACTGTTAAGGCCTCACGCAAGAGAAGGTGCTTTATTTTTGGAAGGCATCAGTTGAGCTCTATTGTCCCTGCGTATCCATGTTACAAAAACATTTTGGGAACCCATCTCTGCCTTGTAACAGGCTTATACAACTCTCCAGAAGCATTTGTGTTGAAAAGGGAACATGACCTTTCCTTTGTGGAGCAACATTGCATTGCCACAACTGGCAGCTCTGGCAGACAAGCCCCTGCAAGCTTCTGAACTCACTGTCTTCCACCCAATGAGCTGGCCATGAACATACCCCTAAGGCTGGTATTGAAGAGCCAGTGGAGAACAAAAGAGAGACCACAGATTACAGCCCATGGGAAATTCAAACCACGCCAGAAGCACGCACCAATGGACACTATAGCCATAGAAGGGCATATTCAATGTCAGTTCCCATCGTCCTGACCTTAGCTGCAAATGCTGGCTCCAAAGACGCTGTCTGGCAGTCTGTGTGGCCTGTGCCTCTGGCATCGGGCTTGGCAGGAGTAGGTAACTGAAAGACAAATGGAGATCTCAGACATCCCACTGCAAGTCTGGTGCAGGGAGCCTCACGAGTGCGGCAGCTGTAGCCAGAGCCCCAGCTGCAAAGCTACTGCTGCAGAAAGGGATCAGAGAGACCCCATGCGGATGTTGAGCAGCATAAGGGGCGTGAGCCAGGTTGGTCATGTAGGGTACCAAGATCTACCTGGCTGTAGTGCAGTCAATCTCCCTACTCACTGGTGTTGCTTCCAGCATGGAGCTCCCACTGCAGATGTTCTCAAACACTGGTTTGAGGACATTTACATGATATTGGGATCTGCAGAACCTCCAGCAGCTGGGGCTACACTGTGGCCCTGACATCTGTGGCTCTGTGATGACCAAAAGGCCATTCATCAGCTAAATGCTCCTGCTCCTGCTCCTGCAGACAGCCCAAGGCTGTCTCACAGCCCAGCCCTCATTAATCTTAGCAAGAGCAAGGATTGGCCGGTCAGACTCAGCCCAGGTGTTGGCTTTGATTGTTTAGCCCTTACTTGAATCACATCCCCAGCCATGCCAAGCAGAGGTGGGGATTTGGGAGAGAGATGCACCCATTGACACTAACTGGATTTGGCTACTTGGCTCTGGCATATTTTTAAAACAAAAATTACATCTGCAGTTGTCTTTTGTCCCCCTCCCCCCTAGTTCCTCGTGCCTGCCACTCAGCGAGGAGCCATCTCTGCCTGGTTTTGCAAATGTGGATTCATGCACCTCACTGGGGAGGGTCAAACTCAGGCACTCCCATTCACGTTACCTGAATGTTCTTTAATATAGATATATTTTTAATTCATCTTATTCTAGTCTTCAGCCTGTTAAACTCCCACTTGGTTGCACCCGAATCTGGAAGGCCAAAAGACTTAGTATAGAGTTCAGGCTACAGTTCAGGGTTTTCTGTCACTTACTAGGCTAAATACTGCGTGCAGCGCTCCTGCGCTGCAGCCCGGGCTGTCTTTGAAACGTGTAGAACAGGAGAGGCGCGAAGGGAAGCCTTGGTGGCATTAGGTGTTGTTTTTCTAAACATTCCCCATCAGCAAGCAGGCAGTCTCGCAGTGCTGCACAGTCCCACAGAGCTCTTTAAATCGTATTTCTAGGATTTCTCTAAAGCAGGGGCCTCAAGCTTTTAAACACAAAGGGAGCTGGGGAATGATTTCTTTAGCAAGAGATTTGAGCAAATCAGTGTTTTTCGTCTCACTCTTTTCTTTCTTTTTTTTTTTTAATGGACATCTGCTACGGTTTGTATTTTTTGAGTCATGGGGGCACAGGGGGTTGAGGGGGAAAGAGAGGTTTGCAGACGGGCTGAGCACAACATATTCTGGAAAAAATCCCGGATGCTATAAATGGGAGCCCCCTAACAGTGCAGCTCATCTGAAGCAAAATGAAAATATCAGGCATTCAAGAAACATATGTGCAGATGGCTTAGAGCCCAGTCTCCTTACTAGGGCTCTGCATTAAATAAAATGCACCGGGTCATGTTGCTACAGATATAAGAGATTACTAGGTGCAATGTGCACCTCTCTGTGAAACTGCAGGTTTTTAAACAATTGGAAATACAGACCTTGTTTATGGATCAAGCAAATGGCTTCAGTCAGGCAGAACTTTTCTTTTTCTTTTTTTTTTTTCCTAAGGCTGGGGTCAGTAGGCTCATATTAAGTTTGTGAGACTTTTCCGCAGACTCTCCTCAGAAAGGGAGCAGTCCCAACACCGGCGTCCAAAGCGGCATCCAAGAGGGCTATTGACGATGACCTCCATTTCTGAAGGATGATATGAATCAATCCCGAACTTTGGCAAGACCTCGCGGCTGGGGCTTGTGCTTTCAGCCAATGTCAATTATGTCATTACTGAGCCTGCAGAAGCTATTACTAATGTTACTTTTACAGTTCACTACCGACCAGAGAAAAGAGTTTTTCACACTGTTGTCGTTTTGTTGGAGCAAGACTATACGAATCACAGATGGCTTCCTTGCCAGATGCAGCCTTGCAGGACGGCAGTTTGGGGTTTACAAGAGGTTTAATGAAAATTTGGCACTTTCCCAACTTCTGGCAAATACTCTTGGGTTGTCAACTCATGCAAGCAAGTTAAGATCCTGAAAATGTCTAATGACTTGTTCTCACTGAACAGGGAGGTGAAAAGTTTTACCTGAGAAACAAAACCCAAGTGAGCAAACCAATGCTCTATCACACTGGCCCTGAGCTCACCATCGCTGAAGTTATTGAAAGGCTCTGCCTGAACACTGGATCTGTTCCCAACTCTTTGTTATTGCTTTCGAGAGGTCCAATATATTGCAGCTGACAGGGTACATTGAACACGAGTATGTGAGGGGGGAGGAGCAACATCCAGGTGTGTCAAAAGTCACATCGTCCTTACTCTGATGTCTGCTGCTCTTTCTTTCAGTTATGACAGTTCGCTGCTTTGTCCTGGACCAAGAGCTCATTTGCTGGCCTTCGTGCCTGTGTTTTTTTTCCTTGGTGGTATGAGCAGTTCATTAAAATTGTGCTAGAAGAAATTGCCAAGTGTGAGCCTTCAGGCAGATGACATCTTCTGTACWCAATGACATGTCCAAATGGCACAGAACTAACTGGCGTCTCCAACAGTGAGCTGGAAACTCTTCACATTATCTGTGTTTTCAAGCATATTATTTCCTCTTTCCTGTTCATGGATATTTGTGATCAGCAAGAGKCGACATAGCATGATATTATTTTAAACATAACTCTTCTCAGTTCAGCAGTCTCACCGTTCTCCAGTCATACCACCCTAGAGTGATATTCATCTTGGTATAAACTCCTAAATGGAGTCAGCTGCAATGATTAGGCCATGAAGCTTCTTTAATCCTGATTTGAAAGAAAAATACTTTCCTAGGTCCCAGTGCCCTCCAAGCGCTCCCTGACATGTGCAATATGTGGCAAAAAAAAATACTAGGAGCTCTCTCAATGTGGTAGAGCACAACTGTGCCTGCATGTGCACGAGAAGCATGCGTTTGAGCCACTAGGAAAAAATACCACCAACAAACAAGCTCTGAAACTTTATTTGCACTGAGTCTCAAAGTAATAAACCTGTCTCATTTGTGAGCCTTTCGCAATCTCCCATCACCAGCTGCCTGTGCATTAGCCCATCTGCCTTTCTTTAAATGTCTTCATCCTGAGCCTAACTTGAAGAGCGCATTTTTTTTTCACCATTGGTGCACAAACCAGATGAAAGAATCCTCCAGAGGAAGGAGGAAGTAGCTCTTTACATCCATGTGGCAAAGGGATTAACTGCTCAGCCAGAGAAATGTAAGCATGGAGATGTCATCCTTTTTTCCACAGCCTGAGGTTTGGATGTAGCCCTGATATCTAACCCTCCAGCTTTCATTAGCACTCCTGTGGATACAGTCTTCTTTGGGATCACTCTTAAAGAGGGTTGTTCTGATTTCTTTCAGGATGAAGTGCTCAGAGGCTCTGCAAGAGTGAAGTCCATTAAGGAAGATACCGATTGAATCAACATCCGTAAAACAAAGCACACCAAACTCAATGGGAGTCTCTCTTTTTGCTTTGGCAACGGTGTGATTGAGTTGCGGAATGGCTTACAGGAGCTATAGTTGACTATAAATTCCTCCAACTAAAAACTGTAGGCATCAGTCTTACTCAAATTAGGTTTTTAATATTCTTCAGTTTTATAGATGTATCTTGGATAACAGCAGAAGAAATCAGATGTTTTATTATAACTAGGCTTTAAGAAGTCTCAAGTCTCTTTATATAAAACACTGGCTTGCTGGCCTGGCAGGCTAATTAAACTCTTCAGAGCTGCATGATATTCCTGGCTTTATATAACAGACTTCTCTTCATATAGTAGTAGCCCTAATAATGATTATCCCTGAAATATGTTCAAACTGCAATAATCTTTCCTTGGACAACTAATTTTTTCTCCAGTGATATCTCAAACACCTTTGTTCCTATGATGCATAACACCTCAGTCCCTGGCTAGCACATTTTACTCTGTAGCTGGATTTCAGACCTCGCAGGGGGTCCCACGGCCCAGAGCCCTGGTCCTGACCGAGTTGAAAGCCACTCCACCTGATAGAGCTGCCGTAAGGACTCAGACCTTACAGAGAAGAAAGTGCTTAAATGAGCCTACATGAGGTCATGGTAAATACCTACATTCAAAAGCACAGGGTAGGTGATGTATAATGTTCCCTAGTAAAATCACAGCATTATCAATTTTGCTGACTTTTATACCTCTGGAATGGTAAAAGCAAGAAGAGAAATCTGGCCCAGYGATCCATCATCCCAGGTCTTGAAACAGAGCCAACATCAGGGAAATCTGAGTGAACCCAAGGAGGGCTAAAGCAACAAGTGCATTTTACTGAGCTATGATATCATCCTCCATTTGTTTCGACGGGGGGAGAACAGTTTATCGGGTGTGTAGGAAAGAAGAAAAAAAATGAAAAGCACACACATATATTTAAATATCCAAAGCTGCCTCAGGAAGGAACTTAAAATCTGATGTAATTTCTATGGTGAGTTTAAAAGTTCATTTGTCACCCAGAAGAAAAAGAGAAATAAAAAAAAGACAAGAAATGTCTGTCGTGCCCTTGACGTACGTGATTTTGACGGGAGCTTGTTTAGCGCTGATACGTGGCAGCACCTGACGGGTACTGCTGGGGGGATAGGAAGCGGTGGCAGTGCAGCAGGAGCGGGAGCGGGGGCGAGCGCTGGGAAACGGGAGCAAACTGCAGCGGGGGCCGCGGGAACGAGCCTGCTAGGATGCCCTTTCGATCGATTTCTGGCTGTCTGCAAACTCCAGAGTGGCAAAATTCAGAGAAGGAAGACCAGGAGACTTGGCAAATGTACGATGCCCAGCGTCACCCTTTTGCATTTCCTTTCTGTTGGAGCGCAGAGCCGTTTGCCAGAGCCTCCAACCCTTGAATCACTTTTCTCTTCCTTGCCCCGTCTAGGCCATGTATGTTTGGAGAGAGGCATTAAATTCATTCTGGAGACGGAAAAAARGAGCAAATCATTAGGAACGCAGAGGATGCTGCCTAATCAGCTTTCACAGTGTATCAGATGATAGCTCATTGGTTTTTATGACTTGACTTAATAGCTCCCCTTGCGGACCAGTACAAAGCGGGCGTAATTAGAAGTCATTACGTAGTGTAATTGGGTGGAAAGTGCAGAGAGGGCCCCTGACAATCAGGACCGCCGTTCTGATTGCTGTGCAGGGCTCGGCGAGGGACCCCRTGAAGAATTCAAGGCCTGGGAGAATTCAAGATGAAGCAGCAGGACGAGCCAGGGCTCAGCTCGGTGACTGGTCCACGGGTGGCCAGSGAGCATTTCAAGGGGAGGGAGACCTGAAGGGGCCCCCCGGCAGGACATGTGGTTTAGGCAGCTGTTTTATTTATGAGTACTGATGTAGCTGGGGAGACAGACCGGGGCGAAGCTATGGGGAAAGCATCTTCCCAGGAGCATCGCTGTGTCCTCTCCTTGGAGGTGTATTGCCGCCCTTGGAGCTGGCGCTGGCTGGCTCTGCGAGAACCCTCTGCAACGGCTCTGCGGTCTGCCCAGAAACATCAAACTGGCCTTTTGTCAGCGGCTGCTTTTTAGCTTCTGAATTGCACAGCTCCAAACATATAATTGGTTCCCTTTTATCCAGGGCTCCAAACGCACTGATTCAGAGATCCAGGAAACATTGCCATTCCCGGCTGTGGGAACTGTACATTTTTTCCCCCAGTGCATTTGACTTCAGCCACGTCAGTTTTGTAAGACGCCAATCTAAGAGAAGACTGCCAGCTTTCACATGTTCACCTGTTTGAAAAGCTGCACTTACGGCATCTTGCATCTCAGCTGAGGGAAGCTCCTTGAGTGTTTGCTTTTTCCATAAAGAAGAARGTTAATAGACAGCACATGATGTATTTCTTTTTGCTGAAATTCAGACCAAGGAGAAGAACACCAGTGGCTGTGCACAGCAAACACTGTTGCGTTAATGCCTGTAAGTGGCAGCAAATGATACCCATCCCCATCTTTTGCCACAGGAAAGTTCATTGCCCACTGCTGAGTAAATATGTGGGCATTTCGGTTCCCTAGAAGTCAGAGAAGTCCCTCATCAGTGCTGCTTTGAGTAAGTAAATCCCAGCTGCTGGGCTGCCAGTTTGGACAGTGGTACAAACCAGCCGCACTAAGCCCTAGGGTGTGAGTGCTCCCTGGGTGTTTCTGGAGCTTGTTTCAGCTCTCTGCAGATTTCTGTAAAACACAGAATAAAATGAAGTGATTTTTTAMAAGGCTTTTCAGCTGTTTTAAGGCCAAAAGGAACAGGCGTGACCCTCTGGCACAGCCACCTGCATCAGCATCACACCCATAGCTTCTGGTGCAGCAAGTGTCTCATTTTTGTCAAATGTGGAAAAGATTGGCTTCATCTTCTGGTCTAGAAAATCATGCCTGATGTTTTTTTTTCTGAATTATAATTTTAAAATAACAAACTGGAATTGCTCAGCAGGGCAAACTTCAGGACTAACCACAAWCACAAGCCTAGCTGGAGGAAGCAACAAACTAGGAGGCATTACCAGGTTGTTAGCATTAAAACCAACAAAATGGAAGGAAAATCCATTCCCTAGTCCCTCCTCATGTGCTGGCCTCTGGTCAGTACTCCCAGGCTGCTCTTTCCACCATCAACATTAAAATTACCCAGGCCTATCCAGTCATTTAAGTACAAAGCAGGAAAGAAGGGGGAATGTTCTACAAAACAGCCGTCATCCTAATCACACTGCCATAATCCAAGCCAGCTGAGTTATCTGTCATTATTCAAAGCCAAACAGAGACAGATTTAGGCAGACGTGATGGGGTCATGTAGTAGACTCATCACAGCAGACTAGTGTATGTTTGTATCACTAAATGCTATGTTGTCCTTTGCACACCACCTCGCTGTCTCCCTGGTGCCACCACGAAGGTGTTATAGACACCCAGTGCGCAACCTGCCATGGGAAATACCTGTGTTGCGTCTCATAACATCTTTAAAGCAAGGTCAAATAAGCTTTGTTGTGCCCAGGGTGGCCTTGAGGGCAGGTAGCAGAAGGTGTCTCACCCCATGCCGTGACAAGATGTTTTGCTGCATTAACACAGTGCTGAGTGGTGGGAAACGGATACTGTGAGGATGGCAAATTGCATTCAGTGGTTTACRCTTAACATTTTTGTTTGTTTCTCTTGCTCCCAGGAAAGTAGGAATGGGCCTTTCTTACAGGTGCTATGTTATCAGCAATTTTTTTCTTACCTAGATACCTGTTTGCTTCTGCAAGATGGAGAGAGGCTAAATCAGCTGTCTCTTCTCTCAGCATTCTTCTGTTTCAAGCAAGTGATGTTCGCTGCAATGTGTCCCCAGCTGGTGCCTCGGAGCTGAGCAGGTTTGTCACAGCCCATGGGAAGTAATTGTAGCAGCCGTCTTAAATGAAGACTTACGGAGCCTCTCTGTGTCGACAGAGGGAAGGTAGGAGCTGTGCAAGAGCTGCAGATCCCGGGGAAGGAAATGGGCCCTCTGTGAACCGGAGATCTGGCTTCCGACTTCCCGCATGCTTTTGCACAAGGACTCTCCACTCAGCGCAGTCCATGTTCCGGTGTGACATTTCCATCCGTAACCTTGCCAGGCTAGCTCTGGGGTTTGTCAGGACAAGGAGTTTTTCTTCGCRTGCAGTTTAATCCTCCGCTTGTCCCGTCCGTGCTCCGTTGCAGCCTGACAAAGGATGAAATTGCAGAAAGCACCGTGTCCTAAAACGGAACTAGATGGCCCTTTAGCAACAGTGCGGCTTCAGATACAACGGGGTCAGGGCAAAACGTGCCAAACGTCAGTTTGAACGATAAGAACCATGACTTTGGCTCCACGCAGGTTTGGAGCTGCACCACTAAGTTCATGCGAATTCGGTGTGGTCGAGGATGGGAACCGCACTTCCCTCCAGCTTATCAGCAGGGGAGGTTTTTATGAATTCTTCCCTGCTGCAGGCAAACCTTTGGCCCAAGTGCTGCTCCCAAGAGCAGACACTCTCAGGGCTATTTCAGTGCTCAGAAAAATACAACAACAACAACTGTGCTTCCCAGATACTAATATTTCAGAAACGATAGTGCATTTTTCAAGGCAGAAGACAGCAGCCGAGAGTTCAGTTACACTGTCCGGGTGATTAATGTGTTGTTTAGGGAGCCGACAGGAGCAAGGAGCCTGAGAGAGGGCTGCTCCTCTCCGTGCCTGACTTCTAGCACTGCAGAAAACAAGCGCAGCCCCTGGAGATGCTGTGTGGTTTGTAACTATCTAAGGAGCATTTGAGGTAGCTGCATGTACAATGGGAATGGCCCAAAAAGCAGCTTATGACTCGATGCTCATGCCTATATGCTAAAGACAAGYGTTTGCATTTAACTGCTTCATGGGCGTGACTTATCAATGGAAAAAGTACAGCAACAAGCAAGTGAAAAACCCAGAGGAAGAGAAGGGGATGAGATCTTCCTGATTTAACATTATGTGTGTATAAGGAGCAGGATCCAAGGTGGCATTGGGGTTGGTACCACAGGCACAATGTCTCCTTCCCTGTCTTCTCCCCTTCGTACCACTGAGGTGGCTGAAAGGAGGCAGGAGTTTCCCACAGGCCCCCAAAATGAGGCCCTCGATGGCAAAGGTTCCTGGAGCTGCCCCTCTCGGGGGTGGCGGAGGAGAGCCCTACCAAGTGCTTCCCTCAAGGCAGCATGTACATTTTGCAGAATACTGTATTTTTCATCCCAGTGGTCCCTCTTGCTCCTTCCACCGCCATCTCCCCCTCGGAGACCATAGCACAGTGCACMCATTCGGTAGGCACTGAAAAGCATAAATAAACCAATATTTTGCTGGGTCAGCCCTCTATTGGCAACCTCCRTGTACTTTGTCACTGGAGGCTACAGTCCCACTTAAAGTGACCATTTTGTCTTGGCAGGAATCATTCACTTATTCACTCGCTCCTCAGCACGGCGACTCGGTGCCAAAGCACAACAAGAGCAGCTCCTCAATTGCTCTTGGCTTTCGCTCGGAAAATGACTGCTGAGCTGTGGGGACAGCCCGTGCCATAAAAAAACGAAAAGGGAAAAAAGAACTGCTTGCCAACATCTGAAAAGGAGGAGAGAGAGAGACTCTGTCAGGTCCCGTTCACCCATCGTCCGTAGGAAGAGTTGCAGGGATCCTTCYGATCGCAAGCTGGACACTGCTCTGCAAAACATCAAAAATCTTGCGTGACTTTGCAGAACGATGCCCCAAACGTCCCTATTTTGTAAACAGGAAGTCGCATTGTCTGAAGAGGATATTTTCCTCCTTCAATAGCTGCATGCAGCCTTTTTAAATAAACCCCTTTTACAACATTTCAGGACTGAGAAGTTCATTTCCCTCTCCCGAGCAAGCAGGAGAATGCAGCTGCCACCCAGACGTCCTTTAAATGGGACCACATGTACGCGCTTCGGCTCCAAAAATGAAAGCAAAACACAGCACTGTCATCACCGCACGGCACCGTCAATCAGAGCTTTTCATAATTTGCTGCACCATGCGTATCTCATACCGTGTTCATTATAAGCTTAGAGCAACCCATAATAATAGAGCAAAATGTTTCAAATGTTAGGAGCTCCGGATTAGTAAACGCCGGCTGAGTGGAAATGAAGTTCAGATCCAGTTTCTTGAGGGCTAGTAAAGAGGAATTCCTCTGCTGCTTGCTTACTGAAGTATTTTTCCCAGTGTCACGCTGGTCTGACCATGGTATCTGCTGCCTCCTAGACAAGTTTCTGCTTGTGGTCTGCACCTCCTCCACCAAACAATCAAAATAAAAATTTTTGGCCTGTAAGTTCAGTAAAGTGAGTTTCTCAGGGATGGAGGCAGATCAGAAGAATATTCATATTGCAGTAGATYTATTGGAGGGGTCATGTGGAAAACAAAAGGAATTTACAAAAACTGGTCAAAACTCGCCCTGCAGCGCGGAGCGCCTGCGCGTGCTGGGCTCTGCGCGGGAAGGACGTTCCTCTCCTTCCAGCATTCGCCGCACGGAGAAGCAGTTGGAGCCTTATACAGACCAGCTGGCGTGAGTTTTAAATATTTGTTTTTATTCATCTGCATCTCTGTATAACACAAAGGCTGTATATGCTGAGTAAATAAACATCCACACTAATCTCTGGGTGAGGAGATCTGTGTCATTTTATTCACGCTTTTTACCCTGTACCCTGGGGTAACGTGCCAGGCTGGGAATAAACGGCGTCTGGTACTTTAACCCACGGCTTCATCTCCATAATCCTCTTTTTGCAATTATATTTCTCTCTTGCCTTCTGAGGTGCAAAAAAAAAAAAAAAAAAGTGAGAGGAAAATAAATCCACAAAATGTCTTAAATGCATCTGAAACCTCTGGGCCTGATTCTGTGTTTATTCCGCTTTACTGCCACCACAAAAGGGCAGAGAATCTGTCTGTCTGCGTTTGATTTGCATTTAACTAGATTGCACTGTGATATTTGCTACTAATTTGTTCAATCTCACTAAAAGCAGTTAAACAAATCAGCTGCTTTTAAACATACATGTATTATTAAATACATAAATAAGTACATGGGAGGATTTAATGAGAAGCGATTTTACAGAAGGAAAAATGCTGTCTGTGGGAAGAGGAAAATCGCCCATTTCAAARGTCCATTCGTTCAACAGTAACATGGAATTCACCCCAATGTACACGATTTGACTTCGGTCAAGTTTCTGTGTGCCAGCGCCACCGAGACAGGAGAATCGGGCCTAACGAGCAGCCTTCACTGAGATACTTGAACTCTATTATTTCAATAAACACACCTTATTATTTTATTATGGTGTTTTAAACTAAAGAATAATTTGCATCTTGCTGCAGCTGAAGGCCATGAAAACCTCCTCATTGACTCCAGCGGAAAAGGAGAATTGTGAAAATGCATGTTTTTGTTCATTAAGCCAAATGCTGTAAACACTTGAAAACAATGTAAAAAGACCTGAGAGAAGGTGGGAAATCGATATACAAGGGCATCAATTCACTAGCTGTGCTGACACCACCGAGGATCCAGGTTGGTTTGGATTTGGGATCTGGCACAGAGATGCCTGAAGTCCGTAGTCAGGTCTTTGACCACCTTCCCTCAGCACCACCCCCGCACAAGCATGCTTGCTGCTTCCTGAAGCCCTGGCCACCGCCTGAAGTCATGGCGAGGCTCCTCCAAATATGCAATCGAGATAACTTGGGTTTTGCCACTGCCAGGCACTGTAAGGAGAAGTAAAGGAGYGATGACTGAATGCTTGGAAGTCCTGGATGACAGTGGTAAATGTATGGCAGGGTCTGGGCAGGACAGAGAAATTGTGGGCACATCAATGATCCACACCAAAGCCAAGGCTGCAAAGCTTGGGGTCAGATTGGTTTCCCATAGCAGATGGCAGGCGCATCACTGGAAAATGTGGCATGCTCATGGGTCCCTGCAAAGCCCTTCCTGTGCTATTAATGTTTGTTAGAACCCTTTATTATAATTTCATTAAATAATAGCTCTCTTAAAATGCTCTTTGAGCATTTTTCATGCTGAAGGCTAAGCACTGAACATGCAGCCATTCCCAGTGGCCTTTCAAGTCCAATATTTTTGGCATCATCTASCTTCCAGTGGGGGAAAGAGAAGAGCAAAACCGGAGACAGAAAAGCTTCAATTCATCTGCATGTTGAAGGCCAGGTRAAGGTAGATATCTGTGGTCCAAACCTGCTGCTACTGAAATAAATGGCAGGTTTGACCACTGCTGCCTGTGGGAGGAGGATGAGGATCGGGCTATGACACGGGCATGGGCTAAAGAGCTGCTGAACAGCATTAATTATGGGGTGGTTAGAGGAAAAGTGAATCCCTGGCGGTACGAGAAATTACTCAGTGGTGGAGCAATGTGGGGTTGTGCCTTCTATTACTGGACTGCTCTCGTCCAGTGTTCAGTCTTGGCTTCCCCAAAATATTTTTTTTTTCGGTGGAAGAAGACAGCATGCAAACACGTTCCTGATGAATGCATTGTGGCTGGCTTCATACATCAGCGTGAGTGGGGATTTTTCAAGCATGGTGACAGGGGAAAAAAGTCTTGTGCACTCTGCAGATGTATCTTTTAAGATAGAATACAGGTCATGTCTAGGAATTTAGGGACTGTCATATGGGAACAGTTTACAGGGCTTTTAGAGTTTCTTTGCTGCAGTGTTTCACAGCAAGATAAATTCTCATCTGCTACCTATCACACATACCTAATTGCACAACAGTATACCGTGGGGAGATATGTTTTCCTTGGTCTTGGCTCTTTGCCTTGCATTTTCCTCCTACCTGATACAATTGMAGGTATAATCCCTATTCTTACACATGGTACACATGTGTATCAGTTTTTCATATCATAGAATCATAGAATCAGTAAGGTTGGAAGGGACCTCTGGAGATCATCTAGTCCAACCCTCCTGCTCAGCAGGGTCACCTAGAGCATGGTAGACAGGGCTGCATCCAGGCGGGCCTTGAAKATCTCCAGAGAAGGAGACTCCACAACCTCTCTGGGCAACCTGGTCCAGTGCTCCATCACTCTCACAGGGAAGAAATTCCCCCTCACGTTCAGGTGGAGCTTCCTGTGCTTCAATATGGCACATGTCTCTCTAAAAGCTCCTCACCTTGACAAATCCCAAAACAGCTTTCCTCCTGGCATTTGCATTTACCTAGGGTTTTGCATTTAACTGGGGTTCCTGTTGCTCCAGGCACGGAAGCCGGCCAGGGCTCAGGGAGAGGGTTGCCCAGTCCTCACATGCTCCACGYCATGGGGTCTCTTCTCTCTTCATTGAGCAAGGTTGACTCAGCAAAGACTGTGGGTCTAATGCCCARGGAGCCTTGTGGAGGAGGCCAAGCACCAGCTGGGATGGGAGCAGGGTTCACTGAGCCCCACACCGATTCATTGCCGAGATGAATATCCCTTCAGATAGACACATGGAGTTAATTAATTCAATGAAGGTGTGTTTTTTTTTTTTTTTTCCTGGAAACAAACATTGCTTTTAGCTCTGGGATATACTATTACGGCACAAAGGGAGGAAAAATAAAATTTCAAAGTTGAACTTTTTTGAGGCTGTAAAGACTGCAGCTTTCAAAGTGCATTAGTAATAGTGCTGGGTGGTAGGAAACATGAGACTCATCCCAGGTCATAGAGAAGTTCACTTGGCTTTGCAAATCAGGCAAACCTGGGTTR
Organism: Rhea americana; assembly: GCF_003343005.1. NCBI lineage: Eukaryota > Metazoa > Chordata > Aves > Rheiformes > Rheidae > Rhea > Rhea americana. The sequence goes on from NW_028186390.1 coordinate 1,290,650, forward strand.
TGGCTGTGCGTCAAAACCATAGTAAGTTCTCGTTAGGCTTGGGCCAGCTCCAATACCCAACCAGGAGAAGCAGGGCAGCTTGACGACGACCTGTTCCATTTTGGTTAATAACACACTAGTGACCAGTCCTGAGACATATGTGCTGTAAAACAGAAGACAGCTCTGTGAAACTCAGCTATAACCCGTACCACTGAGTTTCACCAGCTCTAGGGACTGCTTTGGTTTTTGAAGGGTTTCTTTCTTTCAAAAACAGTATTGCATAATATGTGTATTTACTGCTCTGTAGTTATATTTGGGAGACTTAAAGTAGCAGAGCAATTAGCAGGGCTCTATTACTCTATTTACCTTTTCTCTTGTTAAAGTGACACAGCGCAATTAAAAAGCCGAAGCTGCTTCAGTGGTCTTATTTTGATTTCCAGACACCTACATATTTACTGATGGAGATGCTGATCCCCCGGCAACGGGTTTAAGCCTAATGGTGATAGGTTATGTTTTGCAGACCTAGTTATGTTTTGCAGGTCTTAGTTATGTTTTGCAGATCTCTTGGAAGTAGCCCAGGGACCTGCACGGGTCTGTGGGCCACAGGTTGAAAACCACCGATTTATTTATTTGTGAAACACTACCCTCTGCTGAATGGGATCCCAACTGCTCGATGGTGTTGCTTGCACCTCGTGCTCGGTCAMAGCAGTGAAACGGACATTGTGTTCAGAGCCCACTCTCCTGCTGATGCCTGCTGCCATTTCATGCAACCCCCTTCATAAGCTGGTCAGGCTTTATTTTTAAAGTAGATTCACAATTTATTGCCCTTGCTGCAAGGTTCTTCCAGGCCTTCGTGCGCTCACAGTTGCAGGAGAGCTAAACAAAATTGATCCAGTTCCCCTGGCAGTTTGACATCTTTCTGGCAGGGCTCATGAGGCATTTGATCAGAAGTTCAAAGTTCTTGRTATTTTGGCTGGCTTTCCCTGCTGTCAGCCAAGGGCTATCGTCCTGCCGTGTATTTGGGGGATCTGCTCTTCTCCAGGGTAGGGTGGGCTAGAGGCACCCATACTGCATTGTTCAGCAATGGCTCAGGCATCTAACATGGTACAACCATGAAGTGCAGAGCCTAATCTGAGCTAAAACACCTTGCTTCTCACACACAGTCTACACCTGGTACTTGAGGTAGCTCCAAAAACAGCAGAGACCTACTGTTAGGTTTGACCAACCCCACTATGCTGTGCTGTTTCTATTAAAATAAAAGATCACTATGCAGGTGCGTCGGTTAACTCATTAAGSTTCATCCTGGTTTCCACATTACACCAGTGTTAAGTCGAGCTCAGCACAGTACTTATATTAAATAACGGCAAATAAATAGATTTGGGTAGAATAAAAATGAGGCTGATATTGTCTCAAAGATAAAGTGTCCAATTCTTTCCAGAAAAAATATGGTCAAGAAAGTGGAAAAAAAAGATCTGCTATGAATAAAACCAATTCTTCCGTTGTTTCCATCAAATGCAGCCAAAATCTGGAGGTATCAGATTAGTGCTGAGAAAGCCTACTCTTGTCACTGGTATGTTGGCATTCAGCAGTTGGGGCAGTTTGGAAAGCTTGACAGTGTTTGTTTAGGRTTCTCTTTGTTGGCTTTTTAAAAACACATTTTCCCTTGAACCTAGAACAATTTTGAGTAACAGTACAAAGGTGATGACAAGGCAAGTGGTGTTGTAATCCCTTGCATGGACAAGATCAGAATCCAAAATGATCTTGACAAAATGAGACATTAACTGAAATAAATAGTATGCAACTCAGTGAGGACAAAGGTGAGTCATAGTACTTCACTAGCACAGGGTAAGAGGTCCGCGGAGATGGAGGAGGAGCTGGGAGTCTTCTTCAGGAAAGGGCCTGGGGGCTGAAGTGGGCCACAGACTGGGATGGCTGTCAGAGAAGTAGGCCAAAGATAGTCAAATGCACCATATGACTTTTTAAAAAAAGGCAGAGGGCACACTGAAATGCAGAAATGAAAGYGTCACGTGTCATATCTGTCTCCCTGTCATACGCGCATACTCAGTCCCTCTGCTTGGCTCAGCACTTGTAAAGCTGCAGCTGCAGGAACAGGCCAATTTTTGTGATCCAGATGTCAAGGAAGATCTGCAGAGAGTTTAGCCAATAATGATGAGAGGTCTAGAAAACATGATTTCTGCAGAAAGACTGAAAGAACTGCGCTTGTTCAGTCCTGAGTAGAGGAGACCAAGGGGGAAGGCATGATACTATAACCCAAGTATTTAAGCAGAGGGAAGGAATAATCTCTTATTGCATCTGCTTGGGAGTAAGACAAGAAATCATGGGCTCAAACTGTAGCAAAAGAGCTTTAGGTTAAAGCTAATGGTGCTCAGGCATGGAAGAGAAAGTGTCTTCACAGGGCACCTCTTGGGAGAGRTTTTGATAGTGTTTGGCACTTGCTAACGCCATGTGACCTCATGAGCTCCCTTGCAGCTCCGTTTTCTGTGATTCCATAATAATGACAAAATTACATGCTGACAACATAAGAGCAGGGATTATGTGTTTTAGGATTAATATAATTAGGCTAAGTATGAATCAGATGTTTTTAACTACATGTAATTAGAACGAGTAGAGGAACACCTCYTTTTGCACTGCACAGTGAAAAAAAGATCGAGAGAGAGTCATCTCTGTGTTGGGTCCAAACCTGTAGCAGCACAGAAAGAAGATGATGAGAGACATCTGCCTTCCATCCTCTGATCCAGAAAGTCAGGTAGGACTGTTCAGGAAGATTAGGACTTGTGAGCTTTAAGCCTGCTGTGCAGTGCTATGCCAAGTTTTGTTTGTATAACCATAGCATTTCTGCAGCCATGCATTCACTGCCTTAATTAGCATCAATAAACATTAACACTGGCTAGATTTATTAGGAAGCTTTGGGTGCCAGCTTATTTTAACTCTGACATATCAGCACATGAATTCCAAGGTTTGATYATCCCTAGAGCTGTCTATTTTAAGGCCATAAAGGCTCGTTCTTTGTTGTCTAAATCTCCTGCATAATGCAGGAAATCTGCATCATAACCCTGCATTGAGCCCATGTGCTGGAACAGAGCCTTGTTCTTGGATTGACACCCAATCTTGATTGAAAATCTTCAAGTGCGGAACAGTCAACCACATCCCTTGGGAGAGCCCCGATGGATAATTACATTCATTGCTCAAAACATGCCTAGTTTCTTGCTGGAGATGTTTTAAATCTGGTTTCCAGTCACTGGGTATACCTGGGTTTCTCTTTATCTGATAGATCACAAAATATCAACTAGCAGTTCAGGAAAAAGCTACTTATTCCCTACAGCCACACACAGCCTGCAGCTATCAGGCCAAGAAATTYGAGATTGGTAGATATCTGTCAAAGAGCTTGTTCCAACTTCAGCTAAAACTGCTTTTGGCACCTGCTTCCAGACAGTTTAGTGGAGGCTCTTCTGGTTTTCTCCAGTTTTTCTTCTGGTAGTAAGTCATTTACTCAGAAGCAGATTAACGATTAACCCTGTCTTGGCCACAGTGCTGCCTAGTGAGACACGATCTAGGAAATAACCTTTGGTTCCAAMTGATTTGGTGCTGAGGAGGTTTTTTTCTTTTCTTTTTTTTTCAGACGCTCGTTTGAAGGCAAAGTGAGCTGGCAGCCCCTCTGCCATGTGTGAGCAGAGCTATTGGTGCTCTTCAAGTGTGCTCAGCACGACAGCTCTAGTCGGACCTCAGTGGAAAATTGCTTAAGCACTAGCAGCACGTCCATCGTAGTCCTGTGTTTCAACACCAGCATCTCCCTTCATGCCAGCGGCAGTGGGTGTCTGAGATCACATAAAATAGGCTCAAGAAGAGATAAGACCAGCAGCATGCCATGGATATATTTTAAAGGCAACTCACTGTATTTGTTCACCCCCCCCTCCAATACACCCACGTGTTCCGGGAGGGTGGTGCATGTCCAACACATGGAGCAGCATTTCTGTCTGCTCCAGCACCCCAGTGCAGAAAGTTTGGCGGGAGCAACTCTTGTATGTGAAGAGCCAGACCCTCCTGTTTCTTGCACAGCTCCCTCTCGAAAGGGGATGTCGCGCTGCAGGCTCCACCATAGCAAGAACCGGAGTGGGATTTTGGAAGGTGGGGTTTGAAAGTGCTAGCCCCTAACTGATCACTGGTTTACTGGAGAACTGTCCCAGCATAGCTCCAACTGCTAGACACAGAGATGTGAAGATGTGTTTCTCTGACAAATACTTCATTTCCTCAAGGAGAGAAGAATCTAGAGATGTTCTGAWATCAGGCCACTTTCTGGAAGACTCTAAGGAAAAAAAGAGAGGTGGACAGGCTGTGCTAACCACATCAAACTCCTTCGAAACTTCTTGCTGGAAACAAGAATGTGCAATTCCAGTCTCCCGGTTGCTGTGCTAGCAGAGTGGTTAAGCCAAATGTCCAACAGACCCCTGGTTGCAGTGGTATCATATGTGGTCTGTTATCAGAGATTTCATACCAGCTGGGTGACAGGAGCTTGCCTGAAATCCAGGTCAGCTCAGGAGCTGCTGAACTACTTAACTTCTGCTTGTATTTGTCTTATAAATGTACTAATACTGTGTTCTGTTGCCATTAATGTCTGACATTAAATGCATTAATTTCCTAATAGATCTAAAGCAAGAGCTACGAAAGGCTTTTATTTTTAATGAACTGAAGACTGTTGTGATCTCATTCATCCACCCATGAAATCCACTAAATGACAAGGTCCCATTTCTGGGCAGCAGGGTTAAATGCGCTGCAGACAAAAGCCAGATTTTCCTTTCTTCTGCATGCCATGGGCAGGATCAAAGGACTGGGGAAATGGACATTAAAGCTCTTGTAATCAAGGACACAGACTCCTACCCAGCATGCGCCAGCCCCCTTGCAGGCTCATGGAAATGCTGCTGAGAGAGTTTGCACGGGAATTGTGGGAGCTCTGTGGAGCAAGGTGGGCAAATAGCTAAGGCCAGTGAGCAAGCGCTGGATGGCCCACGTTCTTCAGGCATCGCAAAGAACTTCCCCYTGGAGCCCAGCCAGAAGGGCATATTCCTCTTGCATTTGGTGCTTCTCTCGGTTTAAAAAAYGACTTTCTTTATTAGCCTGTAATATCTCTAGGACTCACCAGATGGTGCTAGTATAGATAACCCTACAAACTATGTGGCTGAATGGATGGGCAAGCAGGTCTGGGGAAAAAGCAAAGCAAGAGGGTCAGTTTGGTTGCAGTTCTTTTTGGAAATGGTGATAATGCRCCAGAAAAGTTTTGCTCATTAAGCACATTTCTCTGCGATGGGAAAAGCATCATAGCAGCAGTGGCATGGCTTCGTTGTCCAGGCTTTTCTCAGGTAATAACGACGACAAGTAAAAGGCCTGGGAAGCAGTTCTCCAGGGATATGGTCAGRGATATGCTGAGAACCTATGTGATAGAGATCCAGGTGGGTCTGCAGGCCATTCCCCTTGACTCACTGTTCAAACTACAGGACCTGGCTTTTGAGGTGAGGAGGAAGGTGACCTTCAGAGAAGCTGGCCAGTCATTTCTGCCCTTGCATTTCCCTTTGGTTCTTGTGCTTTAAAAATACCTTATTCAAGTAACCTTTTCAAATGGTCTTGAAAGGAAGGTGGAAGAAAGCCTGCCGATGTCTCCCAAAAGGCAGCAAACTGGGAATAAGTTGTTTCTAAGCACGTATGAGTTCATTTGCTTTTCAAAATTTGCATTTATTTTTAACTGGATTAACATCCAGCTAATGTGGATGTCAACCAGTTGGAATGCAATCTTGGGAATTATGGAGGAATTTATTGCTGTTGATACAAACCAAATGTGATGAAGTTGGAAAGCATACGAGCTTTATCTGCATGGACTTCATGTCACGTGTACACTCTGCCTTTCTCCTAGGTTGACTCTTAAGCAATCCAAATGGAAAGAAATACTTCTACTGTGGCTCCCAAATGACTAATATGATACAATGTATTGCTTGGCTCGAGGTTTAAGAGAAAGAATAGGAAGCTTATTACTCAAACTTTCTTTCTTCTGATAGGAATGGCCTATTATATTACATATTTAAAATATTTTTTAGTTAGTATGCTCTTCTGTTTCATTTGTCACTATCTATCTGAGTTACAAAGCTTATTGTAGTACACACATACGCATAAAGATAGCATCCTTAGTAACCATTTATTCTAAGCATGTTGACAGACCAGGTCCACCGGCCTTCTCACTGCTGAAATCCTGTTTTCAGGGAACACGGACAGCAAACAGTCGGAAGCAGAGAGGATGGGCTGTTCCTCTGTCAAAATATCAGGAAATTGTAACCAAAGGTTTACTTTTCAAGTTTTGTAGATAGGTAGGATGATTGGGAAGCTTCAAGGGAGGCTATCAACCAAATGTTTTTTGGAATCACATGCAAGGCAGAAGGGAACATGCTTCCTAAAGGTCCCATTGACAGATGAACTTCTTTCTGTGATCATTAAAGTTGTAAAGTTTCCCTCCTCACCCCCTCATGAAAGCTGATAGGCTTTGCATGACAGCCCAATCCAGATTTTGGAATCAGACATTGCCCACTGAAGGAGGAGTGTGCCACTCCCCCAGCGAATATGCTCAGGGAAAGCACAGCGTGGACCCACTCCTCATGCAACCGGCTCACGGATCCCTTTACAGCACACTGGCAGGAGAAAACAGGGGCCACAACTGCTGAACCCCAGACGTGGGTCAGACCCTATGCAGAGACTCCCCACCCTGGTGGCAGGRTTGGCTCAGAAGCCAGGTCGTTGCTTATGGCTGACAAGTGCTTTGCCTCCTCTTTCCATATAAACAGTAGAAAATGAATAGAAGCGCTCGCCGGGCATCAGCTCTCCCACAGAAGAGGATTCTGAGATCCTACTGCACTTAAGGACAGCTGGCTACTTTATTGCTTCATTATGCATCTAAATCTTACATGGGAGAAAATTCATTTGGGAATGGTGAGGCTGCCGCAGGCTTCTGGTATCGCCATTCCTACAAAGACGTTTGCTGTGTGTATGTTCTCCTTTGCAAAAAGACCTAGCTTTACAGCAGGAGATCCCCTTGCACTGARGGATAGCAATGTGAGTGATGGGTTTGGGCATTCCGTCAACAAGTTAGAGAGATGACAAAATATTAATGGCAGGCTTTAGACTCCTACCTCATACATAGGATTTCTAGTAACCCTATATAAGGGTGCTGTCTTTGGCAATGTAAGAGCACTGAAGAATATGCATTTGGGTATAACTCCTAATTTCTCAGCTTAGACCAATTTTTAGTTCTATTTGACAGTCTTCAGGAATAGAGGTAGGCAATCTTTGGGTAGTAGCTTTGGGGAAAGTGACTTAAATTCATCATTCTCTTCCTTGTAACAAGGAAGAAGTTATAACTCCTTACCTCCTTGCATTCCTACGAAGCTTGACTCATTATGGTATTACAGCATCTTTGGCATAAGGTTAAATTCAAAATTAGTATTTCATATTATTTTATTTCTTTTATTTATTTCAATATTTCACATTACTTTATGTCTCCTTGGAATTTCAGGCCCTTTGAGATATTACTTCAGAATCACAGAGCTGCTGAATTGTGATGGTGGTACTGTCCTGACACGAGATCTGACTTGGACTGTTTACTCTTGTTTCGCAATTCACAGCTGAGCTATTCCTTATAAAGTCCCTTGAATGGCTAGAGGGCTTTAAAAAGTCTCTCATCATTGACTAATTCCATAATTTTTGGAAACAGAAACCTCTTGTGTTTTTTCAATAAGCACTTCTCCTCTTGACAGTGCTACATCTTTCACAAACACAGCAAGAGTAACCTCTGGACTTCGCCTGCAGCAGTGAAGTATGAAATTTTGAATTCCATGGGTCACTGTTTTTGCTTTAGCCAGATGTGGATAAAAGGCAAATGGTGTTTTATTGTTGTTTTTTCAAGAAACAGAGAAAGGTTTGTACTAAGGTACACTCTGTATCCTAAAAACAAGTGGCCAACATGTGGCTTGAATATCGCGAATTGCCATTTCAAAAGATGAAACTTGAAAAAAAATATTTTGAATTTAAATATTCTGTCTGCAGCTAATAAAGTACGTTATGACTTTAAATTGGATTTGAGAAAACTTACAGGACTGCCACAGCCTTACTGGTGAGCTGGTCATTAACAATGTGACTGGTGGTGTAGTTGATCCTGTCTTGGTGGTTTTGCTGGCATCACAGGTATCAGTGACTTGTGGTAAATGAACAGAGGAACTAGTTTTGGAGAAAAACATGTAGTGACATCCTTTTCTCTCTCTCTCTCTCTCTCTCTCTCTTTTTTTTTTTTAACTCTGAATAGATTGGGTTATTTATTAGAAATAAATTGCAACCCCTGTTTGCRGTGATGGATGAATCTATGGAAGCATTCATTACTGGTACTCATCTTATGTAAACTCTTTTGGAGAGTGAGGCACGTTCAAAAACTGCTTAGCTCAATCTCTTAGAAGTCCTAGTGTCTCTCTGCTGATTTAAACYCTCTGTTTCTTGCTTGGGTGGCTGGATGTTGAGTAGCCAGAAGCGAATACCTCACTTCTTGAATGTCATGAGGAAAAGCATCGTCATGGCAAACTTCGTGGACCTCATCACTTGGCAACACTGCCAGAAAACAACTGAAGCTGTGAAATCCATAAATAACCAAGTGATAGCTTCACTGTTTATTTGTGAAAAGCATTTTTGTTTTGCATTACTTAACCCGGTGCTCCTTATTACATACACACTGGACAATATTTAGCTTCCCAGCCACTGTCTGTGCATCCCACTACGGTGGCATGATTTTGGCTTCCAACAGAGTCTCCTCCAAGGGTCTTGTGTCCTTAAACTTTCTATTGCAAAACCAAAGATAAAGATGTTGATCACAGTGAATCACACAGCAGAAATTACTGGCTCATGCCGCAGCCTTGATTGCTGCTGCCTTTGGCCTGGTGCTTGACAACGCACTCACTGGATGCACCAACAGCCCAGTCATGACCAGCCACTGAATTTGTGGCTTCAACRGGCTCGCTACACTTTAAGGAGGATGGATTCAAAGTACTAATAACTGTCAGTTGTATATAGTCAGGTTCTCAGCAACTAGGGAAAGTTTTTTAGAAATGCTAGAACTTAGTTTTTCCCTGTTTTTCTGATGCTGCTTAATTTCATCCTGTCAGTAAGATCACAGTACTGCAGAGGTGCACACCAGAGAAAATGCATGCTAGTTCTCAGACACTAGTCAGACCTCTAGAGTTTCAGGATAATCCTCCATGCCTTTACCTGAAATTCCTTCAAGTGTCTTTACAATCACTTACGACCATTACTGGACTTATTTTATTACACATGCAACTGCTGCATAGAAAAAAATGTCAAGAAAAGGAAAAGTGTTCAACTGTTCATTTGCAAGTTTTGAGAGCACCCACTTCATCTTCAAATAACGGGATGCATTTACTTATGCCTCAGGAGGCTTTCCACCCCTGCTTTTGCAGATTTATAAGAATAATCTCTCCAGGGGCTCCCTGACAGCTTGGTGTGGGCAATGGAGGGCACAGCACAGCTGAGCCCTGTCCAACTGCTTGTTCCCAAGACTTGGGCAGACCTGTGCCTGCCCATGCTCTGCTGCACTGTCTCTGTCTAATTCATCGCCAGTGGCCATGGTTGAGGTTCGAGGAGATGCAGTGAGAGAGCTGACTGGCGGCTGCCTGGGCAAAGGCAGCTGGGCTTTTTGGTGGGTGAGGGAAGGTGAAGACATCTCCTCCCTCCCATCCATCCTGCTGAACAGTAGGGCAGGGATCATCTAATCTGACTTGCCACCTTGTGTGCTGCACAGCTTGTTCTGCTGTCAGTAAGGCCTTCCAAGCAGGATCTGTGATACAAACAGTAATGGAAACTCAGACCCACCCCCAGTAGTTTAATGGTCTCAATAACTGAAGAACTTTGAGGATCAGAWATTTTCATCCCTTTCTAATTTGCAATTGAGACCTAGGGCAATTCTTGTTCCTAAAACTTTGGAGTTACTTCAACATTTTAAGCCACAGAACAACTGCTCATATTTGYGCTACAGCCATTTGAAGTCTCCCTGTGAAACAGCTGGTCTCTGATGTGCAAGATACCTGCTTCCCACTATTTGGCTTCCAACAGCAAGAAGATGACTTACGGCCATGAGCKATCCCTTAATTTAACACATCAAAACTGAGTGAAAATAAACAAAGCAGAGTGAAGAACACATGTAGATCATGAACTCACATTCTGCACCTTGCACTTTCGCCCAGAGCACATGTTTTTGCAGCTTATCTCCCTAGGTATCTGTGATGGTGTCTTCTCGTCTGTTTGTTTTCTTTGTGTGGGGATACTTGGCAAGAAACTGCTTCTCTGGGAGAAAAAGAAGTTTCTGCTTCTCTGTGGCCATGGACCAAACAAAGACCATAACTGGACATTTAACTGCACGCTTGCTGCAGGGCATGTCCAAATAAGTGAAATGACTTGCACTGATTTCAACATGTCTTGAGGTAGGATCTGTCCAGATTCTGKTTTGTTCCCTTTCACTAAATTCCTCACCTTCATTTAAATCAATTTTGCTTTCATTTGACTCTTTTTTAATGACAGAAAGCCCTTCTTCAATCCCACAATTCAATTTAATGTCATAGGAGTAACAGAGGTTGAGTCTTGCCTGTACCTCTGAGATGTGAGCTGTGCCTAGGGCAAAAATGCCAAAAATGCATTATTAATTCTTCTTTCTCTTGCCATAGAGCACTTTTCCCTGCTGTTCTTAAGTGAAGCGGTTTCAAGCCAGGTCATTCAAAGGGCCTTTACAAGATATGGTAATATGAATACTTCCCTCTTGGAAAAACCTGGTGCTGCTTGCAAAGGCATAGCTCAGAAATCCTTAGACTAGGGATCCCTGCTAAGGACTCTGAGTGCTGCTGCATCCATCGACTCTCTGATTCTGCAGCTGGAAAACATGCCTGGTGAAGCTCAATTCGAAGCTGACTCAAAGAGCCTATAACCTCTCCGGAAACAGCCCATCTCTAAATTCGCTTGTACTCATTTTCATACCAGAATAAACGTCACTTTAGACTTACCTTACAGGTGGCAGATGTGAGAGTTACCATGCTCCTCACCAGCCGCAAAGCTCTTGATCTCCAAACAGTTTTGCGGATCCCCACCACCTACACAGAAACTCCCTCCATGTCAGCAGGGATCTGCCCACAGGTATCTCTTGGTCTGACCAGAGTCTAACTTGTGAGTRTAAAACCACACTGGTCCAGCCAAGAAGAAGGTGTTACAGGCAATAYGTCCTTCTTGACGATGATGAGTGAAAACACAGCCTTTTCTATGTTCCTGTCATCAATACTGCTCGTAATGAATTGAGAACTGGAGGGTCACGTGTAAAGCTAATTGCTGATCCATGATTCAGTCTGGCAAGGGTTAAGATCAAGTCTTGGGGAGTCAGGAAAGAGAAAGGCCCCAAGTGTCCTTGAAATTTCCATATGACATTTAGGTATCAATAACATCATTGTTCGAGAGCAAGAGCTCATTTTCTGAGAAAGGAGCCTCACTCATTTCAGACTGCGCTCTTTGCAGCTGAGGATGCCAAGCTGCTCCTTTGCACAGAGTTTGGTAGTTCATTTTAAAAATGCCCGAGTTAAAAGAGGTATAAATCAACACTGTTCTGCTGACATTAAGACACACCAATTTAACCATGCTGAAGACACTGACCTAAAAATATTTAATGATGTCAACATTTCTGAGGAAATCTTTTYTATGTGGCATTTCCAAAGATTTTTGGAGTTTTCATAGTTTATTTTTCTTTTTAAAAAGCTACCACCATCTTTTTCTTTAAAGGATTATCTGTTAATCTTACCCTGTTACAAAATACATTCATAATCCTCATGGCAGTCACTTAGCAAGTCTTAAACCTGTCATTAAAATACCTCCTCTTGTTACTACAATCAGCAGTCTTAATCCATTAAGAGGCTCTCATTTTTTTTTCTTTTCTCACTTTGTTCCCAAATGACTTAAATGAAGGTATGACAGGTAGCAAACAATCCCCGGTCTAATTACTTGAAAGAAACAAATAAAAGGAAGAAATATGTTTGTGTGGCAAATTCTTGAGAGTCTGGAAACGAGAGGAGGTAGGAATGTGCCCTGGGAAATTTTAAACCCACTCAAAAACTGCGGGTTTGAACAGTGGTGAATTTAGTCCCTTTAAGGCATCGATGGGGAGAGGCGATGCCAAAAGAGGGGGCGGCTGCGAGCAGCTATAGGCACGGGAAAGTTGTACAGGAAGCTGCGTGGTGGGAAACAGAAAGGACCATGTTGCAGGAGAAGTTACATAGAGCCTGTTATGCACATTATCCCTAAAGGGTATCTTTGGAGAGAGGTATCCATAACCACTCTCAGCAGGTGCTTTCTGTGCAGATTTTGAGCGAAAAACAAGAACTCACTTTCCCTATTCCCCAGAGATCCCAGGCTTTCCTGGGAGCTGCCTGGTAAATGCAGTGCTGGCTTGAAATTGGATAGTACTTGTACAAAAGGCTTCAGAAGATAATTAGGCTGCACTGGGACTTATAAAGGCATTAAGTCCATGAACTTTTCAATCCAAAACAATGTCACAACGATTACATTGGGAATAAGGCATTATGGCCCTTCTTGGGTATCATGCGTTGAAGTTGTCTTGTTAGTAGGGAGACACTTAAAGCAATAAATGAAAGCATTGTGGCCTGGAACAGCTGGACTTTTCTAAGAGCTTGCCTGTATGTGTGTGATTAATGACCAAAATGCATCTTTGTTAAATGGCATTGAAAGTTTGAAGGTATTTCATGGTATTTCCCYTTTTCCATTTTTGTAAGAGATTTGTTCCACACAATGACCCATTGACATAGGGCCTTTTCATATACGCAAAGTGAATACCGTATTATTGCCTATCTGTTGGGTGGCAATAATGTCACATTGTTATTGCGTTTCATGCTGGAGGACCTGAAGATGCTCGACGAACCATTTGCTGCTATTGAGACTGGAGCCACTCAAACATTTTAATGTTGTCATTGTTGTTGGAAAATGCTGCTTCCTCCAAACCAAAACGTCTTGCATTGAGATAGTCCCATTAATAATATTTCCATGGAAAAGTTTTCAGAGTTTCTGGGGTCAATTTATAAGTGGAGAAGGATCAAAATGAAAGCCCTGATCTTCATCCGAAAACAGATGTCTCAGTGGCAACAACAAAAAACAAATCTATTTMGGGGAAGCATTTGAAAGGTTTGGTTCTCATTCTACACCAGCATGAAAACACATTTCCAAACCTCAGAAACTTTCCTGGAATTAGACTCCTGATCTCTGGCTACCTCTGCCAGTAACTTCATGATCTGGCACAGAATGGGCCAGTGCGTTGGCCTACTACATAACAGCAGCTCTCTGGTGGCCTCCTCCATAAGCCTCCAACAGTGCAGAAGACACGGATGACTTTTCATCTTACTCTGTTCACCAGTGGAAGTGTGCAGAATGGTTCATAAAATTAAAAAGCTCCTTCAGACATAGGAGGCATCTATCCAGGGGTGCAACAGTGAAACACAGTGATAGTACAGAAATGAAACACAGTCCCCAAATTAAAAAAAAAAAAAACACATAGGAGGATTACAACGTTGTTACCAGGAATGCATGGGAGAGCTGAAGCCAAGGACTTTGGCAGTCTCATTTTCCATGCTRTCCCAGTGTTGCACCCACAGCACCATAGATGTGGTGTTGGTTTCCATAAAGTGATGGAACCAGAGGTGACAGCAGTGGGCAAACTGGCACATATCACTTGGCTTATCCCATGTCTTCCTCTCAGAGTATACCTTGCTGCAGGATGGGTAGCATCCCAGAACAGTCCCCAGCTATGCCTTACTCCTCCTGTCCCCCAAAACATAGTCTGTGCAGAAGGTGACACGGACAGGATGAGCAGGTGTATCAATGATGGGTGCACCAGCTCCATCCAGAGGACAGCTGCTTCTATAGTGTCTTCCCAACACGGTGTGCAGGACTCCAGTCTTGCAGTCCATTTGCTGGGAAAGAAAGGAAAAAAAAATTTTTTTGACCTCTCATCTGCTCACTGACCCTTCTCTGCTCACCAGTACCACATCTCTATAATGATTTTCTGCACCTAACGGATATTACTCTGACTGGGGAAGGTACAAGTTCGATTTATCCAAGAATCTCACTTGCAGGCTATTTTTTTCTCCTCCACCAACATGTTGGCTTTTATTATTCAACAGGCCATGAGATTGTTTTTCCTAACATCCCCTTAAGAAGGATGTATTTTTCAAAATACTGCCATTCCATTTACTAAAACAGGTTTTGATGTGGCTCCTTCAAATCAAAACCATGAGCTTTCCTCTCCTCACACCCATCAACTTAAAACCTGCCTCCAATGTCAGTGGTTCAGAACTATCCAAATAAAGTAGATACTTTAAGGAGTGTTTGCTTTTCCTCCCAGACTCCTTCTCTTGACGCTATATTGTTTGTGGAAAAAGAGTTCTCTGGGTGGGTCAGTTAGCTGTAGTGGTTAAGGAGCTGTATTTGAAGTCTGGTTCTGTGTAGAAGAAAAACATGTCAAAACTGCCTTGAAAATAAGAGTTAACTTTTTTTTTCCTCCATGTCAGGATGTTACCTTTTTCCCTCTATGAAACAGCTCTTTCCCATGAAAAACAGCTTCACTAGGACATTTGCTGGGTGGTTCTAAAATGTAGTGAACATAAACCTCTTTTCATACCAGGAAAACAAATTGCTTCTTGAATAAGAGCCCTCTGCATTTTAGTTTTGCTTGAGCATTTACTCCTGAGTATCAGGAAAACATGCTTAGTTATTCTTGAGTAAACTTGCCTCCTGGACTGCAATCCCTCAAATTAATGCTATGTGGGGTTTTGTTGACGAAGTTTTTCATTTGAAATGATGCCAACGAGCAGGTTTCCCTCTTCCATTTTCCCCCACCTCTACCTTTTGACTTTAAAGTAGATTCTCTGTGTTACTTAAGTAAACACTCCTTGGAGATACTTCTACGGAGTGGCATGTACGCTGGGAGCCAAAAATGGCATTAATGCATTTTTCTGCTGTGGCTTTGGAATGACGCGCGTCTAATGCGAATGTGTGTTGCCTCGGAGAACGCTCTGTTTTCTATTCTCCCATTTGATTTTGTGCAGCTGGGAAGCCACGTTTCACAGGTGGTTGGTAACCCCATTAGATTATTCATAACAGGTTTTATTTCTTTTCTTTCCTTTTTTTTAAGCAATTAAAATCATGTGGTAAAGGAGGTCTGCAATGATTAGAAGCACTGCTGACATCTATTTCCCAGTTACCTTTTTCTGTTTTCACTCGGGTTAAAATGAGCCCCGCGCTGCTACTCCTAAGATCATGCCACTTACATGAACATGGTTCTGTAGGCCCCATCAGCAAAAGGAGCAAGAAGTGTGTGCTATTTCTGAAGGAAATTATTGTAAAAAAAAGAGGGCATTTGCTGATGGTTTATCAAGGATTACTTACTGTGTGAGACACTTCTGCTGCTCCCCTGGAGAGGAGCAGCAATCACAGCAATAACAATGATGATGATGAATGTTTCTAGGCACTTTTCTGCTGAAGATCCTAGAGCACTGACACATCGTGGACATGGAGCAGTTCACCTGCGGCTGAATTGCAGATCTATGGCAGTCTCAAAGAAAGCACATACAACAGGAGGAGGAAAAGGCCAGAGAGAATCACGGATGGGGAGAAGCTGAGCAAACAGAAGTGGATGTCTCCAGAGCTGCTGAAATGAACCTGTGGCTGCAATTCAGTCTTGACTACAAGGATGCAGTGTGCTAATTTGCAAGCACCCTCCAGGGCCTTCTTGGCCATATTTAGTCCAGCTAGTAAGTTTGTGTCTGCTCCCGAGGAGGACTCTGCTAGATCTAACGTGGCCTGCTCAACTTTTGGTTCCTACAGAAGACAAGGCCCTATTTGCAGATGTGYTGAGCTTTGATTGGCCTTTGTTCAGGCTGTGCCCCACCCCAGCTGGATGGTCAGCTCCAGAACAGCTGAGCTGATTTTCAGAGAGGAAATTCTAGCAAAGGAAGTACTTCACAGCTGTATGTTGTGAACAGGCTTTTTAGTCCTTATGTTTCAAAAAGAAATAGATTCACGTTTAGTTGGAGCTGCTGAGTTTTAAAAGGATTCATGTGTGCAATGCAACAAGAAGGGATGAAAAGAGTAGTATCAAAAAGAGAACCAGTGGCAGGTGGTACCCACAGCAAGAAAATCTTGTGGATATACTGTTTTGTTGACGGCAAAAACGTCAGCACTCAGTAGTCCTCAAAACTCTTAAACGTCTGTCTTCAGGACAGATTCCAGGAGCAAGTCTACAAACCCTCACAGCAGGGACACATGTATAATGCCTTGGTGTCAAGCCCAGCTAGCCACCATTAATATGGCCCTCCTCTGAAGCCTCACACATCCCCAGAACAACATATGCACATCGACAYGCTTCAGGTAGAAAGTCTTTATCTTCCTCTTCCTCACTGTGGTTAAAGGCAACTGCCTTTCCCTGTTGGCTCCTACCATGTAGCTGCCTATCTTCACAGTAGGCCAGTAACCTTTTCCTTTTCTCTGCTTCTACTGGACAGGCTGCTAAATAATTCAGATGCTGAAAAGTGTTCTTTAAAAATAGTCCCGGCTTATTAGTACCCTTCATACATTGAAATTTTCTGCATTGTCTCTTCTCTGCCTTCAGGTCATTTCTTATACACAGGAAACAAGAACAGGATGGCAAAGTTTGCATGAAATATCTWTTCTTGCCTAGGAGAAAACAAACTGCTGACGCAGGCTATGCTCACAGACAGTCCAAACACTGCAAAATCTACAGCCCCACCACTTCTCCAGCTGCGCGTTTTCCCACTCGACCCTTCTGCAATCATCTGCTTGTACACTCAGCCACTTTGGAAATTACCCACCTTTAAGAGCTGACCTTTGAAAAATTCAGGGGGGAAATACTTGAAGAATATTTTGGAAACCAGAGGGTGTCTAAGGTTGAGTACCCACTTCAGCTCACCCAAAGCAAACTAGAGTTGTGAAATGTGTTGTCTGCATGGAAGTGGTGCAGGATTTCTTCATGTTTGCCGGGTACACATGAACCAGGGGAGATTTGCATGAGTTGTGTCCTCTGTGACCCTTCCTTCACAGCTGGAAATGAACTTCTTTGCTTTATCCTGACATCTGTGAGCAATCTGAGGCTGCTCCGTACCGCACATCTTGGTTTTGAAACRTTTTGGGGAGGAAAGATCACATGGGATAAGCCGAATGATATTTTCCAGTTTGCCCAATGGTCTCACCTCTGGGTCTAATCACTTTGTGGAAACCAGCATTGTGTCTATGATGTTAGGMTAGCACATGATCAGAAGTGGAGTCAGAAGCGGAGCTCAGCTATTGAAGGATTTTTTTTTTCCCTGAGGACTCTCCAAATGGGTCTGAATTCCCACTTTTCAAGTGAGCTAATAGAGGGTTTCATTAAGTAGTCATGAAAACACCTAAGAAAAAGAAGCAGACAAACAATTGACTCACATGGAGGTGAAAAAACAAATCTGGTCCTAATCAGCAGACTCTGGAGTCATTTTGGAATTTTATTTTGCAAAAAACAGGCTTATTGCCCCAGAAGGCTACCCACTTTCCTGGCTGAAGGTCAGTTTGTACTAGCYCAGAAGCTTTTCATCATTTCCAGTTTTGAGTTTGGGGCCTTAAGATTCTGCTCTGAGAGTTAAGAGAGGTGGGTCCTCTGCAGGCTGATACTCCTGATGTGCTGGTCAGCTTGCAAAGGCCACTTGCAAGGTCATTTTCAAGACACTCTTTGCTAGCTTAATCAACAGCAGGTTTCCTGGGAGGGCTGGGATCCAGTAGACCCTCACTAGCTACATCCTGCTCGGTGCATACCCCCGATACTGCACAGCTCTGTCTGCTCCCTGTCCCTGGTCATTATGCTTCTATGGATACCAGGAATAAAACTTCAATTCGCCTCAATGAGAGCWGACTTTGTTCAACTCTGAGTGATTTTGAAAATCCCACCACTGTTGTCTCACCTGCTTGGTGCTTCCATTCCCCATGGGATAGTGTGCTTCCTTGGCATTTTCCACTTAGGAAGTCACTGGAGGTGGAAACCATGCTACTGCTTGTTTGGAAGCCAGTAGGATCACTGGCCAACACCAGAAGGCACAAATAAATAACCACACATGGCACCACCTGAAGCGTGTCCAGATTAAGGCAGAGGCTTTAGTTGGCTCGTAGTGGAAACTGTGCTTTTGTGGGTGGCTGGATTCCTATTGGTGACATGAGAAAAACACCCTTCTGCCAACAGCCTCTCCAGGATTCATCCAGCTTCTCCCACTCCTGGTTTTTTACTGTTAGAACTTGATTAGCTGAAGTACCAATATTGCTTGTGTTTCCCTGCTCATCTGCACAAATTGCTTTTCACAAATRTTATGGTCTTTTCTTACCCAGCAAATACAATTTTATGAGTGTGTTTTCCACTCTTCCCAGCTGCAAAGTGACTTTTCCTGCAGCAAGAAGCTAGTCAAAGGTTTTGCTGCAGTCTTGCTTGTTAAGCTGGAGCTACAGAGCGCTCAGGCAGACTACGCGCTTCTCTCGTGTTTCAGCCCTAGCTCACTTATTGGCAACTTGAGCTCTTTATTTTTTCTAGTGCAGGACCCACAGCAACTCATGCTATCTGTGCATGCCCCAGTTCACTCTGGAGGCTTGGGAAAGCGAGATTCCTTCACTTCAGAGAGTCAGGAAGAGATGCAACCATCCTATCAAACTAAACAGAGCAGTTTGCAGTAGAAACTGCAGAAAGGAAGCGGTCTCTCCCCCAAACACACCTTCTCCCCCGGGTGCTGCTGGTCACCCACATCTTTCCCAAGTGCTTTCTCTGCTTTATTTTCATGGAGTCAAGGAAGCAGCTTGCTCTCCAGGATTTGCATGCCTTGGAGGTAAAGGCAGAGGGGCTTCAAGAGAGGAATCCTCCTTGCTGCTGCCTGCCTTGTGGCTAGCTTTACAAACCGGGGAGAGTCATTTGACAGCTCAAACTCTGCAGCCTTTTTGCCCTGCTGTCTGAGCTGACCCCTTTCCCTTGAAATAGAGAACGTGGCAAGTGCTTATTATACAATAACTTGAGTCTTAATCCAAATTTTGCAAGGGATTCAGGATTCCTCTGTGCAGTGCCTTTTTTTTTTTAATCCCCCCCCCTGCCCCAACCCACTTTGCTGCTGTGCTCTGGTAAAGTATTTCTGCAGAGGGGCAAGTGCAGCCAAAGTGAATAGCTTAAAATCTTTTCTCAGTAAAATAAAAACCATAAAAATGATCAGTCTCTGATTCTCTTTGCCGCTAAATTAAAACTTTGCTCAGATGTGATTCACAAACAAAAGCTGCATAAAGGGCCTGGCTCTTAAGTGGTCAGTACTTTCCAATGTTACTTACGTTCATGCAATAAAGGTTGTGTTTTCTAGTCATTGTGCAATGGTAATACGGTGTTAAATCGGGAAGCTGTTTTCATCCAAACTTAGCCCAGTGGCCTCGTGAATCTTGCATGACCAACCTTTCCCAGGCTGCCCTTGCAGAGCTGAATGCAAAACAGGCAGACCTATACAGCTGCTATTCTGACTCCATCTTGCATTATTTTCTTAGGGATTCTTGTAAGAAGTCAGACGGGAACATTACCCTGTGCTAACCCACGCTGCTTGCGGAGCGCAGGTTGGAATAGCTCAGCGCTGCAGTTCGAAGCTCCTGCAGCAAGTACGGCCCTCACAGGCTCTTTACTCAGCCCGTCAGTCAGCTCCTGAGCCCGCACGATTTCCCGTTGGTTTGCATATAAATTCAACCGAAGGGAAACACAGCCAGGTGCCTCCCCAGCGAGGCCTCAGCACTCCCAGCCGCCCCGTCGCAGGAGCGGCACGGCCCCGGTCGCGGCGTGCAGCACCTCCTGCTGCACCCGAGCGTATTTCTACCCAAAGCCTTTGCCAAGAGAAAAATCTGGCCACATCTGAAATAGCCTGAAATGCAAAGGTACTCGATGCTTTTCTTTTCTGCCTGCCAGTCCTCTTTCTTCCAGTTGGTCCTTATGTCGGGGCATTACAAGGAAAGATTGTGGGTTTTTTTGTTTTTTTTTCTGTGAATGTTAGAACCAGTCACCAGATACTCTGGCAGTTACCTGATCGCTCCCGCGTATCCTGCCAGGACTCCCAAAGGAGCCCATCTGCACCTCTTCAGGAGCCTGAAGTTATGTCTGTCTTTGCTGACTCTAGATAATCAGGTAAAACTTTGCCCGTGCCCCAAGGACAGATAATAAAACAAACACAGAAATTCAGATAAACTGTAGGAGAAACCTAACCTCAAACTCATGCTTTGTTAATACAAACAGAAATATGACATATTCCCTTGTCATAGAATTTCATCTGATTCACTGCGTTGTCCCACTTTGCTGTATGGCATTAATGACCATTAAATTATTTTTTTAGTACTTTGAATCAGAATGTTAAGGCAATTTCATTTCTTCTGGTCCACGCTTGTGGTCTGAGAAGAGAAACTCCTTCATATGGAAAAGGCTGTGAAACACTTGCTCATTTGCCCTGATAAAAGCCTTTCTGGGGATAAAGTGGGAAAGGGGARAGCAACGATTCCCAGTACTCACTGGAGCAATTAATAGGAATTTCATACGGAACGTTAGTTTATCTTACGGTTTCAAGCCTGGCAGCCTGATCTGGGGAGGATGATGTTCGTCCGTCGTGTATCACAGAAGCATCAAACGCTGCTCAGAACCGGGGTTCTTGCGAGGGGGCAACACATTGCACCTTACACCCCGTCCCGGCTAGCGGGAGGGCCAGCTGCCGCGCGCCCGCCGCGCTCCTCCCGGGCTGCTCCGGAGCCCCACGGCCGAGTCCCGCGCGTCCCGGCCCCCAAGGACTCGCCGAGGGGCAGCTCCGGCTCCCGCAGGCGCCTGCYGCCCGCCGCCTCCTTCCCAGGGCTGCCGGCTCGCACGCCGCAGGCGCGGCCCCATCTCCGTGCTCTGCCTGTAGAAATAAAAGGGCCACGTAAGAAATATGCTTTTAATAGCAACGTCACCAGTGAACGCCGAGGGTCCAGGTATCAGCCATTAAGTAGAAGCAGGGGTGGAATGAGCATCGCTTGTCTGTTGCCAGCTTCTCTCAACTGGCTTGCATTTAGAAGAGGGGAAAAAAAAACCCCATCACTGTGATCCAGGTAACAGTGAAATATATTTATTGTCAGCAACAGGTCAAAATGCAGAGATATGTTATTCTCAGCAAGCTGACTTCTCATTTTCTGAGCTAAATGCTGGATTCCCTTTCCTCAATTATTCACATATGTGTTCTGGTTCAGTAACAACCCATATGTTGTCCCCCTGAAGAAACCTTGCAATTCACAGGCCTCACCATGTTCCTCTAGAGCACATACAGCTGCTCGGCTGCTCCCCGCTCCGGAGGTCGAGCCCGTGGATCTCAGGGATGGAATTAAGAAAGGCACCAGTATAAAGCGCTTCCTGTTGGGATATAAAAATAAACAATTTACCTACCAGATTGCTAGCGAGGAAGGTTTTAATCCTGCAGCTTCAGTTYAGTGACTTAAACAGAAACGGTCACACTGAAATAACAAACTGATGTTTTCCCCCAGYACARAAACGCCCGGTAGTTCGGCACCTTYGGAGGTGTCYGCCACTGCGCTGCAGCATAACATATTGCWTTCCRCCCTGAGATRGAAAATAAGTACTTTAACCTGATAAACGGCCTTGTTTGCTGCTTAGCAAGCGCTCTGTGGCTTTGATGTACAGTTTTGTCTGGCGAGAGGCATGGGGCAGCAGGATTGCCCAGGTAAACAAGTATGTGCTCTGGTCCAAACACACAGATCKTTTCTGTTAAGAGCTGCAAGGGAGATGTCTCTCTTTCTTTTCTTCTTTCTTCCACCCTCTACATCCCAGGCCTTCTGCAAAACATATTACTTTGCAGCCTGCATAGGTTTGGACTGATTTTACATCAGCACGGTTGCTACATTTTCTCATCCCTTGAATTCTGCGTAGGTGCACAGGTTCATTCACCTTCAGAGCAGCAAAGGCGAAATTAAAATCACAAATGTGAGCTGACCGGGGGTAATGCTTCCTTATAAGCTGCTCAAGAGTTACCATATAAGCAACCATCAGAGTTACAAGTAGGTTCCACAGCTGATCAGTGAAGAGAAATCAYGTCAGCTCTCGTGGCCTCTTACCCCATCTTCAAAAGCATAAGGATGCTAAGGGCAGAGCTGATCTAGGAAGACAGTCACAGCACCTAGGCAGCGAGCMGGATGGGGAACATTTCATGCCTTAGGATGCCCCAGGCAAGAAACGAAGGGTGGGAATGGCCATGACCAGAAAGTCCAGYTCACTTCAACATAAATGTCTCGTTTTCAGTCCCATGACAGCCAGTGAGGTGTTAACACTGAAAAGAAATTCTGCTAAGGAAGCAACAACATGATGGGTGACGCTGCACTCATTTTTGTTAAAAATCCCCTTGTCAGGTTTTGGCTACAGAGAACCGGCCGGTTTAGTGGTGGGGGTTTCAGTTTGCAACRGAAAAAACAAACGCTTTGAGAACACAGATGGTATTTACGTAATCAAAACCCACAWTCTCCCAGGAAAAAAGTTCCCGGAAGATTTTTTGACCAGCACCAAATACACTTTCAACCAAAACAATTTAGCAATCYCCTAAAGATGAAAGAACTGAGGAGTTTTGGATTCCCTTCCTCCCAGGCATCACCTCTGGGCGATGCCTCGGCAGTCAGGCATTAAACAGCACCCTGTGCCTAGAAAGCCCCCACAGTCTTAAAGCGATCGCTTTCAAGTGTAATGCAGCAAAAACCTCATATGATTCCCATATGTCCCACTGCCTGAATGTTTTGCAACTGATTCACAACAAAAAAACCTTACAAACGCATTATCTTGACAGGGGCAATTTTTGAAGTAGCAGGAGATACACGAGCAGAGCTTTTGGAAAGGAGGTCGTTACAAAACAGTAGCAGTTTTCACTGAAAGTATGGAATTTACATCAAGCATCACATCATTTGGGGAAAAAAAAAAAAGGATGAAAAGTGCCCTGTTGGACAGGTGAGTTCCTCCTCGAGCCTCTCACGACCGTTTAGCTCTGGAGCTGTTTGCAGCCCCTGCCAGCAAGGCTGTTAGCTGAACAAGCCACAGATCCAGATGCCTCAGCTGGGAAAGAAAACGATCCAAGGTCTGACATATGGGTTTTGCTCCAGCTGTAGCCACAAGTGCTGACTCCATTGCTGGAGGACACAGAAGGGCCAGATGGAGAGAAAAGCAACACTACCGCTGCTGCCCGCAAAACTGGACGGTACAATCCAGTCGGTGATGAAACGGGACACATACTTCTAACATCACGTAACTGGCAGCGAGAGCACCAATCCAAGGGAGACATTGCTCTCGTGACCTTCAAAGGTTGCGAGCACGATGCAAAAGCCCCAAGACCCACTACTCGGTGCCACTTTGTTAGTCTGGAAGTTATAGTTTTCTCTCACCTCTGTGCTAAAGGACTGATTTTGAGGCCCAGGAGTTTTTCAAAGTAATGACCTGTTCTAAGGTGTCCATCTTGAGAAACCTTAGAGAAACTGGCTTTTTGGAAAATGCTAAGCAAATGCTCTTCTGAGAACAGCTRTCTGGAGCCCCAGAGTCAGTATTACAACTTCACGCACTGTCAGAAAGGACTGTTATCTCTGCACCAGTTCCCAGGCCGGTCTAACTGTAGAGCAACACGTTGAGCACATCTGCGGGGCTACACCCACGTGGAAGTCTTGGGACACCACAGGGAGCCCAGGGCACAGCAGAGAGACACCGGCAGGGAGAAGCACTGCCAGGCCCATCTGCTGTGCCCCACAGACGGAGGTGCTGGCTCCTCCTGCTTCAGTGCAGAGCGGAGAATAACGTGACCTCAACCACCGCCTCGGTCACAAACGTAAATAACGGCTCACGGTCTCGTCTCAAACAGAAGSTGGATTTCCTCTGCGTGGCTCAGTCCTGGCTGGAAATCTTTACTTACTAGTGTTTTGCAGGTTCATTTAACCCCCTCTGACTTCMTACACACTTTCTCCCTATGAAAAGCAGCAAATGTTCCTCTGCCTCTGATTTCAAATGCAACAGATGCTCACCTCTCCCAAGCAAAGATATTTTGAACGCAGCTACTTGCAATRACCTCCAATCAGAAATCCTAATATTAAGCACATTTTCAAAGCAGATCAGTAGCTGAAAGGCAGAGCTGTGCTTTGACCACTCCAGGCTTGCTAATCCCATAAACTCATCCTTGTAGGCGGCATCAGATCTGGATGATCYATCTACAGGTGTAGATGAAGATCTGCAAAGCAGAAGCAGAAAGGGGATGACAAACTCTCCTTAAGGACCTCTGACACTAATCATCAGGGCCAGACCATTTTCTCAGGCATAGCTCCACACACAGGATACAGCTAACCTGGGCCTAGTCCGACAGGATTTAGCATATCCCTGTTGTGTCCTGCAGAACTCTTGGGTTCTCAGGTGAGAAGAAATGTCTGTGCTGTTCGAGCTGCTGAATCCATGAGGAGCACTTGACATCTGCCCTTTCAGTGTCTTCCCTTCCCAGCTTATGTAAGGGGATTGCTCCCATCTGTGAATGGAGAATTGGAAAGATAGCTGATTTTGATAGATAATGCAACCTTTTTCAGCCACTAAGCACTCAAAACATCTGAGAGAAGCTCGTTAGATTTTGCGTTTTCAGCTTGAAGTTTGGTTTTAGCTCTTCATGAATTTGTAGTAAATCAGCACACCATAATAAGAACAAACATTTCATTCTCACTTAAAAATTACTATAGTTAGAGGCTTGTAATATTTAGTTTTCATGTAGGGGTTACATGACTGCAACTTAAACATGTTCTATTTTCATCTATAATTTAAAATGTGTCATTTTGATCGATGAATTAGTAAAGGAACCCAGGATAATTTTGAAACTACCAGCTTAGTAATGTTTCCTGACCTTACAAATAACCTTTCCAGTTTAGAAGCCTTTAATAGCGTAACTACTAGCTAATCTCCTGGGAAACTTTTTCCCTGGGCAAAGCTAGTATGGAAATATAACACCAGTAATAAGGTTTCCATCTTTCTTCTATCTTGATCTTTTTAATTAATTGCCATTCAGTAAAAACATAGACTGGGAGGCAGGGAATAAAAAACCTTGCAAGGGGAGGGCAGGAGTTAACCATTGACTGTTTCTCTCCTTTACCTGCCCTTTTTGCATAGATTCATTACCTGCTGAAATATATTAGCAATTGTTAAGGCAAAACCATTGCCCAATTGCTTGACACTTTGGGCTGAAAGCTGCAAAATAGATCACTTTGTAATGGAAAAAAGCCACTCAGTGCCTATAACAAGCAAACACTATAAAAACCTTGAGTGCTTTGTTGCTCACTTGGAGGAACCCTAAGAGCTTGTGTGTTTTCAGTCGTTTTGTAGTTAGCTCTTGGGTTTTGTGGGTTATTTCTTCTCGAGGGAGGGGCAGCAGTTTTGCTAAGGGCAACCAAGGACTGCAAATACGTGATTTGTTAGAGAAGAACAATGAGTTTTGTTTGAGGGAGAGGGGGGGAGTTCATGGCCCAGGTGCAACTTAGACAAGGAACAAGTCTAAAATGCATCTTAGGTCTCAGACATCCAACGTAGATTATTTTTCCAAAGTTTCTAGTACCATTTTATCTAAGAGCCATTTAATACCCACATTATGCAAATTGTTGGGTGGTTCTCCCTGTGTCAGGCTTATCTGGCTGATAGAGGAGCTATCATTTTATTTCCCTTCAGGAGCATTTTATGCTACATTTTTTCCATGCTATCTGGGTAAAGAATGAAAAACTATTCCCTAGACTAGCCCAGCCTTTTCATTGACACAGACTCTACCCACTTACCTCCAGGTTCAGCCACTGCAGTCCTCCTTCCAGCAAAAGCAGAGGGAGCCTGGAACCAGCACACCCATTTGGGTCCTGAGAGACCCAAAATGCGCTTCAGGTGCTGCTCTCCCCACCCTGCTTAATCTTATTAGCCCTATTAACCATTGCTATTCCAGTAATAAGAAACTAGAGAAATGTAACTGAAGTGAAAGGTCCTTTCAAACCACAGATGTGAATGTTTCTGTTTAAAATAAAAAATGCTTCTTTTTTGTGAATGAAGAACTTACTGAAATCCACATTTATTTGCAAGTGTTCTGCAGCATTTGTTGGGAAAAGGGGTCATCTGCTACGAAGGTAAGGGCACTGCAATAACACTTTCCTTGATGAAGATTTTTTTCATGTCCGCTTGTATCCAAATAGGAAATTGCTGTGACACTTCTGTTTTTTGTGTGAAATAATAGCAAAGAGACTGAGCCTCGTTGTGTGAGCCGGGGGCTGGATAGAAACTTTGTGATGGTACTTTGCTCCTGGAAATGGTGAGAAAGAGTTACTGTTCAGTCTCTGTCTCCATGCACTCCACTGAGGATGCAAAGCCAGCCTGTGTCCTCTCTCTGCTTGCTTCGCTAACCCGCTCCCAATAARGCAGGTTTCTGGGTCTGCCCAGCTGCTAGGATCCCTCTCATCTGTATCYTGCCCCACCACTTGGGTAGCTCATATAGGAAAGCAAAAAGGCCTTTTATTCCCTTTTGCCAGCATTCAGATAAGCCCCCAGGCATACACTAGATGCTGCAGAGTTTTGGTACAAGTGAACTGAGCCACTGGTGCTTCCCTCAGGCTTATCTTTAGCTTCCAAAGTTTATTTTGCAGGTCTGTACTTCAAACTTTTGATTACGTGAAGGAAGGTAAGGGATCAGCTATCTCAGAGCCAGTGGCATAGCCAGCATCTGTTTTGGCACCGCACGTCTGTCCCATTGATCTCTGAGCATCCCCTTCCCCACTGAGACTGTCCAGATGCAAAGCGCATGTGATTGACTGAGCACAGGGGCCTGCTCTGCAGGCTCTGTTTTTACTGAAAATGAGCTTCATCCTTGCTTGGTTGCTGGTGTTGCCTCATGACCTTTGAACCAGCACTTAAGCCCCTGGAGCACAGAAATTAGACTTCAGTCTGGAAGGACCTCTGCTCCACCAGATGACCTGTTATTTTATCTTGAACAGCGGCAGCCGCAGAGGAGCGTTGGCACATGGCTTTTAGAGCTAATCACTCATTCTCTTTGAGGAGAGCAGGAATTTTTCTCCCTCCCCCTTCAGCATCCCTGGACTTTATTGCATGTCTGGATCATTTCAGACTGATCCTTCCTTAAATTTTTCTATTTATTTTCCCCCAGGCCCAACCTCTTGATGCAATCACTGAACCTCTCTAGCACATGAGATGGAGGCACTTCACCTGAGCTGGTTGATTCTAACCCTTCCCTATTGCAATTCCTTTTTATCCTCTTCCCTAAACCCAACCTCAATTATTCTTCTGGGATCTCCCCACCAAACCCTGATTCTCCCATATCCAAACCTTGCCTTGCCTTTCACAGCCGTCATTCATCCTGCACGGGAGATAATCCAAGTAGGAGGTGCAAAGAAGCAGCTCTCCTCATCCTTTTTCTCTCCTATTAAGCATATAGTCAAAGCCTGAGGCTAAGGTCAAATCAGAGACAGGAATCTCCACTTTCCACATCCTGAGGCTGCTAAATATTTGTTGTTTATTCAGTCAAGTTCTGCTCTACCTAACAGGGTTTTCAGCTGTGACTGCAAGGCAGTGTAATGACACACAAGCTTGTGTCACGTATGAAAAAAMGACAAGTGTCGCAACTAGCTGTGTTGAGCTGTGAACTAAGAGCTCTTGTGATTGACACTATCCCAAAAGCTAAAACTCACTGTTTTCCCCAGCAAGTCTCTAAGCCCACATGAGATTACATAGCAGAATAGTTGTGGCCTCTGGGTTTGTGGCCTGGAAGGTGCTGGCAGTCCCTAGAAGAGTTGTAATTTCTTGAAGGCCAGTAAGAGAGAAAAATATGAGGAAGAGGGAGCCTGGCACGTGGGAAGCCATCGGCAATGTGCCTGGAGCTTGTATCTGGGCAGTGCTGCACAGGCGAGCATCCAGCCGATCCAACTGGGCTGTCGTCCCGTTGAGTTGAAGTCAGCCTTGCGGGCTCCTGCAGAGCTGCCTGTCTCCAGCTCCACCCATCAGGAGATCTCTGCTGGTGGGCCAGACCCTAAACTGGCTCCAAGGAGGAGGTGTTGAAGACAGCTCGCCCCAGCCCTCCTGAGGATGCTGCAGGGAAGAGCTATGAGGCTCCCACGTGGCAGGATGAGGCCCTGTCCTACCCCACAGGAGGAGAAGCAGATCCTACACTGAGGACTGCAGACTGCCTCGCCACCCACAGCAAAAACATTTCATGATAACGCTGGACTGAAAAAAAAACTACAGTCCGGTTTGGGGCATTGCAACGGCAGAGGAGAATTTGTGGCCTCTTGCAGAGGACTGCATTCAAAGTAAATAATGTTATTTTAGAAAACAAAATTCATTTTGCAGTCTGCGACCAACTGCAACAGGATACGAAGCAGGGGGAAATAAAAAAACTAAAAATGCTTTGCCCCCAGGGCTATTTATTATTTATACACCCCTGTGCCTAGATAAACTACCCCTTGAAAGAGTAGGACAAAAATAATTCTGCAATGTGGAAACAAACTACCTATTTAAAGTGATTTTATGCCTGAATGGCCTCATTATGAAAACAGTCAGCATGCAATAACTTTTTACCTTTTTCTACATTATCCAATGAACTGCTTTTTGTCACTCTCACCAGTTCAGTGCTTTCATGGAGCCACCTTGGTAGAAGGCCTCGGTGGTTACCTTAGAAACGTCTTCCTTCCTGGATGTTGACCCACAGTGGTTGAGGCAGCTAAAACCCTGGAGAGGCCTTGTTTAAACAGGAAAGAGCAGACAGTTTAATGGCCAGCTTTGCAGCTCTGTTCCTCCACAGTTTACAGTAGTTGGGAGCCATAAAAATCATAACGAATGTTTCTTTATTTTTACGGCCAGCTTTGTGTTGGTGTTTTCAACAAAATACAGTGGAGTCACAGGCACAATTTGTGGCTCGCAGGCTATTGTCAGGTTCGCTCGCAAAACGCTGGTGCTGGGGAGACGGCTTCCCACGTGTAAGAGGCCTCTGTCCTTTCAAGAAATATACGCTCTCGAGCTTCTAGGTGTGTTCATAAGTCGGTGGCACACAGCCTGAAAATCCATAAATAATGTCACCTTTCAAGTGTTTTGCCATGCTTACATGTGAATGCTCTGGAATATCCATGCAAAAATGAAAGGCTAGAGTACAGATGTGCATGCGAGAACTGGGAAAACACTCATCAGGGCAGGACTTTATTACTCCAGGYTTATCTCCAGCTTCGTTCACGGGCAAACAACAACCACTCTCAGGTGGMAGGTATCCGCCTCACAAGTCGGGCACTTCTGTGGGCATTAACAGAAAGCTTGCTGGCAAAGTTAACAGGGGACTCGAGGTGACCTTTGTGTGAAGGCCCTGGTGAGCCCTTGTCCCATGCACCTCCTGCAAATCAGTTCCATCCACTGAGATGCCAACGACAACTTGGCCATGTGGCAGGTTATACAGGTGATCCAAATTTGCTCCTCCTTGAATTTTTATTCACCATATCAGACAAGCTCATTGAGTCTGTGAGCTACAAAAAGGCCTTGGAATTTGGTGCTGTCTAAATATTGATGGCATCTTTCAAATACTGCATCTTCCAAAGATGGTATCTTCCAAGCATTGCCTATCCTCCAGGCTTTGTGGCTTTTCCACAAAGAATGAAAAAAAAATGAAGAGGACAATTGAATTACCAGCAAAGATCTGCTTTAGCAGTCCCTTCCACCTTCTTCGAGCTCTCATCCCTGCCTGTGTACTGGCAGACATAGGCTTAGGAAAGCCATGGACCCAAGAGCAGTGGAAAATCTACAGCACGCTTGCACCTGGAGCAGAGCTGGCCAACACGCCAGGCTGGCTGGTCGAAACCGTGTCTCTGGGTGAAGGTGGCTTGCTTGGAGTGTCCTGAGTGATGGGGAGCACCTGCAGAAAGCCACACGGGCATGGCTGGAGACCCACGGCACAGTAGGGTATCCACAGATGTACCACTTCTGCATGCCCAGATGGGTGTATGTTTATGGGAGGAAGGTCTGTGTTGCTTCTGTCTCTAATGCACTTACTTCACTCTCTAATGCCCTTACTTCACTGCTAAATCCACAGGGAAATGTTATTCACAAGGGCTATTCCTAAGCAGACTGAAACAACATAAATAGGCACAAAAGGGAGAACTGTAATTAACAGCAACAAAAATAAATTACTCAACAATATTTCTCTCAATGTTTTGAGTAGCATTACAGAAAGCAGATTTTTTCATGCCAAACAGGAAAGAAAGCAAACAAACAACTGCAGGCATCTAATTCATAGACTTTTAGAAGTCAGAGTATCAGCCAGGGACCCAARGACAGGAACTGATGAAGCACAAATTGCCAGGGAAGCAGATGAGTTGTTCAAAGAACACAAACACATTAAACCTAAAACCTACATTTAAAAGTAAGTCCAAGGAAGAACTGGATACCTGATTCCCAGACTGAGAATTATGAGCTGGAAGAAGAGTCTGAAGACTCTTAATCCAGACTGTTAAAAATCTGAAAATGGTTGGGGAGGTAATTTGAGTGTTTGCAAATCTTAGCTAAGAAAGATAATGTTAGTGAGAGTGACCACTGCTACTCTAAATGTAACAGCTGATGAATATATATATATATATATATATATATAAATGCAGAGGCCAAGCATTAGGCAGCTCCATACTCATCAAAGGGCAGTGTTTGTTGGATATAAAAATGTCCCACATAGGACCTTCAGGGCAGAAAAGCTATTATTAAGCTTTCACAGCATATCAGAAGCCATAAGACTCCTGAGGGAACGTGAGTTCTGCTTAAGGGTGACCTGCAATGGGCCAAGCTGCTTTCATTTCTCTCCAAACATTTCTCAACCTCTAAACAGTTTATATTTTCAATGACACAGTAAAAGATAGGGTTTAATACCTGCAGGCAAGAGTTAAATAGCCTCTTGGTGATGTGTAAATTAGCAACTGGACAGTTGCTCCAGAGAGAAATGGCAAACAAATATTATTAGTTGTTTCAAAGAACCACAATCATAAAACTTCATCATTTGATTGCAGAAATGTTCCTGCTTCTATTGAAACCAATGCTAAAGGTGATGGCTTTATTCCTGACTGAGGTAATATCTGTACCTCTGTGATTTACTGCCTTCGGGTAATAAAAATTCAAAATGCGTTTTACAGTACAGTGCTCRGTTCTCTTGCAGTATGCTAGAAAAATACCAAAGGAGGGATTTCAATATCATTTTATTTGAGCAAAATTGTGGTTAGCTCTGCTAAAAGATCTGATTTTGTGACTGCTGTGCTCTTTTTCAGAGCAGTCGCCAACTTCCTGGGCAAAAATCTCTGGCTAAATGATGATGGGGGCAAATGGTTGATACAATAGGAGGGTTTGCAGCCATTCAGAGGAACCTCATCAGGCTASAGAGATGGGCTGACAGGAACTTCATGAAGTTCAGGAAGTGGAAATGCAAAGTCCTGAACACGGGGAGAAATTACCCCCAGGCACCAGTACAASCTGGGAGCTGACTGGCTGRAAAGCAGCTTTCCAGAGAAGGACCTGGAGCTTCTGCTGGACAAGTTGACCACGGCSCAGCAACGTGTCCTTGTGTTCTGAGCAGGAGGTTGGCCTGGGGGATCTCCAAAGGCTCCTACCAACCCCATCCACACTCTAAGTCAGTGGTTGGGATGCAGCTAAAGGAAGGACGCTTTGGTGCTTCGAGAGTTTGTGCAACTCGCTGGAACCAAACCTCGTGGCCAAGATTTCAGAAAAGAAAAGAAAACATTACCCAAATCTAAACTGAGAAACCATATTTAGGCACCCAATTATGYAGCACAATATTCAGAAACTCTAAGTGCATGTAAGAAGTCTTTAGCTTCAGTAGAGACCACAAGTAAAGTATCATMCAGACAGAGAAAGATTATAAGAATCTGGGGATACGGATAAATTCCTGCAATTTAATATAGACATGAGAAAGACATATGTGCAGGGATATATAACACATACAGGTTTCCTAAATTACAGTGACCTTTAATAAAGTCCATGCAGAGCAATGAACAGCTTGGCATTAAGTGAATCAGTCAATATATTTTTTTTCTAGCATCTTTAAGATATCACTAAGATGTACTGTGATTTGGGAAAGATTAACTTGAAGAAAAGGTTAAGTTTCTAAACCCACAGAGAGGTTCCTGATTAGAGCTTAGTCAGAAAGGCACCAGAGACTGATCAAGGATGAGAAAACTATATAGGCTCCCATTCAGCAAGGCAACTGGGTATGTGCCTAGCTGAAACTTTTGAATTAACTTCAGTGTGCCTTCAATAAATGCTTGAATGAATGAATGGCCGGAGTATACACAACGGGGGTTACAGTATGCACAGACTTGAGTTTAATAGATAGTGCAGCAAAAGCAATGGAAAGCCTCTGAAATCTCCTTGTTTTGCTGTGTGCTGTTTTCTTCTTCTTTTATTCCTACTCAGGCACAACAGTAATGGCTCTTGGTCTGAAGGCTGTGATTTGCTACGAACATTTAGAAGACCATGCTATGTACGTTTTGGTCCAGCCTTTGAAATAACTTGCATTTCAGTGACCCCAGCATCCTGAGTCAACTTAGTTAAGGAAATATGCAGTGAGAGGTCATAAAAGAGGCCAGGCCCTCTATAACTCTGTGGAGACTCATCAGTGCCTGGAGACAGCCATCGTTTGAGCTCGGCTTCATACAATTCCTCTGTGATCCCCATAATACTGGATATAACAGACACCTCCGAAATGGGCGCTCTTTGCAACAGATGGTCTCAAAATACTTGACTTGAGGATTAAAATGAAAGACAGTGAGAATATTCGGAAGAATAAAAGCTTTCAAAACACAAAAGAAAGWTCAATGATGATTATTCTCTGCAAGAACTTCCCAGTTCTGCAGGGAAGCTGKTTTTGAGCCTTATTGGGGGGAAAATGTAACCGTTAGTCTGTTTACAGTGGGAAAAAATTCATTCTTTTCAGCATGCATGTCTGAACAGTAGCTAAAGTATTTAACTGCTCTGTTCATGTTAATTTACCTTTCTGGTGAGACCACACTGAAAAAAATAAAGCTGTCCTCAAAGGAAAACATTATTTTTCTGGGATGACATAAACTAGGGCAAATTACAACTCTATTCACATAATGCACTTATTATAATTAAAACTCTTTTGCAGTCTTAATTATACCATTTGTTTCTCATTTCATTGTGTATTGTTATTGAAGCAACTTAAAAAGGAAAAGCTGCTGCCTTTACGTGAGTCACCTAAGCTTGGGTATTTGTGCCTTGGCAGCTCTGACTGCATGTCATAGACAGCTGCTCCCAGCCTCGCGAGGTGCTATGTTCCCCGCTCTTGTTCAGGACACAGGTATTATCCTGGAGAAGACCTACATGTCCTGCAGAAAGCCAGGGAGCACAAGCACCTTCCAGGAGATGTTACAAAATGAGAAGCAAAAGAGGAGGAGGCAAAAAAGAAACCTAGGGTGAACTTCAATGAGCTTTTTAATGCTGGTGGAAATCTCCTCATTAATCCCTCCAAATCAGCTCACAGTTCTTTGATTTCACTGAGAGGGAAAGTTGCAGAGAAAACTAAAATATATCAAAGGGACTAAGCCTTTCGTCTACGCAGCAAGCGGTGACACGAGATAAATCCTTATGGACTCTCCCTCTGCAAATTTATGCTGATTATATCCAAAACAACTGTACTGTCGCCCATGGAGTTGCTCCCCTTTCCAGGAGCGCGGACGGGAACCGGATCTGGAGCCGAGCGGCTTAGTCTGTGCCCTGCCAGTCACATCAGCACTACTCGGCCTCTAATCCCCCCCAGACTACTTTTCTCCTTGAAGACTACTGCTTCATTGGAGTGGAAGGTGAATTTTGTAGTAACACCAAGGTTTGTTCTCATGTGTTATCTTTGCCTAGAGAATAGGACTTTTGACATAAACCTGGAAGGTAGTTCAAAGCCTTGCTGCATAAACACACATCCATTTTTTGTACTTTAGGAATAGGTAATGTAAGAGTTGAAAGGTGAAGGTTATGGCAGTTCGTGTTTATTTCACCAAGAGCCAAGAGATGGGAAACATCTGGCACTTACACACCATGTAAGTCTTAAAAACAAAGAGACCTAGACTTTAGTCCGGCTGAGCAAGCACTGGGATAAAAGCTAATGACAGGCTGCTTATTTAAAAGGATCATAATACAGAACAGCCATGTAGGGAACCAGGGAGGATTCAGGAGGGGGAAAAAAGCGGGTAAAATTCAGCTTTGTGTTTCCAAGTTAAGGGTCAAAGCCTGACTTCAGTTACACTCCTGTGTCAGTCCGTTCCCCCAGGCCTTATACAGCATCTAGGACCCTCCAGATTTCACCCTTTCCTGCTGTCTGAGACAGCCAAGTTTCCAAAGCAGCRCCCAGAAGCGCTGCTGATGGGTTTCAGGTGTGACGACATGCAAGTCCTCAGGACTAAGGGTTTTTCCTGCAAGTGGAAGGAGAGGCGCAGGGAAGTGACTCACGGGAAGCCGCGGGGAAGTTGAGTCCAGCTTCAGTGCGCTCTCAGCAGTGTCCTTCTACGTCACATGTGTCTGGAAGAAAAGCCCCCAAGCACCACCAGAAAGAAGGGTCCTGCAAGATAAATGGGTAGTGAAGGGAGGGCTTCTGCCAGCTGTGCTTGCAGATAAGCAGTTTGGCACGTTAACGTAAGAAGCTGATCAGTATTGCTCAGGAACGCGAAGGCGGATGTGTTGCTCGGTCACCTCTGCCTCCCCATCCTCCTGTCTTTTTCTAATGCCCTATCCACATCCTGGCAATTACACAAGAGATTCATATCCCATCACAAATAATTCCTGTAGGAGGAGAAACAAGAATGATTTGGTCATGATGTGTTATCCATGTGTCATTTCTCAGCCAAGAGCACACATGCTACAGCCATGCTGTTTTGTTCCTATTCCCCTACCTGCTGCTTTAATTACAGTGCAACAACCATAGAGCTAAAGATAACTCCACTTTTTACTTTTGGCAAGGTAAGTTTCCARTCCCATCCCCTCAACAACACCAAGAATTAATATCTAACATATCTCCAGAGTAATGAGGAGATACAGACTTCTCCTTCTAGGCATTTAAAACTAAGCATTGAAAATTGAGTGTTCTCTGCTTTTTAGCAAATACGCACGAAAGTTCTCTATAATGTGCTGATTATCCAAAAGAAAAGACCTCCCACAGGTATATATTTAAACAGCACAAATCCAGAACCTTATCCGGCGACATCTGTGGTAAGGAAGCATKGGTTATAGCTTTAGAAAAAGGCTCAGATTTTCCAAGGGTAGCTATATGACTCAGGAGCACAAGTGCTAATTGTTATTAATTAAGGCTGTGGTTTGAACCCAGCTCTTAAGATTTGTGGTATCATACCAACAGTGCCATGATGAACAACATGCTGCTAAAAYAAAGACAAATGTTAATTAATAGAGCACATTTGTTAAAAGAAARCCCCAAAACAAAASCCCCTTTACAGCAGTGGGTTTTTTAGTAGATCAAGTATYGTCTTAATTTCATGTTGGACCAGCAATCTTCTGCCTTTCCGCAGCGGGGATGCAGCTAACATAGAAGTATAAAGCTGGTATAAATTCCATATCATGTCCCTTGGCTAATTTGACAAAACACAATCATGTGTCCGTGCCTGATGCACTTTAGATTTATAGTCTTGGGTGAGCTGGTAGTGCAGAGATCTGGTATTAATAACCGCGGAAACACAGCCTAAATCTATTAGCTGGAAGCAGTTATACGGTTCTTAATCCTATTTTGTGTCAGAGCAGATGACTGCAACCAAGGCTGAGTAGAAGTTACATGTCTTTTGCCTGGCTACACTTGCACTGGGTCTGAGATCTTGAAGAGTTTGAGCTACTAAAGGCACAAATATTAAAACTGATGTTTTGGGGACACCTCCTGGGAATTGAACCTAGATGTCTGAGAGGCAAAGAACRAGACTTTCTTCCTCCTGTGTGAAATAGATCCCTTTTATTCAAGAGATGCTTATATCGCATGCAAAGAAACATCATCTACCTTTCCGAACCTACCATCCAGGGCAGGATGAAAGCTCACGTGCTCAGCAGAGTCGGCAAGCGTGGTAAAAATTTGTTCAAACTTAATGAGAGATCCGCACTGCAAGAGTTTGCCATAAAAACACAGCTCCCTTCCCTAGAATGATTTGCCCATACAAAATATCTGAAATATCGTAATCATGCTGTTTCCCTGGCAATTAGATATTTTTATATACTGCATTTCTTTAATAATAATAAAGCTTTTTTGTTTTAAAAAAATCCCCTTACAAACACATTATTAAATTACAATTTATAGCTCTTGCAGTGGGGTACATTATTGTTGTTTTATTAAAGTATTTTAAAGATTAGAGTTTCACCTACATGTTGTTTATTGCCAATAGTTGGCCAGGCCCACTAGTGCTGCAAAGGTGCGATTTTCATCTCACAGAGYTGCAGAGACCTTCTGCACGCCAGGAGGGAAATCTGCCCCAGAGCCAGGCTCGTCAGGCCGGCATGCAGCCATTTCTCAGGACTCCTGCCGAGAAATCAGCTCCGGCTTCCATTTCTGGTTCATATTGACACTACAGTGRTGGTGATGTCCATTCCTGGACAGGAGCTCTAGTAATTTCTGATTGGTTTCCCAAGTATAGGAGATACCRTAGATCACAGAAAGCATGTCCCAGCTCTGAGCGTGGCATTTAACACCCTTCATCTGTGTCACGAGTGTAACATTTCCTCCCATTGAGAGGCAGTCAGATCCTTGGAGAAGGACTGCAGCATGTTATTCTTCTTCACCTGTTTATTCTTACGGCATTCGTCTGTTCACTTCTTTGCAAGCGACCTTGGTTCTTACCAGCTGCTGTCCCACCAGGACTTCCGCAACATGAAGAACTACACATGCTTACCAAATTGCAACGCATAAATACAGTTTTGGCAAAGGTCTGGCTGCATAAAGACACAATGAAAACACAAATTCCTATCAGAAGGTCAGCTATGCCAAAAGGCAGGTTTGCCTGCAGGCCCAATTYTCTGCGCTGTGCTCCCTGGGGTTACACTGATGTAAAATTGACATCAATAAGAGGAAAATCACATCTGAGATATTAAACAGAACACTTAGGTCTTGTTTTGAGTCAATACCACATTTTCCTGCTTCCACAGGCTTCTATCTGCAATTGATAACTATGTGCTTTTGTCACTGTGCTTTCTGGTGTTAAATTGAATCGAGACCCAGACTTGCCTCCGCACGCAGTCACGGAGCTGAAGCAGCGACAGCCCGCTCGCTGGGAGCTGCTCCTGCGGGAGAGCTCCCTCATCTTCTGCTCCAAGCGATTTCTGCGCACGGCATTTGGCACTCGAACAGGAAATTAAGGGCTGTAGGAAAGCAACCTTTGGCCTTTAATTCACTTTTTAATAAAATCATTAAAAGAAACTTACTCCCTGCCAGACATTATGGGAAATTGCTTTAATGATACTTTTAAGCAAAACACATCCACTCAGCTGCATGCACGGCTTGCTCAATAGCTTCAGCTCTCTTATTTATGTGTTTGCAGCATGAAAAATGGTTTGAATTATACAGTCAGGCTA
This sequence comes from Rhea americana, assembly GCF_003343005.1. NCBI lineage: Eukaryota > Metazoa > Chordata > Aves > Rheiformes > Rheidae > Rhea > Rhea americana. The sequence continues at coordinate 1,328,454 of NW_028186390.1, forward strand.
TAATATTTTATATGACCCTGGCCATAATAACAACGAGACTCCAAGCTCTGTCTGTTATATACATCTCTAATACATAAAGAACAATTTGAAAGTTTTCCTGCAAAAGACCAATTAGTCTGAACCAAAGAGGATCACCAACAACAGAGAGGAGAAAGCGAGTGCAGGCTTTTTTGCATCCTCCACCCGTCTCTGCTGGGAAGAAAGTAGTTGCCATTAAGTGCACAAGTGCGGAGWGCGCAGCAGAGCAAACGTGCAGTTGTGGGAACAAAACGCCATCAGTTTCACAGATAAAAGCCTCACACAGGAGCTCCTAATCAGCCTAATCTCCCTCTGACCTCAGTATTTGGCACTGCATATTTATGTAGGTTCTTGCAAAAAAATCATGGGATTCTTGGACTGGAAAAATATGCAAATCTTGCTTTATAACTGCTAAATCCGTAACTTACCACTTGGGCGTGTATAACTCTATTTAAGAAATTTTATTAATTGAACTGAGACTGTAGAAAGGTAGATGGTCACTGAAGACATCTTAAAATTACAAAAAAGATCTATGTTCAAGCAAAGTTGTTGTCTAGTTGCAGCAGTGAAATTTAAAAAGACTTAGTAACTTTTACTTAGTGCAAAATTTCTCCTCATGTACTTCAACTCTTTCTTTTCCATTGTGCAGAAAAAAGTTCATCAATAAATCTGGTAGTCAGTTTTCTACAATCAAGTTCAACTCACACAGTAGCTTTTATGTCTATATGTTGTAAAAGTAAATTTACATCATATGTCAAACATTGTACATGAAGACAAAAACAACACTGATTTCTAGTTCTAAAAGATATATGTGCATCCATAAAATCAGCAGACTGTGTCCTGAATACAGCTGGATGATCATACTCTGACCAAATGGCTTTTTGTTGTAGGATGGAGATTCGTTCAGACCCGACTGTTTTCCAGAACTGTGTCTGTTTTCAGGGAGCTTTGGGAAAACGCAGGAAAAGTTTCTGATTTCCTACCGGTCCCTGCTCCATGCAGAGGAACCCATGTTATCCTGGTTCCTTGGCTGTGGAGAAGCCACGGGGTCACGCCAGCCTCCCAGAGGTTTCGGGATGCCTCCACAACGCCAAGAGCCAAGCCCAAATTAGAGCCGTGATGTATGTACTTCCCCAGCGGATAGCCAGCCAGTTTGGTATGGGCTGGTCACCCGAGGAAATGACAAGGAGGGGAACGAGCCAGCTGTGCTAATTAATCACAGGATGGCTCCGCATGGGCAGTGAGATCATGAGAAAGGCAGACTGGTACGTCTGGCAAGAGGTCCCATGCAGATGTAAGGAGGCAAGGAAAACTTTGCAACAGGCGTTGCTAAGACCTCACCAGGTGTATGGCATACAACTCTCCACGTTCTCCAGCACGACGAATCCAGAGCAGAACAAATGCAGAAAGGCAACTAGAAAGGTAAGAGGCAGCCTTGCTTACGAGATGAGACTTACAACCTGTGAGATCCTTCGCCTACCAAAACAAAATCTGAGAAGGACACAATATCTATCTAGAAGTATACAGGAAAGGCAAGCAGTAGAGAGGGAAAAAATCACTGTTAATTCTGAAGAACAGATGTGGCACAAGAAGGACGGACTATAATCTAGGCCATAATTGCATAAACATACAAAGAACTCCACCGATTAGAAGAAGGCCTCGTCAGCTCAGTTTTAAGGCTCATGATATCTCCTCAGAGATTCCTGCAGCTTGCTGCATATAGCAGAAATCTTCTGTCAATGGCCATGAGAAAGGAAAATACATTCCCCAGAGAAGGGAAGATACATTCTTCAGAAGGGAAGATAYAATGTTATTCCTGCGCTTTGGGGCTGAGGAACACAGCAGAAGGGGGGAAAGGTGGACCCAGAACAGATTTGTCTGTCGTGCTGCTGGGCTTTTTGTGAGTGGCAACATCCTCCATGAGGAAAAGCTGCTTCTGGAGAACACACTATGAGAATCTTTCAAGAATATTTTTTCACTGCTTTTCAATGGAATTACGTTACTTTATTTGGTTGGATGCTTTTCTTTGGCAAGTTGTGTCCCTGTTCTTGGCTGGAAATCTCCATGGTTGAGTAAGGAAAACGGTACCACCTATTCCCACAGGAAAAGAGGCTTTTGGAGCTGCAATCTTTATTTAAGAAAGTCCCTGTGTACCTTCCTCATGGAAAGAATTTAATGGAAAAAGAATTTATTTATGAATTGAGTTCTTTATATAATACCTCACCAATAGCTCACTGGGAAGCGACTGGGTGGAGGCAATGGGATTTCAAGCTAGACCAGGTTAATATAAACAGTTACTTGATGAATGATAAAGAGTATTATTGTCTTTGATAAGTGTAGTCTGGTTTACACCTATGAGAAGAACTGACCCTCAGAYAGTCATGTTGCACTGTTAGAAGTTACAACACAGACAGGGACTTCATGAAATCACTGTGTTCCTTCCTTCCAGCCAAACTGCACAGAGAAAATCATTCTAGCACAGTGGTAGCCTCTAGGACTTCTCGGACTTGCCAATACTTTCTAACAGGAACTAGCACATTAAGGGCAATGGATGAGGTATCTATAAACYGTGGAGATGAGGCTATAGCAGTGTCCAAGAGAGATCGGGGATGCCAGGCCACGGAAGCTGCTTTCGGACGGCTCGCAGCACCAAAGACCTGCTCTGAAGCCCATTGACACTGAAGGACTCCCACTGACTCTTATCAGCTTTGGCTCACATCCTTGGCATCTGGCTCATGCCTCTTTTATAATGTCATGCATATCAGAGGCAGCCTCCCAGGGAAAATACGCCAACTCATCTCCTTGCTCAAAGAAGCCATTTAGCTRCGATCGTAATCTGTGATTTCAGTGCTAGCCCCTATTTGCCTTCACAGTTAGGCTCTCCAGGGATGGAATTTTACTCCTTTGGCACAGCTTAAGCATTGTGCTATGCAGATCTATCTCTCTATTTATCTCACGCATACCTATATAATAAGCATATGTGTGATGAATAATAAGTACATAGGTGTTACTGGCTTCTTTATATTCATTTGGCACTAAAATAGCTCTTAGAAGTGKGAATAACTCTCACTTCTGCCAGCTCTAAGCCTTCCGAGCATTACAAGGGAGTTTTATTATAAACAGAGCATTTCTGAATAATTAATCATTCCCCTATAAGACACACATACCAATTCCATATAACCCCTGTATGCATTCTTGGTTGAGAGGGGCAGATGAAAGATGGGGAAAAAAAGGTAGTCAAAATAGAGAGTTAAGATATGGAATCCAGGCAGAAAGTATGGATTTTTTTTTCTCCTTACTCCTACAATTCAGAACATGTTTCCCCTATAAAATAAATGGGTAGAATATTTAGGTGTACCTCTGACAGTAACTCAGCTACATATGCAACAGTGAGGCATAACTATGGAGTGCTGGACAATGTCTTCTGCTATCAACCACCAAACACAGGCTCAAAAAGTGCCAGGCTCTCAACACTACAGTAGACATGTAACCGGTGAGGCTGCCTGGAGGCATCTGTCGGTGCCAGCAGTCGGTTGTGTGAGYTTTAGGAAAGCCAAACAGTTATAAACACATGCAATTTTTACTTTCATCAGCTGTGACAGAATTCACTAGGGTGAGATGGTAAAGACACGAGCGYGAGACAGGAACATTAGTGGCCTATTCGCAATTTCAATGGATATTTTACTGCTCTCCACAGTTATCATGACCAGCCGCGTGGACACACCCCGCGAGGGAACGTTGCTGGCCATGGGGACCCAGCTTTCACGCTGCGCATTGCTTTCTATCCACCATGCAGCTATGTTGCCATTCCTGYAAGTAAGTCTTGTCCTGCCTGAAATGAATCATTCATTAACACACGGAAATGGAGTTATGGGACGTTCTCTGTATGGCAACATGAGATATAAAATGACCCTGAGTTTTTAAACATAAATCATGGCTTCGGGGAACCCATATGGATATGTTGTTTTTGCAAAGTTAATCTGACACCCAGATCATCTTAAGAATGAGAGCTTAATCTTGCTTTTTCCAGTTGTCTCATCTATTTTCTTCTATGCCATTTGAAGTCTCTCAAATCCAGCCAAATACATCTTTTGTAAATAAAGGTTGAAAGAGCTTTGTTTGCCAGTCATGTGTAGCATGAAATTATGTGTAATATATGAAATTAAAAGCAARCAAACAAACAAAAATCAGAGCGATTTGCAAGAACAATGCATTTCTTCTCTGACTAATATAAAAAGCATTGTCAGAGCACTCCCAGCACTGGCAGCTATAAATGGCCTCAGCCTTTGAAATCCTGCAGCTGTATATTTTTAAAACACTGATGAGCTGGCAGGCAAAGGTTTGTCCATGCCATGCGATGTGGGTTGGAGGTTTAGAGGGAAATTTGACTTCTCTCATATTCAGGACTCCACTGAGCAATGGTCAAGTTTCATCTCACCTGTGCAGTGGCAACGTCAGCATGGAAGGAAGCGATCGTGGTGCTGTGTTGCAGCATACCTGTCTGGGCCCAGTGACCTGATYCAGCCTCGTAACTGAAATTCAGATCCCGGATGAGTTCACAACTGGACATTCAATCTGGTACTGTGGTTTGGATCATCCATGCTAATTTCTGCTTTCTAAATTGTAGGAGATTCTGTTGCTAATGGCTGCAGGACCACATYTTATCATTAAGCTGCAGGGAGACATAGACAGTCTAACTGCTGAATCTCTCAGAGGAACCATGTGAAAATATCAAGGAACTGGAGTTTAGGCAGTTGTTCCCTAGACTCTAACAGCAGTTGTGGTATATAGTGTGGTTTTCCTTTTTTCCTTTAAGATTTCTTTATGATGGTTTTAATGGGAGAGGCAAATTGAGTGCCTGACTTTGCAGCCTTCTTTGGGGATTTGGAAGGTTTTTTTCAATACTAAGGATCAGAACTTCTGTTGCAAATCACTCCTAAAAGCACCTAGGCTAGCACCCTAAAAATCACACCYAAAAGCACCCACTGTCCCAGGGATACCATACCTGAAACATGCTTTGTGCACAACAAGGGCCCCTTAGATCTTAACACGTTGGTCTCTGGTGCTAAACGACTGACAAGCAAATGAGATTTAATGCCATTAAAACAGGGCACCTTATAATCACACAGATAATCAGACAAAGCTTAAAGCCTCTGTTGCAAGGCTATAAATCAACCCCATTTATATAAGTGGACAAGTTCAAGTTGATGTTATCAAGTAGGACTGCTCAAATGGCATCCTGTACGTCAGATCCAGAACCAAATGACCCCTCTTTTCCTTTGCCAGAGAGACAAATGGAGAGAATATGTCAGATTTTATCTCTGATTCATGTTTTTAGCTGCGGACATAGGAAATTTTGAATTGAAAATAATATCTTTGTAGGGGTGTGCTACAACCCTTTCCTGATACAGTCTTTATTTTTAAAAACGGGGCAGTAAACAGAACAACACCCAAATAATGAGAAGKTTGAACTATACAAATGGTTTTTAGCATTTGTTATCAAGGAGATACTGCGCTTCTTGTTTCCAAAGGCCAATTTCTGAATGATTTGACTTGCGGCAAGACAGTGTAGCCTGCCTTGGCCTGGGCTACTGCTAGCCTGGCCAAGATAAGCTACTGCCAGACCTTTCATCTTCGTCCCACTGACAGAAAGTCCCCAGTGAACCCCCGCTGAGATATCAAAGCACTAATGACATACCACACTCATTCTCCCACCATGAGGTTCCCCAGGACCACGATCGTGACGTTTTATAGAATCCAGTAGTGCATCAGCAGGGATGCTCTGAGGCTTGGTTACAGAGCTTTTACACTGTCAAAGTGCTATAAATTGGATGTTGCTTGCTGGGAGATGTGACCTTAAGCCTTTACTCTCTACTTATACAAAGGTTCCCACACATCATGTGRGATAAACATGTTTATGTTATTTTTAAAGTGGATTTAGCATCATAAGACTATACCACTTTTTAAAACACAGGAGATAAAAGCTCTTACTATTCACAGAAAAGAGACAGAAGAGGATCTTCACAGATCTTTGAAAGCACTCTGCTCCTCTTCTAGCTCTTGAGCTAAAAGTGTTGCAAGGTGTCACATGTACCACGTGAGTCTTGACTCTCTGCGGGAACTGCCAAGAATGTGCCCAGAATATTGATAGTTTTCTGTCCCTGAGAAAGTGAGTGGGAAGGTCGACACCATTGGCTCATTCAAGAAATGAAGGTTCACCACCTTATGTCAGTGTCTGAGATCACATTTGAACTGGATTTGATTCAAGTTAGTGCTTGTTCTTCCTGCAGTGTGAACTTACCCAGCGTTTTTAGTGGCCTGGCTTTTACAGGGGAAGATGACAACTTGCCATCTCATAACCATCCAGCTTGAAGTCTGTATCAACAATAAACAGGAGACGATTGTATTCAGATTTCTGTCTGCACCTGGACCCAACATAGTGGCTCATGGCAGCCGTGTGCTTCATCTCATTTCACAGTTATCTTCCACAAAGCAAGCAGGATGTTATCCAGAGAAGTTCTGTAAAGTCCAGTGAATAGTAGCAGAAGCACTTCTTAAAATTCTTCATTTCACAGAATTAGCCTCCCAGTCTGCAAAGATACGTTTCCCAGAGAATTCCCATTTGACTACTGTAGAGTAGAGTTAATTAATTTCACTTGATTGTACTACACTTTTGATCTGGAAACATCCCCCTTTTAAAGAAAACTTTGTGACTAACCAGCCTAGAGACAAAGAGAGAATTTATTGTTCCTTTCCTGGAAGAGATCTTGTGCCATGTGCAGGCTAAAGTGTGGTTATTAATCCTAATCCCTCCAGCCAGCATCRCTCTAGTCCTGCAGACCACTCTCTCTTTTTGATAAGGAAGGAAAGCATCAAYACAAAATTTATTGGTCATTACACAGCATATTGTGGCTGGAATTTTCCGAAGAGCTCAGTGCTTCTGACAGTGGCCAAAACTTCTAAAGCAGCTGTTTTCTTATTCCAAAATAAATGTCTAGATTTTTCAGAAGACAGGCAAAGATTAGGCACTGTCTGGGAAGAGACTTCATATTTATTGTTTCCAAGTTTTATTTTGGCATGTGAATCTTGCCCTCATATATCACTGAACTTGGCGAGGCGTGTGCTGTGCTGTGGCGTGGAAGACCTGGCTCAGCACTGGGCAAGGCAGATGCACGAAGAAAGCCACGGAGCCATGCACACTGATTCAATCACACTGACCAATCGCTAGCCCTGGGGGATCACTGCAGTTTAGGGATGGTCTGGCCATAGCCAGCAGCCTGGTCTGGGTGGAGAGTGACCCAAGAATCAGTGCGACCTCTTTGGAGGACTCCCTAGTCCAGAAAGACCTGCCAGGTCTGGAACAGAAGAAAAAAGCCTTGCAAATTCTTGCACGCCAGTAAAGCACGTGCACAGGTCATACCATATTGCCTACTACAATGCAAGCAAAACATGAAATTAAAGACACTGGAGACTTTTATTGTTCCTTTTAAGTTCTCTCCCAGCAAATACGGTGCCCATATTTTACAAGGCTAAAACACAATAGTCTGCCACCATCATTCTAATGACCAAGAAATTGCAGAACTGATCTATAAACTGATGTTGCCATTTAATGTGGTTTCCAGTGAACTGTAAAATTTATAGCTGTAACTAACCCCCCTTTCCCAATCTCTTTTATATTCTCCTCAAAAACAAGCTGCTCCACAACTGCAAAGGGCARTGCACAGAAAATCAATGTGTAACCTGAAGTGAGCTAATTAGGATCATATTTACATCACACAGATCTGTGRCTTTCTGGTCAATTAAGCAGAGATTAATGTCTAACTCTGGATGGAGGAATATCACCAAAAGGAAGGCACGGAAATATTCAAATCCATCCTTCTTTCTTGCATAGCCTCTTCCTCACTGGCAAAAACAGCAAAGCAGAGATGCTCTGTGAGCTTCCTCCTGGATGTTTTCCCTCCTGTGTTTGTTACAGACCTCTASGCTCCCTCTAGACAGCGTTGCCACCACCATCTCAGCAGCACAGTGCCGCTGCTGGTGACAAGCAAGAAGCATGGCAGGAGGTGGCAGGGCTAAGATGTCTCTCCTCCTCCCCAAAGCCACTGGCACTCCTTTTTGGCAGATGCCTGGAATGTGTTTGCTGATAAGAGTGGGTGTAAAATGATATCCACTTCTGCTCATTCAGCCTGGCCCTCCTAATGTCCCATTTTAAGTGACTGACATGATTTAAATGGGCTTCACTTCAAGCCCACTGTGTAGGGGTGAATTTGGTCCCAAATGAACATCATATTGGAAAAACCTTCTTGCACGCGTGCACATACAAGAGCCACTTTAAGCTAACTGTTGTGAATGTTTGGAATAAAACCCTGGGGCCTGATCCCAAAGCCCATTAGCCTTTGGAAAGCCTCCCTATGATGTCAGTGGAGTTTGGAACAAGCTTTTGATGCTTTCTGGTACGAGCTGATGGAAAAAAATCCTCAAGCTTAATTGGGACAGGGGGAGGAGGGAGGAAAATGATTTTTGGTGAACGCCACTTTTGTGGGGGTTCATGTGCTCACTTGACATTCATTAATCTTTCCTGCAGAATATCTCCATCTCCACCTCTTCCGTTTGCTTGCTTACAGGGTGTCTTTTCTCTCTAGGTGGCGGAGGGGATTAGCTTCCTGACCTCATGTGATCAGATCCCACTTACTCTTTGAATCTTCACAACAGCTTCTTAATGGGGGGCAGATTCCATGTCCAGATTTTTACCTGAATATTTGGTCCAACCTTTGGCCTGCCCCACCTTACTATTGCTCTCAGCAGCGAGCAGCATGAAGGGTGAAGGTGTCAGGATATTCAGAGCAACAGATGTGTATTGCATGCATGAGAAAGAGATGCTCCCCGCAACCTGGGAGGATGAAGAGGCAGCGCAAAGGGATGCAAAGCACATGCAAGCCTTCTCCTGGCACTGCAGGGAGCTGCCGGGGGCTGCAGCACATAAGGACCACGTAAAGAGATGTCTGGTCTTCAGCATGACACTTGCAGTACTTATTTAACCATGMAATTGCTTTAAGGTGGCTTTGTTTGCAGCCAGATAATAAGCAGAGATGTGGGGTAAGGCGACCTGATCTCATTTTGGTGTATTTGTCCTGCTAATGTCATGCCTATGATGCCATGTTTTTTATTAAACAACAAAGCTGAGGGCCAGATTCTGATGTAACTCATGCTAGTAAAAACAGGCACAAGCCAACGGGTAATAAAGTTGCTGCTGGAGAAGCATGGTGCTGCGCCACGTAGCTATGGTCTGCCCCATAAAAATCAGCAGAGTAGGCTTGGAAGAGAACTGCCATTTTAGGTAAAAAGAAATTAGGAACTTTAATAGTTAGGAAAAAAATGGGATGGATAATCAACAGCTTGGTCCAAGTCTCTGTTTCAGGTGGCTTTAAAGTGTTAGATTAATTCATTTTTTTCCCTTAAATAAGTACAGCAATTGCTCTCTACCTTTGCCAAGGGGGGCTGTACGCTGGAAGTCTCTCCCTCGGTGCCGTGCAGTCATAGCAGGATATTGTTTTGTAAATGAGCAGACACCAGGGCTCGTTTTTCACTGGTAGGGTTGAAAGTGGAAATACTGAGCAACTTGCAAGCATTACAGCACAGCTACAGGATACCGATGGAGTCCCCCGTTGCATAGCTGCATGTTGTGCAACCAAAGAGCCCATAAAGCAGTAACAATAAAAGAGCGATTACAAATAGCAACAAATATTATCTCTGCGAATCCGCTCTGCACGTTTTACAGCAGGGAGAGCTCAGCTCTAGTTTTACAAAACAGACTGGCAGCTGTGCTATTTATACTTTCACCACCAAGCTTTCATTAATTTTAACACGTGTTAATGGACACCGCATATTATTTTGGGAGACTAAATGTGAGATTTATTTAATTTCCTTAAATATCAAATATGGGTCAAGCAAAATAAACCTCGGATCATATTCTTAAAAAAAAATTTAAAAAGCGTCAGTTTAACAGAATTCAGACAGAGCAATGTCTGATCATATTTACAGCATTTACAGCTTTGGAAATCTCCAAAGAAATCTGAGGAAACCTAAAGCCTGCCTGAGTACATGGATTGGAATTCCTTTTGGTAATGTACAAATACTCCGCAGGTCTCTACAAAAAAACCCTTTTAACTATATGTAAATATTCCTCAATCTTTCAGAAAATCTCCAATTTACAGGTGATGTTTAAAACAGGCCTTTTAAAATCTTAATTTTTTTTAATGCAATTTACAGACCCCATCATTTCCTTTGGATTTTTTCCTTTTCCTGAAAACATCAAYGTTTCCAAACAGCCACACAAAGGCTTAGGATACAGCGTCCCTGTGTTGTTTAAAAAAGTTCTCCAATATGAACTACACGCACCTAAATCAAATTGCAGCTACAAACAAACTTACTTCTCACCTCATCTTGTTCCTTAGGATTTAATGGAAAACTGGCATAAACCGTGCCAACAGAAAAAAATACCTGCCACAAAAAATAAATCTGTCAAACATAGGAAAAATCCATTCATCAAAGGAGGAAAAATACAATGAAATTGTGAGAAGTTTATGGAATAAATCTGTAACCTATTTGGCTCTAATATTTAATCTCCCTCAGCTACCTTGTAGTGTGATACTGTGTTCACCCTGCATAACTTGAACATGACAACGGGCCTTTTTAGTAGCAAATTTATAACTTAATCAGGATATTGCTGGTATGGAAGGAGAAAGCCAGCCTTGTCGGAGCGTTTCTGATCCTCCCCGGAGGGAGAGATGTGCAGGGGAGGGAAATCGGCCCAACCGTAGCTGCTGACACCCGATGAGCCACCGATTCACCCAGGCCCGGCTCACATCTGCACGGGAAAAGGTTCCTTCAGAGCAGCGCAGCCCCGTGCATGCTCAGACTGGGTCCCTAAACACGGCCCTGCCTCGCTCGGGGACCCGGCGTCCCAGGCTCGTAGTGAGCGAGAACTTCGCTCCAGCCCTCGGCACGGCAAACGCCCTTATCCCTCGCACGCTCCGAAACCGAGCCTGGCTTTGYTGGCAAGCCGGGCTTCAAAGCAGGGCACGAGGAGGCTGTGAAGAAGGTGTCGTTGCAAAAAGTGGTGTATTTATCAGCTGCCTCCTCCAGCCYGGCAGCGAGCCCAATGACAGCTTGATGAACCCTCGAGTGTGAGGAGTTGGCCCTTTGAAGGACGGATTATGCTGCAGTTCAAGAAAAAAGAAATAGCTCCTGATTGTGCACGGCGATGTTTCCACAGTGCCGAGGAGACAAGCAGGCACACCTTGGGATTCTTCCCGCAAGGGGGAAGCCAGATTTCAAGGAGTTACTTATTCACTGCAGATCCTGAAAGGATATTTGTTGGATCACTCAGAAGAGAGGAAGCTCTTTAAAATGAAGCATTTTGTGCTGGCCCTTCTGAAACTCGGGATGCMATAACTTTGAGTAGGAGCAGGATGCTGAACTAGTGGCAGATTTATCTTTCTGGGCTACTGTGAGATTGTTGCTGCTTTAAGTGCCATAATTACAATGTGGTCTCCTCCCCCGTGCCACCTCCCCCAGCATCAGGCTCCTTTGCGACATCCCCGGTGGTGATTACTTATGCCACATAAATCACGTATGTGTGCACAATCCTCTCTCCCCACTTCTTAATTCACCAGTTTCTCCACAAACTTTGCAAATGTAATAGGAATGCAAAGGAAAATTATCACCACTGAACAAGCTGCTGCAAAAACACTGGCCCAAAACATTGCACTAGGCTGCCTTTTCCCTCTGCATGGCTCTCGGGTGTTCATGAAACACATGCGAGGGCCATAAATCCTGGTCCCCATCAGGGATAGCACCAAAAGGCCTGCAGCAGCCTGCTGGTATGACCCCTGGGGTGACAGCCAAACCTCAGCACAGGGCTCTGCCTCAACTGCTGCACTCCTCCTCCTCTTTGGAGAGGAAGAGTGAGCACCTCTAAGGTGCGAGGCACATCCCTCGCTGCTGCGCTACCCGGGGAAGCACTGTCTCTGCCTCAGCCCTGGAGGAAGCGGTGCTGCTGGCTCTCGGTGCTGCTCAGGATGTGATACAGCCCGAAAGCAGAAAAAAATATGTACATGACTATTTTTAAAATACAGCACCCACCTTCTGCCTTCCTGTGCCGTGTGCTCGTTTTGAGATGGACGCCCGGACGCCTCGCCCTGTGCCAGAGCCTGGCTGTTTCTTGTTCCTTGTATCCCCTTGTTTTGTCTACAGTCTCGGCGATAATTGCCTGCATTTGTACACTGGATTATTTTAATTCCAGCTACCAAGGAGCAAGATAAGACCAACAGTGTATCACAACTGCTTGGGATAATTTGTTGCGCAAAACACGTTGTGCAAAGCCCAATGCAATGCTGCAGTTCTGCAATGCTGGATGAAGCAGAGGGATGCTCGGAGACCTGGGACGTCAGGCCAGGTTTTGGCTCCACATCGCCCATTGCCTTGCTGTGCAACCGTAAAAAAATTCCTTCAGCCATCTTCCCATTCGACACCATCGTTCTGCTCAGCTTTAAGATTAAGGCTGACTTTTTACAGAGATAGCTGCAGCACCAAGCGCCGGGGAGGCTCTTGACTGAGCCGCTGCTTGCTACTGTACTATAAATTGCATTGTAATGTACAATACATTATCTTACACTCAAATTGTAGCCAAATAGTTGTATATAGATAAACAGACATTTTGTTTAGTGTATGTACTCTAATTTCCAATAAACCCTCTAATAAAGAATTACAAAGTGAATTTATTGCTCCACTTCAAAGGAAGGACATGGTGCCACTTCGAATGCATATTTGAAGTGTTAAATCCATTTCTATGATGCTTTAATACATTTTCTCTATTTTTTTCTTTAAGTTATTTTAATATTATTGTGCCACTTTGTTAAAAGGCCATAAAACATTTTAAAGAGTAATAAAAGTAAATACAAATGCTTAAAAGCCCATTCTTCTTTCCCCAGACCACTGAGAGAGGAAGAGACAGAGGATTTAGGCATAACAAAATTCATGGCAGCTGTGTAAATAAAATAAAAGAGCGTACTGTTTTTCTGTTGATGGTGATCCTGAACATCTTGATATCTGGGCCTTATTTAGTGGGAGCCCAAGGCAAGATTAAGGGAAGGAAGCAGAAATGCTGAAGGAGAGGACACAGTGGAGGGCAGGCTTTGCATTCTCCCTAAAAATGGGAAAATGGGAACCAAAACTAAACAACAGAGGAAGTCTTCCAAGGCAAAGAGTTTGAGTCCTGCCCCTACTGCAGGGATGAACTAGCTGAAGGATGTTATTGCATCAAGTGTTAATAAGGTTAATATAACCCTTCTYCTCCTCCACGGCTTTTGAGCACTTTCTGCAAATCACTGAGTTTAGCTCTGTGTTGGGCTCCCACTCTAGGCTCATGATTCATTGAAGTTTTAAAAAAGCAGGAATTAAAAAGGACACAATTGCTTGAAAAGCTACATAGGTCTTCTCAGACAGCCCATAAATTTCACTCACTGTAGGAAGAAGAAAGTCTAGTGTAGCTTCATCTGAAGGTAAAGTGGGGATGAACACAGTAGCTTTGCTGTTTCGAGTATTTATAATACCCAAAGTTATGGCTAGTGCTACAGGTAAAAAGGCATTGGTTTACTGTTCAGGAGGAGCACAAAGCACTGCCATACAGCTTGTAATCAGCATTCAGCCCATAATTATACAGCAAAACCTCCCAAATTTCCATGTCTGTTTGATTTCCTGGAGATGTCAGTCATGCCACTGAGCAGCTGCTTATTTTCCGAGATGCTGCTACAAACTTTCCTTGCCTTGAAGACTGGTTTCCTGATGAGCTCTTCCAAACTGAGTGTTTCACAGATGACAGATGCTGGAGTGATGCCAGAGCTTGCAAAGAGTTTACCTTTAACACACAAGGTGTGAAGGGAAGATAGAAGGAACGTGGGGGAACTGGGATGCAGGGAAGCTTGTAGGGGGAAATATATGACTAATGATCACCRGAGAATCCACCAAGGGCTGAACTGGAGACCTTCAGCCATACGTTAGAAAGGTTTCTCAGGTGAAGGTGCAGGATGGTGCCCAGAGATCTGAGACAACTGTCTGATAGTGCCTCCACATCATGCCCTGGACCTGCCTGCTCCAGGCAGGCTCACAGCCCYCTAGCCCCTCCAGGAAAGTCCTCTCCGGTCTGTAATTATAGAGTGCACACACACCGACCTGTGTGTTAAATGAGCAATGAGTAAAGTGCTTGACAATGTTTTTCTGGAAGTGACTTCATTTGGTCCGAGACCTTAATACAGGATTTGCTGGTATTTATTTATTTTTCCCTGTGTTTTCTTGTCCTAGACAACATATTYGCAGCTGCAAAGGGCTGATGACTCCCTTTGCTCAGCAATATTTCTCCTGAGAGATTCCTTTCAATGGTCTCCATTGTAATGATCTGGATTTTGCATTTCCGCCATCGCACTGACAAATAGCCTGGCCAGGGCCTGGAGTCACTACAATGAGTATAGGGCAGAAATCACAGCCAAGTTAGCCAGAGCAGCTCACCAGCCACTGATTTATTTCCCTCCGTGACCTCCACATGGCTGCACTCCAAACATGAGCCCACGTACCACTGGAATCCTACACATCATTTCTGGGTCTTTACTCATCATTTACTAGACCATGCTCTCCTCATTTTCAGCAAATTTTCCAGGAGTTAGAGGCTCTCATTGTGCTCAGTGGGAATTTGGCCATTGATTTCCGGAAGAACAGGAATACTGAAAATACTAACGTCCTCCAAGTTACTCACTCCAGTGTGTCTGCAAGGTCTGCATATGGAAAATTATTTGTCATTTCCTTTCAGACACTATTTTCAAAGGAGAGATATATCAGTCTGGCAACAGCACAGCATCGTGATTTAATAGTTTGTTTATCTCTCAGCCCAGCCCTGCTATTTAAGTTCAGGAATCTAGTCCTGCTCCTTCTTCCCATTCTTTTCTGTTAAGAAATATACAGTTCTGGTCTAATAGGGCTTGCTCATCACACAAGATCCGCTTACATGAATGAACCCTAGCTACTAAGTGAAACTGGAGTTTGCCATGCCAATATGGCAGTAATTGCTTCTGCTGCATTCATCTGTATCCACCGCTTAATGAGTTTCTTCTGGTTCTGTGGTATGCAGTTGTTTGAAACCCTATAGTGACTCCAACAGCTAAACTGATTTAGGGATGGGGCTTCAGAAGATCCTTTCACTAGTTAAATGCAGTCATAACATTGGCATGGAGAGGTGTCAGAGGAGGACATTGCTGTGGGAGAAGCCTCTTGGGGTAAAGAGCCATGAAAACAGCTCTCTCCGCTCCTGTTACCAGAATAAGCAAAGAAAGTGATATAAACAGGTTTTCTTTGTGACCCACTGACTTTCTCCCACTCTCCCATCTCCAGCATCCTTGGGAACTATATATACTATAGTGGCTCTTGGGGCTGGCACACAGCTAATCCAAATAAGAGGGGAGGCTGCATGCTAGCCCTGGACCATACCACCCTTCCTAGAAATGAGCCTCCCTTGGCACTCCTTACCTCCAGCAAGCTCCAAGGCTCCAACCTTTACAGCTGAGAGCACAAAGCCATTTGAATGTCTATTTTTTCATAAAACAGTGGAGCTCTTAGGGAATTTTTACACTGCATTGTAACATGGCACTGCTGGAAGGTTGAAATGTTCGTGTTACATAAGATAACCACCATTCAAAATCTCTGGTATATGTCTATGCTTCTAATTAACTATGCTTCTAGTCAACTATACCTGAAGAGCTTTTCTCTCCCTTTCTTCTTGTTCTTTAAGAAGCAAAATATCCTATTTTATATACTTTGTAAGAAGTAAAGTTACAAAGGATTTGGTCTTGTGAGGACTTGAGCGCACTTTGCTTCTATGGATTTAGGCTTCAGCATGTATACTGAGCCCCAAATTTGATTTGAATRGGAGCCGAACAATCTCTACATTCTGGCTGCAGAAAACCCATCAATATAGTCAAATCCCTTCCAGGAGAAGTTAAATTACATCTCTGGAACAGGAACCAGGCATTTCAGAGCTGAGACAGAAATTCACTCAAAATAGAGGAAGACAGGAGACAATGAAGTCCAGGACTATGAGTGGAAGAAGTTAAATAACCCCCAAAGCCCTGACAGGCCAACAACCTCCTCCACCAAAACGTTAAAGATGTCTCTTCAGAAAACAAAAAAACTCCATGAATTTAGGGCTTGAGAGAAGTCTGCCTTCAGGAATTTCTTTGTCCATTTGCCCAAACGTTTCAGTATCAGTTATAGCCTGTGAAACACTCAAAGCTTTCTGWGGTCTTTTCGCCAGCAGATTCCCTCTTTTTGTTTCCAAGAGTTATTTTTTCCCCATTAGAATACAAGCTTTGGACAATTTCCCTCTCATCATGCAGAAGTGTAACAGATGATCTCTCACTAAATCATTTTAGAAATTCATTTATGGAGTCTGTTGTCTGGAATATAGAAGCCCCATCTCTTCCACACTACTTATTTCAAATATTAATTCAAGGTCTGAAGCATGAAAGACTGAATTTGCAAATGAGAAGAACTTTCATCCATCAGCCTGCATGCTTTGTTATGTATATATATGCACGGTGCTAACAATCCTGCAGGTCATCTCAAGCATCCCTTGCACAGGTAGGATAGAAAGCTACCACTGGTGCCTGCTGAAACTTTAGCTCAGGCAATCAGCTTTGCAACTTTTGGTCACACAGATCTCATGTCCACTTTTTTTTGAGGACMCAAGCCAGGCCTTTCACAGCAGTAGAGCTGACACTGTTGATGCCATATGGTGATGTTGTGCTGTATGCTCTAATGTGCTTGGTGACATCCGGAAAAGCGATGGCTTTTTTTGCTAAATGATCACGATGGAAGAGAAGGGCCCAGGCTGTGTGCGTATTCACCATCCTGRTCTCTGAGCACACAAGGTGGTTGCATCCTGGCTCCCTGTGAGGAAAAGACCCGAGAGGTCATTTGGGAAGGAAGGAGGACACAGGACTTTTCAAGGAATCCCTGGGTCTAGCTGAGCTGCAGACACAGACTGGGGGCTGCACCATAAGATTTCTGTGGACGTCACCTTTTTCAGTAGCATAGAAAATACACTGCCCTGTTCTAACAGGATATTTAAGCAGCTATTTCATCTTCTTTTTGTGTTGAAATTGCGGATGTTCAGAGGTCTGGCACTCGGTGCTGAACGTCTTGGGCAATTCAGCCTCTCCAATCTTCTCAGGACATTCTTTCTGGCTTGTAAGGAATCTTTATTGAAGTAGTACATGATGATAAGCATTAATAGAAAGGACATTCCTCTCCCATAACTTTAAAGAGCAAACATTAATTCCTTTGCAGAAATATGTGCAGTGTGAATTCCTGGAAGGGTGGGGCAGGAGAGAAAGAAGTTTGAGAGATGAAAACTTGGGGGAAGGATGTCAAAAATATAATATAACTTGTATATTGCACCATGTGGCTTTAGAGAAGCAATGTGTTTTTTTGGAAAAAAAGCATCAATCTGCTACTTAGGTTGCACTCATCCTAGTCCTGGTTCTGCTTTCACACTGTTAGTTTGCAAAGACAACAAGAAGCTGAAACTATGGGGTTTTCTGTTTGCTGTGAGTGACAGATGTGAATTTAACCTCAAGGCTATAAGGGCCATCTTAGTCCAAGAGCTGTGCAAGAGGAATAGGAGGATGTGCCGTGCTGTACAGAGATAAGAGGATGGGCTTGGTGACACCCACCCTGATGGACAGCCCTAAACCACAGGAGTAACCACAGCCTGTTACCCACTGCCAAACCAGGATCAGCAGATTATGGCAGGGAGTGGAGAGGAAGGGGCCTGGAAAATTATCTCCCACTGCCTCTGCATTGGGGGTTACTGTATCCTGGATGTCACAGGGCAACCAGGGAACCAGCGTCCCGACGCAGACTAGCATGTGTCTGATTTGATCACCTTGTCTTCAGTTCATATCTCATGTGATTAACACCCTGTTGCCGCTCAGCATATGTCAGCCCATCTCCCTTGCATCCGGGCTGGCCTTGGTCCTGTCCCAGCTCTGTGACAGACCATCTCAAACCAGTCCGTATGCTGCTGCCCTCTCCTGTTTAATGGGCTAAGCATAGCTGTCCTTCAGTTGGCTGAGAGCACGTGCAGAACACGAACCCAGACATRCTTGCAAGCAGGTTTGGCCACAAGCGGCCAAGAGAGAAGTTCAGCACATGAACCAAAGGAAACTGGGCCAAGGCTGCCCAAAGCGGCAGACTGTGCGCGGCACGGTGGAGACGTGTGAGCGAGGCACAGCCCTGCCTTGCTCCTGGATCTGTGTACTGCTATTTACCACCCCTCTTCCRGAGGGTCACCTTGGGAGTGCACAGCTTCCTGAAATGAAGACTAATTGCCATTCTCCGGGCTAACCCAAGACTGCAGACACAAGGATATACCGCTTCTTGCCACATCCTATTTCCCTGCAAAAGTTGGTGGACTGAGCCTAGTGTCAAGAACGAGAGGGAAAGATAGGAGACAGAGATGTGTGCAATGAGAAAGGCAATTAACCACAGCCTCAGATAAGGGTAAAATATTCCGTCTGTCTTTGTTTTAATGTCATTGATCTAAACCAGAGACGCAATGATTTCCAGTGCAAAAGTTTACRGACATAATCTCTATTTGCTGGTGCCCTCTGTACTGAAGAGTGGGAGAATGGCATATTGGTGCAGTTTATCTCCTGGTGAACTAAAGGAGATTGCTTTAACAAGGGGTTAGTAAACTTCACAGTTGTCTGCAATATTTTTTTTGGAGGTTGGAGAGACTATTTAAACATCTGTTCAGAGGAGGAAAGAAGCAGAGTTTTGCCCCGTAAGTTACAGCTGACTCACTATTTTTGAGATGGAGGTGATCAATAGAGTTAAATTACATTATTAAAGTGCTGGGTGTCTTACAGGATATAATTTATAAGACAAGTAACAGCATGAGCAGCATGCGGAGCCTCTGTGCGACCTAGCCCTGGCCCTCTAGATTGTGTCCATGCTTTAATATTGCATCCCAGAAGGAACATCCAGTGGTGACTGTTTTTCAGAACAAACACTCTGGGTCAGGAGCAAGGATTAATACAGCAGGGATCTAGGAAAATATACCTCTGTAAACAACAATGTTTTATAGCTGTGAAAGGAACTGTATGTACCAGGAGTCCTTTCTGTCTGTATCAGAGCATGTCCATTTGCAGAAACAAATGAACAACGGGAATTTTACCACTTGGAGGAAAGTAGATGCAACATTCAGAAGATTTCATTTGTTTAATATATTTCATGGAAATCCATATTCCCCTAAGAAGGAAGAGCCAGATATCTATCTAGATATCTACAAGAATCTATGTAGATTTTTGCAGGAAACAAATGAAAAAGGAACAGAAGGAGGAGTCAGTGAGATTTCTTATGTGGATAACAACAAAATACACCAGAAAAGTTTAACATTGCTATTAGTCTTTGAAGAGAAATTTTAACATGCAGATCTCACCAGCCATAAATTTCTAATGCATTCTTATTTTAAGAATGTTGCAACTTAGGCACCTACATATGTATACATTTTTATATAGCTACAGAAATACAGACATTTATTACTTAGAAAATGTCTGTCACACAGTGAAATAGTGAAAAATGCAGGGTGCAAATGAATTTGTGATATTATCTATTACGAGGAATCCCAGTCCTGCTAGCAGCTGCAAACACGAGCTCCACAGGGATTTGAGGTCAACAGAAGAAGCCCATACGTGTAACCTAATAGCACAGGATAGGCAGGAATGGTTTTCAGTGCACAAAGGGCAATTTCATGGTCATCCCACTCGGATCGTTGATGGGAATTGGAAGCTGAACTGCTATTTGTGCCTTTGAAAATCTCTCCTATAATATATTTAGGCAGCATGGTGATAGGCTTTATGGAAAACTTCTAAGTATTCACCACTGCAGCAACATGTCCTTGACTAAACTATTTTTATCAGTGCCTCCTGGCTGCAGAGACCATCGCAGGGGACTGTGGTGGGGTCCCCTTAATACTGGGCAAGCCCTCGAGGGGTGCTTGGAGTCCTCCGCTTTTCGGGAAGCACCACTGGTCAGCAGCTGAGATCCACCCAGCTGCACCATTCCTGCAGCAAACGACAACCTTAGCCCCGAGCTTCAGGTCTTTGCTCATCTGTATTCAGCMTTCATTTTCCCCCAGGAAATCCCTCTGTAACTTGGTCGTTTGTGACTCTGCTTGGGGAGGTTTTAGCATCATTCTTGTGTTAAAGAACAACAGCATTAGCAGAAGAAAACCTGTATTTCAGCATGTAAGGGGACTTTGCTCTTTGCCTTGGCAAATGCCAGGCATGCAAAGTCCTTGTTTCAGGTAGGTATTCTCTCTTTTAACATACTTCATAACATACAGTAATCTTATTATGGTAGGTAGGACAATTTTACAAAGAAAACAAAGTTTTTTCCTTTAAAAAAGACTGCTTTCAGAACTGTCCAAGCCCTCCAAGAAAAAAATAAGGACCAGGCTGCTGTGGCAAGTCTTTGAGGAAATCCAGCAGCTGATTCACTCTTCGTGTTTCCTCCAGCTCTGGCGTGTCCCCCACGGCCATCCTCACTTGCAGACCCCACTGCTGGCCCCACAGAGGGGGGACACACTTCCTGCATGCTGCAGGGACATCCAGCGTCGCCCAGCTTCGCACTCGACTGCGAGAGAGGAGGAGAAGGAGGAGGAGGAGGAGGAGGAAGAGGTCTGTGCTGCGCCAAAGTCAACCGCTGGCTTTCAGATTATGATCCTAAATCTTTCTGAAAATTGAACAATTGGCTTAATAACAGGAAGTCGGGAGCTAGAAAATTACTGTTCTTCTACTCAGAACAGGAGGCTGGGAGAAGGAGTTGTGTTTTGGCAGTGACAGTTAATTTCCATGTCTCATTAAAACAACATGGCTTATTCRTGTATTTTCAAGACTGTTTTTTGTGTAAAGGATAATAGAGCAGGTGCCCCTTTTTATGAGACACCAATCCGTTTTGGCTGAAGGGGCTGTATTGGTGAAGGAACCAGATTTATTCAAACGGCCTGGGTAAACAAGGTGCCAGTCCTGTAGCTCTCTGATACCAGGTTTGTGGAGGAAAACACATGAAATACATCGCCTTGACTGGTTTCTCCTGGCCAAACTGGGCTCGGCTCCCAGAGTCAGTACAGCGACCATCCAAGGAGCCCTTTCATGGTGCATATTCCCTGAACTGTTTTTCCCAGAAAAGGGTCAATGTTTTGGGGTAAGTGTGAATGACAAGTCACCAGAAGGATAAATATGGGCCTTCATTGCTGGGGCCCATGTACGTGCCTGACTACCAGATGGTGACATGGGTGGTTGTCCCTGGCCCAGGGGCTAACTCATATCCCATCTGTCCTGGAGAGATGCTCTGTGACCAGCATCAGAAAAACAAGGCAGCCGAGGATCCTTCTGGGATGTGTCAGTCAAATCCTTTCCTACACCTGGGACAGCATTAGCATAATTTGGGGCTCTGCACAGTGCTCAGGTGCTCACTGGTCCATACCCTAGACTGTCCACAGAGACACTGTTCCTTTGCCCTACTCACAAGGAAAGAAGAGTCACTCTTGTAGAGAGCATACATAAAATACAAGCAAATTTCTTGATGACTTTGTGATTCTTTCCAAGAGCAATTCTCCTCAGTGGAGGCACAAACTGATGTTCTCCTTCATACCTGGCATAAACCTCAGGCAAGCAGGGGAGGAAAAATGTGACAGGCACCRAAAGGGAGCTCAACTTACAGGGCATTCTGTAAAACAGACTCAAAGGCTCACACAAAGACATAACAGTGATAAGACAGAAGCAAGAGGGACCAGAAGTGTGTATTGCAAAAGGTGTAGGTCATGATGATCCCATAACAACACTTACACAGAGTTTCTGGACCACAGTCTTTGAAAGGATAAGACTGTATTTTGACTGAATGTGATCTGAAGGCTATCGTGGCTGCTTTCTTTTCTACAGCCCTAGAATCAATAAAATATATTAAAAAACAAGCAAGAAAACAAAAAAAAGGATCTGTTCAACTTAACAGAATCTTTTTCTTTCAAGTTACKCTTGAAGATGAGCAGACACCAAGTGTATGTCTTAATCAGGCAGTTATATAATATGGTCTGAAATAAAGGTTATGATAGAGCAATTTAGGAGCAAGACGGAAATCCTGAAAAAGCAAACTTCTGAAGTTTTCTATATGAAATAAACAACTTAGCACATAAGGGAGCCTGGTATCTGAGGTTCAGCACCTTATGCCAGACGATATATTGACTGTAGGCACAATGCAGTAAAATATCCTGTCCATTTTATCTTGGGTGGAGCAATAAAGGAAGGAAAGCCACAATAG
Source organism: Rhea americana (assembly GCF_003343005.1). Taxonomy (NCBI): domain Eukaryota; kingdom Metazoa; phylum Chordata; class Aves; order Rheiformes; family Rheidae; genus Rhea; species Rhea americana. Next base: position 1,350,900 of record NW_028186390.1, read on the forward strand.
CTCTCCGCCCTTTATCAAAATAGCCTATCTAAGAATCAAGGATAAATTAATAATAGGGATCATTTGGGATTTAGACTGCTGCTAGAAGCCTACAAGAGATATGGTGAATATGCATACCTGAATGTCATCCAAGCATTTAACACCCTCCAATTTGTATAAAGTGTCTGTAGCATCCCTCCAACCACTTCTTGTGCTGTCTCATAAAATGTGTTAAAATAGCCCTCTTTTTTCAAAAGCCTCTCTTCCCTTTCATATTCTGTTTTTATAATCCCTAGCACCCTCTCCTCCCAAACAGATCCAATGCATTCCCGCCCTGCAGCCTGCCCTATTGCCCCTTGCRTTTGCCGAATGGCACTTTCAGTGTGTCCTCAGTTTCGGCATTTTATGGCCCAGCAGCACAATGTCAGGCTATATCAGCAGAGAATCTGTCCCTTTGTAGTTTGCGTTTCTATTTTCAGTAGTTCACACGGTACCCCTGTTGAATGCCTCACTTGTGCTTGGTCACATAYTGCATGCACTTGTTTTGCCAAAGCTGATCTTTATGTATTTCCTGCATTTAAAAATAAGGGAGCAAAATGTTTCTTCTCCAAGGAAAGAAGAAGAATCAAAACTTGTTATCAGATTTCTAAGCAAAAGGAAAGATGATGTGAGGAAAGACGTCAGAGCTGAGTGACCACAGTCAGAACAGAAGGGAATAAATTGCTTTTTTTTGTACTTCACAGACCGCACAAGAAGGCAAGGACTTACTCTGTGACAAGAAAGATTTAAGGGAAAAAAAAATGTTATGCATTGGTAATAATAGTGAAGCACTGAGACAGACTACTGCATGGGGTGGGAGAGTGCATGAAATCTCTGGTCGTGGGAATCTCTAAGAGCAATTACACCAGTATCAGTTAGGGAGTTTTCAGTAGCACCAACTGTGCCTTGGAGCAGAGGGAAGAAGGAGATTTCTGGAGGGTCCTTAAAGGGTTGTAGAAGTCCAAGCAAATGGATTCCACCAAAAAATGGTGGAGCCAAAAAACCCCCCTATTTGCTGCTTAAATAACATGTTTTTGTGATGGATTGGATTCTGAATGCTATCTACCATGAAGCAAGGATCAGACCAASAGTAAACACTCCTCCACACTTGAGGAAACGCTGAACTGCATACTGTCTGTATGGAGGGCATTCCTGTGCTTGTGTCCCAGCTGCCAGCGTCACTGGGGAGTCACAGGGAGGATGAAGCAGATGCAATAGAGCATCTGGGAGCGAACAGCACCAGGTGGAGAAATGGGGATGGAGCAACAGCTCTGCTCTATTGGGCTGTGCATGCCACCAGCACCCATCGGTGAGCACCCCAGCGTGCTCATGCTTTGTTAGATCCAGATGCACCTTCACTTCTTCTGTCCTTGGAGCTGCAGGAAGAGGCTGGCTCTGAACCATAACCCCATGGGCTGTCCAAGGCTCTGCAGGTGGTTCTGCTCCTTCCAGCCAGGGCAGATTATTATCTCACAAGTCGTCTCACAGAGAAATCAAACAATGCACACGTTACCTTCAGCACCCAGAGACCTGGCATAACAGTCAACCTCAAGGCTTGCCCTGGGGTCCTCACAGCGTGGTGTTTAGGGAGAAGCACCAAAAAATGAATGAGAAAGACAGGGAAAGGAGTTGCACAAGACCAGATGAGGTAATAACTAATTTTACTGCACGGTGCCTTCTTTGTAGGCCAGCTTAGTTTATTTTATATAACCAACTTGTTCTCTTGTGTTTGTGCTAGAAGTGCCCATTCCTTTTGAAGCCTTGACTGAGRAGAATCTTATGAACAGGGTATGGGAGTAACCCAAGCAGAGGAGGGTAGTGGGACAAGTTCATAAAGAACTTGTGGTGGCAAAGAAGCGAAATCTCTCTTTACATGTGATGGATTAACACAKGATCTCCAGCTAGATGATGGGGGTGAGGGACACAAGTGGGAAGGATAACAAGAGCTCAGAGGTGGAACGAGGAACTTGCTTATCTGTAGATACTCACATAATTAAAGGACACTAATTCTGTATGAAACAGGCAGAAATTCAAGTCCGTGGGCTAMTCTTGGTTAAATCTGGGGCAGGTAGGGTACTCCATGTAGGGTTAATCCTTGGTTAACTCAGAACATGTGTAGCTGTTTGTAGCTTTTATGGGAGAAGAATGGATTTAAGGATACTCCTCATCTTGTGTAGACTGAGACATCACCAAGAAAAGAAGAAGAATTGCTCTGCTGAGTATGGAGGTTCAGGTTCAATGGACAGTGCTCTGCACATTTCCCGGGCACATGAAGAAGCGTTTGGCCTCTGAGGACCGACCCTTACTGGAATTTCCTCTGGGACAACGCCATTTCCTACTCCTCTTTCTTCAGGGTTATTTGCAGCTGATACAATCAGGTCCTAATTCACCATGAAGCTGTAGCTTGCAAACTGACTTCTCCAGGAGCTCAGGCAAAAGACTGGAGGCACCTGAGCTCTGCACTTAGAAGAGAATAGTTACATCTGCTCATTAATGTTTTAAGGGGTACATCATCCCAAGAAAGAGAGAGAAAGAAATAATGCACATTTTCTCGTGATTTATGCAAYTGATATGAAATATTTGTTATACATTTCCTTTGGGATGTATTTCAGTTTAAAACCTGTGATACCAGCTGATAATGAGTTACATATTTATTTTGAAACAGTGCAGGCCGATGTTAATTGGAAGCACATTCTGTTTGACTAAGCAGGTATAATAACTCTAAAACGTTCGCTGTCATTTAACAGGCCTCTACAATGATGTTAATCATAGCACTTTTTCTAAGCTATGAAAAAGCCAGTGCAGCAGTGATGGAGTACGCTACAGAGTAAAGCAACAGTTGGCCAAGACCAGTCAAGAGGGAAAGTTTTCTTTTCTAGAAATGTTGTGTTTTCATCAAAAAATCAAAAAGCTTTCAACTGTGGCCAGTACATTTTTCATTGTCAGATGAAAACTTCTAGTAATTTCAGGAAATGTCAATTTTTGCGCCCATGGAAAGCAAGCCTTTTTTTTTTGTAAAAAGGTGATTTAAGTTACAAGCCCCACTTCCCACTGAGGAATAGTCTGGATGGAAATTTGTGACTCGTTTTATACACGGTCTTTCTGCACTCTCTAGCAAACACGTTGCGCCTGCAAACATTAACTCATCGTGCTGTGGCCCAGCCACAACCATGTGCAATCAAACGAGAATACTGTATCCATTATACAGATGAAGAAATGGAGACACAATGAGGTTGCAGCAGCTAAAATTAAAAAGCCAGCATAGCTGAAAGCATAATAACACCTTTCATCACTGTCATTTTCCTTATATTATCCTACAGGATCACACAAGCAAGACAGAGGCTGCAGAGTGTACCACGGTGTGCAAATACACATGAGCAGACTATTGTAACCCTTGGGACAGAAGTTAATATCATCTATAGCAGGTCTCTAGTGACAGTCACTGTRCAGAACTAAATAATTAATATTCAGATGCTGTGGGACAATCAGGAAACTGAGGCACCAAGACAACTCCTAAGATGGCACATTAACTGCAAAAAACTGTGACAGCACTGTGATAAAAAAGACTTTGAGTCTTTGATATTTAAGAGAATCTACAGTCCAGATATTTTTTAAGATAACACAGGAATCTGCATTTTATTCCTCTATTATTTATATAGACAAATGGCTAGAAATAATATACATGAGTGTGGATGGTGCAGCAATATACCTCTGCGGGTAGAAATGAATTCAGAGAACTACTCAGCRAGCCTTACAGCACCAAACAACAACCGCCCCGAAAATCAGGTGAGCATGATGAAGGTGAGGAAATAACCAGACTAAGATTTTTGATGGCAGGTCTTAGAGTGTCCTACCTAATGCCTCAAAACTGTTTGCGTCCATTGGAGAGACCCATCCCAGGCACAGAAATCCGCTTTTCACGACAGCACTGAATGTGGCAAACCATCTGCTAATTTCAAAACTGCAACAAGGTGTATTTGATTGCCCTATCTTGCCGAACACTCTGGGAAAAACAAAAGTGTGCTCTCAAGCAAGGTTATCTTAACTTTTCAGGTGTTAAGCACTGTTTCCTTCTTCAGATAAGAGAAAAAATGTGGGGGTTTTAAATTATTTCTAATTCCAACCGTGTGACGATTTTATGTACCTGGCAACCTTTGCGTTGCTCTCTTGAGCGTTCACAATTGGCCGGAAGTATTGCGATAACACTTTTGTTGGAGCAGAGCTGAGCAAAGTTTCAGTACGTATTTCAACACTAAACGCTCCTATGTGGCTACCTTACAAAATGAGCCTTTCCCCCATATCACGAGGAGATTTCATAAACCACTGAAACCTCAAAACACGCAGGTCAGAAGAAGTCAGTATGGATCGACTCAAGGTRGAGCTAGGGCCAAACGTGCCTATACAAACATGCAATATTAAGTAAATGGGGAAAAAATCTAGCGAGCAGAGGCATAAATAGATGTCATGTGGCTCTACGACAAGAAACCACTGCCTGAAAAAACAGGTTGCTTGGTATTGCCGGACTGGCTTGTTGCCCTGAAGAAATACAAAGTGATCTCCAGTGAAGGAAAATTCCATGAAATAGCATAGTAAGGACATCCCGATCTCCGCGGCTGCATATTCCAAGAAAAACAGCCAGCGGCCCAAACCAAACCCCAAACAACGCAAACCTCAGAAACGTAAATAAAAACTAACAGGAGAAAGAAGCCTTCGGAAATTCGGGAAAGCAGAGAAAGAAGCAGCCCAGCTGAAGGCACCACAGAATTTTAAGAAGTCCAGCCTGTCATTTGCTGAATGCACCACAGTAAACGCAGCGCCTATCTGCTACGAAACTGTCCCTGGAAGTAAGAAATTTGGCTTGCCTGAGCACAACAACGTGCCTGTTCTCCAAAACAGGAGGTTTCGTGTGGAGTTCAGTGCCAGAGCACAGGAACTTTCCATTCAAACGCCAAAGAGGAGATCTACCGTGACGGTGTAAGCTCCTCGTGGAAGAAGAAAGGCGTTGTACGTTCCTCGTCCCTCGGACGACGGACGCAAGGTAACGGCTGGGAGTATCTATTTCCAGACGCTACAAAAAGCCACTAAAAACAACGGGCCCTCTCAAAGTGACAGAAGTGGTGGTGAGCGTATGATCGTAAGTGCAGCTGACATCAAAAAAAAGCAGTCTCCAGGAAAAACAATATAGGCTCAAGTACTGCGCCTTTAAATAATAAGCTCTCCTCTTCCAGATGATTTTAATAAGCCCAGGCACATGTGTTGTAACCCTTGATGCAGTACAATATGAATAACCAAATAAAAGATCTCTCCAGATTTTAAGATTTACTGTTTGCAATGGGAAAAGGCCAACCAGATGACATCATTATACTTCAAATGTGAATTGCTGCCAAGTTTGGTAATACTAAACTGGAGAAATTGATCCTCCATGTTTTTGCAGAAAAGCGATTTTTGGCTTCAGTAGTGATTTTTTCTTTTGTTATTTATGTAACTATAACGTTTGTGTTTAGCAAACTTCAATTTTACTTAAAACTAGAGCCAGAGTACCTTATCTTACAGSTTATTTGTTTTCAGCCATCTGCCTAGCTGGAAATTATTGAGTTTGACAATTTATGGGTTAAAGAGTCAATRGATTATGTTGGATTATTCACAAAGAGCCAAATTCTAGCTCAGGCAAAGCTAGAGTTGGCTTCAGTGGGAATCTGCCTGATGAGGATGTCAGGATCTTGGTCCCTGTCTGGAAGATGGAGCTTTGTTTGCCTTTAAGGAAGAAAACTTCACATATATGCAACAATAATGCCTTTTTTTTTTTTTGTAAAACATCTGGATTTCTGGAAGTATAAAGCCATGATACACCAGCAAGCATGGTAATATTATATTGCTTTTACATGCCRTCTTCAGGGAATCTCTGTCTTATCTCCTACGAATATTTTCAAAAAACCTCCTTGAATGAGATCCACTAAAAATTGTCCAGCCCACTGTGGAGCTAAAGAGATCGAGTCCCAGAGAAGTTAAGTCACTAGCCCAAGACTGCAAAGTGATTCACAGGCAGAGCTGAAACCAAAAACCACAAAGATCTTTTTCCCACACCCCTGCACACTACTTCTTTCAGGCTGTTTGTTGATGATGTGAATGAGAACAGTTGCAAAGTTTTGTACGGCAGGCAACTCTGGTAATTTTGTATCAAGTACTTACTAAAATTCCCTTGTTTTCCATGGCACAAAAAGATTCTGGAATTTCACGCTGCAGCACTGTTTGCAGACAAATCCATATCCTTGACGCCAAGAAAATGTGCTATATTTTATAGCATGTAGAAGTATATTTATTAAAGCAGCCATATATGCACGAATTTGTGTTGGATCTATTTTCTCTGGAGAGGAAGCCCRAAGTCATACGACTGTCATTATACTTAAAAATACGTCGCATGACACCTCAGTGTCACCTGCTGAGCTGCTCTGCTGCTGGTACCGGGGAGGGGAGGCGCACGGGGCCCTGCCGATCTCTGGAGCCTGGTGGACCCCCATCGGTGTGGCTCAGCTGCTTTTGCCGTTGTCGTTTGTTGTCAAGGGCTAAATCTCCTAGTTGTGGACAAGGTTTTTTCTCAACACTCATGAAGGGTAGGTCAGAGGTGACAGTGGAATATACTTACGTTAGCTGTAATGGAATGGAAAAGATTCATGTTTGAGGAGACCCAGAAGTCATATATTCTGACAAGTGGCCCGTGATAACGATCTTGCTCCACTTCATCCTCCGATTTGTTCACTGATGTTTCAGTCAAATGTTGCCATTACTTTCTTCTGCTAAGTAAATACACGTCCATTCCCTACTGGGGCTTGTAGCCATGGGTGTAGTACGGACCAACACATTTTGAAACCTTTTTCGGACTGCAGGATAAAGTTGTGGGTTAAGTTTTCCTTGAAACCATGAGGTACAGTAGTGATCCTTCTACGTGCATCAGTGTGAGGACAAGGAACGGGGAATGCTTGTCTGAATGGGGTGCTTTACACCACCTAAACCAACCTGGGGACGGGGGCTGTGGCAGGCGAGGAAGTGCTCAACCTTCAGCAGCTCTGTGAAAACCAGCTCCACCAGGAAGGTGACAGTAAGAGTCTGGCAGATGTGGTKGTAGGAAGTGAGCGGGGAGCTTAACTACAGCAGCAGCAGCAAGAAGGGGAAGATGAGTTCAGAATAAGCACAGGAACCAAGAAAATTATAAAGGGAAGCTCTTGGGCCAAGCACTGGTTGGGAAAGGCACTTGGMTTTCCAAGCAAGAAGAGCCTTTCCGGCTCTTTGATTCCTAGTGTGTTAGGGGAAGCAGGACTTCATGGGTTCCCATGGAATAAACAGGCCCACATCATCGCAGGGTCAGACTTCAGCCATGCATTTTTCTTCCCACTAGCAAAATGGGAAAGAAGGAAAAAAAACCCGAAGTGCTAAGTCCTGAAATTTTGGCGAGCTGCTTCAGCCAAAAAAAAGGTTAAGAGTCTCTCTGGTTACAGAGAAAACCACTGTTTGAACTGTGGGCAAGTTCAAACTTAGTGAGGTTTTTGTAGACCAGTTCTGAGGGGATTCGGAGTGGAACGGTTCACACACCTCATTAGGGACCCAGCGACTGAGCAAAAGCTGTGCGCTGGACTCCTGCCAGCAGCTGGTTTTAGTCATAAGGCTGGCATCTGGGTTGGAGAAATCCAAGGCAGCTGCACACACTGCAGCATCACCCTCCTACATCCTCTTGGCCTTTTGAGCTGGCCTGCCTCAAGCACATGGTTCAGTGACTTTTGGGTGGCCCAAAGAGCTTTCCGCYGTCAGAACCAAACTTTATGGAAAACCATGCGAGGGTGGCTCAGGGATGACCAATTCTTGGGCACCTAAAGAAGTAAAAATATTTGTTGCTCCTTTCCCGCGCCCCCCAATGGATTTTTCCTCTCAGCTACATGGACATGCTCCACTTTTCACAGATGTCATAGCAAATGACGGGCAAATATCTGGGGTGGAGGTGAGAGTAGAAAACCTCTGCTCCTACGCTCTTTACTATACTCCAAGGGGCTCCTGGCAGGAGCAGTGTTCGTTAAATTGGTAGTAGATATGGGAATCTAGCAAGCTAACTACCAGACACATGCTTTAACCAGGGAGCCTGAATACAATTATGTATTTCACAGCAAGCGAATCTACTGGTGAGCCTGACAGAAAYGTCCCCTTGAGAAAAAAGAGTAAAGAATACACAAAATGTTGAATTCGTGCTTCCAAATGAACACGAACCCAGCCCCAGAAGGGAGAAAGCCAAGGATTAAAGCACAACATTTAGTAAAAGCACTGGAAGGTGCCTCAGAGGTGAGAAGCACCAAGAGTCTCCCAATAAGGTGAAGGTGAAGAAGCTGCAACACCTCCCTCAGAGAAAAGCACTGGCTCTTTCCAATACCATGTCTTCTTTCTGCCCTTCTCCTGCCTGAGTGAGGGCCACATACGTTCCAGTGCACCCACTGATAACTTTAATGTTGCCTTCAAAAACTGTCCAAAGCTAACCCAGGAAGATGAGATGAAAGACAGGAGCACCTAGCATCCCAAACCACAGTCTTCACGCATCCTAAGTCTCTCTGTGCCACAAGCGGATGGTAAAATCTTAGGACAGACGAAGCAGGGACCACCACGGAAGGATGTTTACAACCAAGCGGATGCTCCAAGTTACCATTGTGTTTGCTCTTGTGACAACTTTGTGATTCATTATATTTTACAAATAATCATGGCTGGTTGCATGACTTTGAACTTCAGTTGGGTGGCGTCCTGCATTTCAGCAGAAGCCTTGCATTTAGTGGTGTCCAACTAAAACATGTAATGTGGTCAGAAATGTGTTTTCCCTTGTTTTAAGAGGAGCAGCAAAAGGAAACTTGGAGGAGGTTCTGGTCYTTTCCCCTCCCCTGCTACTGGATGACTTAAAAATGAAAGAGAATCTGTTTCTCTGTGAATGTATCCCTTTCGACTACTTTTGAAGCACATTATTTAGAGCTGCACACACAGAATGATTTTTTTTTAATTTGCCTGCCAAAGCAGAAAAATTAGAAAAAAGCTCATTTCCGATTGACTGATCTTTTTTGTGTGACTATAAATTCAAAATCCTGTTTAATTTTCATATTTAGATTGCTGCTTTCCTAGCTTTTAGAAAAGAGTCGGAGTTGTTTTTTTCAGGCAAAAAAAAAATGCCATCTCCAAATTAAACAGGGAAAAAACTTCACGGAAAAACAAACAATCTATTACAGTTCTCCCTGGTGTGCAGGTRAAATGATCTGGAAGTTTCTTAACTGATTTCTCATCTCAGAAAAACATTTTAGCAAATCTTCTGTTCAGTGCAAAATCTAGTGAACTTCCATTACTTTTTTAACATATGGAGATTCTTGGAGTATCAGTTCATAAGTAAATGCACTAATTTAGAATGCATAAAATTATGTAGAACAATTTTTCAGTGTTACCTTAACTAGTGATGTCAAAATATTGAAATTCCCTAACATTCGTGTCTGGGTAGGGGCGCTCCAGCACAGCCTCAACAGCTTGAAATAAAATAAAAAAAAAAAAAGAAAAAGAAAAAAACATGATCCGAGTGTAAAAACCTTCTGCAATACAATTTCCTTCTCCGGGCACGCAAATCAGAGACAGATGCAGTAATGTCTCCTCGCCTTTCAGGTGCGGAGCCGTGACCGAATGCAAGGCATGTGCTCAGCCCACCTTGATTGCAAAGTCAAAAGCTTAAGCTGCATCAGAGCTGCATGATTATATAGTGCCATCTATGTCTCTCTGTATTTAAACACGGAGTTATTYCCCCTGTTGTCCTAACCTAAAGTAGTACATTTGGGAGAAATACAGAGAATATGGTATAGATCTTCCTAATACTCTGGAAATGAAATAACAACACACTGAAGTGCTACCAGCTCACCAAAGCACTGAAGGGTTTCTTGGAGGTCCCTTACACAAGCCGGAGCCCAGATCTCTTGTTTTGCTTTGTTTTTTTGTTTTTCTGCAGGTATTACAGCCCATGGTGGACTGCTGGGTACCATTCCCATTAAGGTGCTCAGGAGGAAGAATGAGTCCACTTGGCATTTTTAGGTGCTAGAAAGGATTTAGGGAAGTGAGGTAGGCTTTTGATGCAGTCTGGTCATGGTAGCCTTGGTCAGCGGGCAACAGGATTTGAGGAATGAAAATACTAGGGACTTTACTCCAAATTAGCCACCATTTATGCACCAGTGTCCACACTCCTATCAAAATATCAATGTTCTGAAGCACCATTTGCTTGCATGAGGCTAGARTTAAATCTTTCCAACACATTTTTCCTGTCAGCAGTTGCACACAGCCTGAAATGAATATCTACCGAGACTGCATATTAAGGAACTAACCACAATTGGCGTTAATTTGGAAGTGCTAGGTTTGAGGGGTCAGAAGATTAAAGTTCCCTGAATAGATCTGATTTGTGGCACCAAGTCAACACAGCATTTTGTGCCGGGTGTGTGAACTTCAGGAATTTGAGTTAAGAGTCATGATGACACTAGGACACCAAAAAACACATAAATGGCTGCAAAAAACCCTCTTTTTCCACATTACTTCAGTATGTATTTTAATGGAATTTTGGATGAACTTCAGCTAATGCTTGGAAAGGCTTTGGGTGTTTTACTATCTTAACCATATGTCAGTACTTCAGTCCTTCCCTGTCAGATTTAGAGGGTCTACAAACCCGTAAAGGAGTCTAAGCCAGTGCGTCTGGAAAAGGACAAACCAGCAGTGTGTGACCAAAACATTTCCATTTTTTTGCTGTTTTCTTTTGTTTTAACTTCCCTGTGTGCAAATATGAGTGTTGTATGTGGAGCTAGAATCCTTATTTTAGGGGAAGCTTGGAGCAGACTGCAAACACATTCCTCATCCTCTCCCTGCAAAAACATTTGTGCTTATTTTATGGTTGGGTAGATGCTCAAATGCCCGTGCAACTCCTACAAGGGGAGCTGGCATGTGGGAAGTGGAAGAACGAGGAATCTCRTGTCACCCTACGGACACGGAGAGGACCAGCTGTGCAGTCACCCCAYCCCTGCCCATTTCAAGAGAAAGAGTCTGGTTTTGATTTCTTGTTTTTTCCTGGTCGATCCTGGCACAGCCTTCCTTTGCTTTAACTCTCCTTTTCAATTTACAGTAGATTAGTTTTGCTGTTATTGCTATCGAAGTAAGTTTTGATCTGCCCAGGGAGGCTAGTTAGGAGGAGCTGGCGACATCCTGAATCTCACACAACCTCTCACCCTCACATCTGTGCATTTTCATCAGCCGAATAAAGAGTAAGTGGAAATACTCACACAGTTACAAGTTTCTATGTACCAAATGCCTGGTTGGATACCCACGTTACTGGGTTCTGTGCCAATTAGCCGAGGCATAGCGCAGTAATTCCAGATTATCCATGCAGTGCACAGCAGTTCATCAGCTCCGTCTTTCCCCTTTTACAAGGGGTTGTGATTTAACTGTATAGCGTGGTCTCCATTTGTAAACAGAACACACTGCAATGTGAAAATCTGTYTGTAATCTTCCGACACGATTTCTGGGAGCACAGCTTTGCATTTCTAAGCAAGGGGACAGGGAGAAATGTTTCCAACATGAATCCCACGTCTTTATCCTTGCATATCCCGTTCTGAGAAGCAGCTCAGTTCTGACCTTCCTGGTCTCAGTTGCACCTCACTGGGGGAAGCCCTGAACTCACCTGTGCTGGGATCAATGACAGAGTTGTAGGACCAGTGCACTACAACCGCATTTAAACTAAAGCACCCAAGATGGCTTGCGTGCTCCACACGCAGCGTAGTTAGTATCTGTGTTGCAAAGGATCCAGCTTGTCATAGCCTCCATCTCCCTGATGAGTGTTGCAATAAAAAATAAATAAATAAATAAATAWWTAAAACTTTCACTAAAAAACACTGGATGAACCTGGAACCATCTGCAGGATTTGCGACCTCTAATTTCCCCTCACTGCTGCTGTTCTCCTGATGCTTTCCCGTGCACTTGGAGTCCCACGGTTATCCACCACCTTCACCTTGGCCCTGTTCTGTCCATAGGCGTGCTGTCCCCAAGGATGGCTTTGCTGCTGGAAATGCCTGATGGGGATCATGTTGCTTTCCGCATAGAGTGACCACTGTGCCAGCAGGAAGTGTGTTATAGGAGGAGAGGTTTCAAAGCAAACCATCCAACCAGAAGACAACAGAGCCTGCAAAGCACCATGCAATCCATCTGGTCTGTCTGGCATTACACCGCTGCATTTTGCAAGACGCTCTCTAATGTTTCCGTACTTTCCACATCTGCARTGACTCATGGTCTCCCCAGGTACATCAAAGTTGTGAATTCCCCTCAGACATTACAGTGGTTCTCTTATTTTGATGGTCTCCCGCTTCAGTAGCTTTGGCAGGGTTTAGGGAATATAGTTGCAAAGAGGAAAACAGATTTCCTCCCCYCTGTAGCAAACAATGATGGTATTTCTACAGAATAAAACAATAAGCAAGATTCTTCTAGATTTCAGAGCACTAACTTGCTGCTTTAGCAATGTGCTTTTCTTTTCATTTAACTTACTAGTAGCCAGAAGAATAAACATGTGAAGGAAACACAGGTAAAACTGGTTGACATGATGAATGAGACAGATCTTTGTGAACAGATTCACCTCCCCTCCCTTTAGGTGTATCTGAGGAAGACTTTCATATGTTGGGTAGCCACCCTGGGGTCTCTCACAAATCAGTGGAGAGGAATAGGCACATTGRAGGTGTGATGTCTCCTGCAGGATGAGGTGACTGAAGTCCTTCAAGTGCCYGTTTCTCTTCACCGACTCAAATCTGACTCGCTCAGATTTTAACATTAGGGCAGACTGGGTCAAGGGAACAGATCATTTTTCAAGCCCATGGGCAGATTTCTGTTGAGGTGGGCTTCCTGTCAGTTCAGTCTAGATTTTGCTGGAGCAGAGCGTGTCACCTTTTCCAAACCACAGAAAATGATAGGAGGACATGGTGTTGTCTTTCTAAGATGGTTAAGCAGAGAACATAAGATACAACAAAAAGAAACAAGGTCTGAGTTTTGGTAGGAATGAAAGGTAATAAAACCCAGTAAGTCATCTCCTATCCTTGTGTGGTCCCACGTGCAACTAAATTGTATGTGTGATTACACAGGCAGCAGAAGATGCAGTGGTCTCTTCCATGAGATTGATCTCTAAACTGATTTAACGCATAAACCTGTAACCACATTGCTTGTTTCAATTCATCACATCAAGGTGGAATGAACTCTCTCACATGTTTAAGATGTGATTTTACAAGCTTTGTTCTAGTCTTGCACGCTTTCAATACCTAACACTCCAAATGTGTCTAAACAAGGAAATCTGAGGTAGTATCAGGACTTCCTAGTCCCATTCTAGGTTCTGTATAATTGTTCCTTGCAGGCCCAATCAAGTGATGACTTCGCCATTTTAGCGTCTTTGTYTTAGTATTAAACAAAGCTAAAATAACATTTCCTATTAAAGTAGTTGTTGCTATCGCTGCCATGCAGGAGCTCTGTGAAAGTGAAGGAGGAGAAGGGGGCTCTGTCTTCCCAGGAACATGAAAGGATACCACAGTCTTGCAGCTAAGAGGTGGTCCATCCAATTCATTTGTCTGAGCTTTCTTTGCCCTGTTGGCGTTCCTCTGCAAACAGGAGGAATGAAATCTTCTTTCCAACTTGTTTCAAGTTTCTTTGCCATCAGTGGGATGTATGTGAAAATAGAGACGCTTACCACCAAGCATAGATATACATTTAAGCTCTCCCAAATAAGCAGTCATCTCAGATTTCCAAAAGAATATGGACACCACAAATTTGCTGTTAGAAAAAGGCCACATTTTCAAATGAAATTGCCTCAGATCTTCCACTTAACCAGTCACTTATTTCAGTGCTTAAAAAGACAGACGAGATTTCTCAGAAAAACTGAGCAACTGATTTATATTCCCAGGCAAGGAAGATCGTGATACTGAATTACGTCTTGCCAAACAACATCCAATCTTGCAGACTCTGGACTAAATGAACAAGGATTTCCATGGAAAATGACCTAGTGTCCTTCTCTCCCAGAACCATCTGTAGAGCTATCCACTGGAAGGAGTACTGCTGGGAAAATACTACAAAAAGAGTTCCCAGGAATATTCATTTTAATGCTTTATTAAATGCACTGCAACTGTGTTTATATTCTTTTTAAGTTTCTCTTTCCAGTAACGAACAAATTTACTGACAAGAACTATTATAGAAGCAAAAAATTAACGGAAAGAAATTTTAAAACACATTGGAAACTTGGCACTAAACAGTACGCTCATCTGATCAGGGAATAAAGCCATACTACACTCTCCTGTGAATCTAATAGCCAATAAACAAAGTAACATTTATGTAATGATAGGTACAACTGACAAGAGATCAAAAATTAAGAAAGGTGATGAGCTTCTTAGACGATCCAGATTAAAAAAAAGTAAATTTCCAAAACTAAATGATTTTTGGAGGTAATTTGCATTTGGGGGGCAGAGAAGCTGTGTGTCACGAATATTCTGCATCACCACCACATCTGACAGCAACCAGGCACAGGCAACAAGCACCACCCAGATGCAAAGGGGATGGGATCTTCTACTCTTGTTGGACACAGGTTATTCAGCATCACACTGCCAAAYCCGTAAGGAGAGCACTATTCACTGCTACGTGAGGCCTCCCTCCTTAGCCAGTGTGCCTCCACTGACTTAGAGGGAGATACACCTATCTATGGTCACTGCAGATCTGGTGGCCCTTTCCCCCTCCCCTCCGAACAGCACAAAGCTCTGGGGATACACTTTGCAGTAACTTACCAAGTGATAACACCGAATTAATGATCTGCTTTTGGGTAAAGGCACCTCTGGGAATGGCACTTCCCTGAAACTCCAAAATTGGGCCACRTTATACATCTACATAAACATTTTTTTTACTGGTTACACCGACACCCCACAGTCATCACATTTACTCAATATAATTACTATTTATTGCTAACTTTCATTTTAACTAATCACATGGATAGAAAAGATCAGACTACAGTAACCAAAAATAGCCAAAGGCGCAATCCAATTACCACCATCATCATAAAGAATAAAAATAAATCAGACTTTAGAAATGCACCTAAGGGCAACCCAGGCAACTTCTTGAATATGGACAGATTAATGACTCTTTCAGGAAAACTAACTATGTAATTAAAGTTGAACAGGGCTAAAGTATTACAAAACCTGCACCATCCATCTTTGCTTGGTCACCAATGCTAGGATTAGAAATCCAGCAACAAATAACAGGGGGATAGATGTTTCTCACCTGACTTCTGATCCCATYGAACCAGCCTGCAGGAAGCAGATCAGGTTAAGCCACAGAAATTGCCTGGATCTCAGTTAGAAATCCTACCTGAAAGACAGTGTGCTATATAACATACTTTTGGACTTAATGCGAAGAGATGGAGAAGGAGTGCAGTGGTTGAAAGCGAAGTAAAGTAACTATTGACGATGAGTAGTTCAAGTTTTCCTCATTTTCCTATTGGAAAACTGATTCTCTTCAGACACAACAAAAGTGTACAGAGGTTAAGAGCATTAATTTCAAAGAGTATTTGTTGAAAGAGGTACCAAAGAGTATAATAATAATTTGTGTGCTCAGCTTCATACTTATAGTTAATTCTTTTTCATGAAGAAAAAGCCATGAAGCTTACTGAGATTTTTCAAAATACTTCATTTCAGCTACAAAGAAGGAAATGATACATTAGCTTAATAACTACTTTTTCAAATATTTATGCCTGAGCTGAATGCCAGTATTTTCTTTCTTAACAGATAAAAAGATACTTTTCTTTAGTATTTAGCTTCCATATCTTTGGAAGACATATAAAGTGATTTGGCATACTGAAGCAGAGAAAAGCCAAGCCAATGTAAAAGAAAAATTCTCTTGTGTTACTCTGCCCACCTTTCATTTAGGGAGGGTGACAACTGAGGGTGCAATTGYTTTTCAGCTCTGCCTCTTCCAAAATCTCCTCATTGCATTCCTGAATTGTCAGGCAATGGGAAGCAGGAACAAAAAAGAGCAATTAAGGCCTGAATTAGGCTTCTGTGAAAAAGAAAAGGCTGAGGCTGTGCGGCCATACGATCTGCATCCATACCTAGATGCCTTTTGTGGTCTGCAGAGCCGCTGGGCTGGGGCCGGAGCGATCCCTCTCCTGCCTGCTGCAGTGCACCCAGCAAGAGGGTCGCATCTGGCGATCGGYTCCAAAATACATCCTTGGGATGTCTCGCCTGCCTGGAGACATCTCAGAAGATAGGTCTCCAGTCATCTTTTGTCATGCAAAGCTGGGTCTGCCAGGTAATTGGCAGGAGTTGTACACAAAGGCCTCAGCCTTTTTACTTCCATCAGACGCTTTTAAACTGCTTTAGAGTGCTCCTAAATCATCTTCTGTAGCACGTGCGATAGGAGAAGGACACAGACCTTGAAAGGAGATCATGCRTGATCCTGCTGCTTTGTCCAAAGGGAACTGCATACAAGATGCAGAAAGCCTCTGCATCATTTACACTCTAATTTCCTCAAATTTCCCTAAGATTACCTGAGACTTGAGGCATACTCCCATCCCCTTGGCCAGCGTACATTTTTCTCCAAAGTTTGGGACTTTGTGGCAGTGAAGCCTTCAGAATTGGAACGAATTTCCCCCAAAGAAACCAATAGCTAATGGACTGATGCGGATGGCTACATTTCTTTTCAGTATTTGGATAAACTCTGATTCAACTTACTTTTTGAGCATTTTTTACAATGTAATTATTTGGAAAACAGAACAATGTATAGTACCAGGAACATTTGAAAATAGAGATTGAGCAATAAGAACACTATAGGACTTGATTTCAAAAGAATGAATGCAGCAATTATTCCAGGCTGCATTAAATTACAAAAATTGAGAAAAGCTGTGACCTAGATTTTACTTCTCTTGAAGTATTTTTCATTTCAAGAGTCTTACTTTTTTTCAGGGTCCATTTTGTAATGAAAGGAGTATTACTTTGTTAGTAAGGTTTTTTATCTTTGCAAACCCATTATGCTGTATTAACAGGTTGCAGGGGATAGTTAAACACAACAGAGACATATGTAGTCCCAACAGAGCAGACCAACAGATTTTTGAAACAAAGATACCCTGCAAACCATTGGAAGTTATACAAAACAGACAGGAGAGCTATTTAAGAGAGGAAATCTGATACGGATCCAGTTCTGGAACTGAAAGGCTGAAAAGCTCAAAGAACAAAATGCAAGTATAAATGTTATCTGTGCAGGAGGGGTTTAATTATGAACTGAATTATATTAAAATATGCTAGGGAATAGTTACAATATGCATTTTTTCATAGGAAAAATACAGCCACYTTTCATAGATTCAATACTGTAAATCTGTATCATATACAACGAACAGATGAAATAGCTGCATATATTGATAAATTAATGCACTTTTGGTGTAATTGAGTGTTTTAGAAAGAGAAAAAAGACTCAAATGCAATTCAATATCTTGTTAGGCGTTCTCAAAATAGAGTGTAAAACACAAAAACACAAGGATGTTTTAATTGGAATAACTACTCTGATTCAGGTTTCTGATCGGCTGGGAAAATTATATGTTGAGTTATATTTTTTTAATTTACTCTCAACTAATATTTACCAACACATGCAACAAGTTCATCTGTGGAAACTTTACAGGAATAATAATTGCTGATTTAAGATTTCAATAAATTGTTATTTGCAGAAACATTACTTGTGTCTTGAATAAATTTAAGTAGTTACCTTCTATACACAAATTGCTTCATCTGGGCTGATTTATCAGATATCATTAGTAGTTCTCCTACGTACTGCTAAAACCATTTTGCAAATGTTCAATCKCACCATCACAGGTCAGATGCAATTTTCCCTGCAAGTTTATTGCCCCTCTGAAGTATTAACGGGAAGAAATGGCCCTCTTCTCATYACATCTAGCCAGATCAAGGTGCAGTAGAAGTACTGCCATGTATTTTGGATGAAGACATGCAGATGCTCTCTGATACAGGGCTTTGAATCAGGCAGTGGGTGCTCCCTTCACAAGCGCTAAGTGGTCTTGCTGCTGCCCCCGTGATGCAGGCCATGCCCATGGGGTAGCTACAACACAACGCTGCTGCAACACCCACAAGCCACGACGCTGCATGTGGTGCCAGCCAGCACACACGCTCAGGGGCATTTGCCCCAGTGCAACCGTGGCCGGTTTGGGGTAGCACTTGGCCAGATCTCCCCACGGCTCACGGGAACCCAACTTCCACAAGGGGAAACGTGCAATTTCCATGAGGGGACAAACCAATATTGCTCTGGAGTCCACTTCTTGAGATCAGAAGATCCAAGTCCTGTGCCCCTGACTTCCCCAGAGCTGGACAACTGGAGGTAGGAGATGTTTTCTGATGTCCTGAACGAATGGCTTTACACACTCACTGTGGATTCCAAAAATAYGTATGTCCTGTGTGGACTTAAAGCACTTAATTTGAAAGAGCTATTCGCATCTATTAAGTCAGACAAACGATTGAAATTTAACATCAGAAGTGCAACTACACACCTTGTACCATTTACTGACAGGAAATTAGGAACAATTAGATCTCTGCAAAGCAAGGCAAAACCRTGATTGCTGAAGGTCAGACCTCAGGAAAACCCTGCAGAAAGCTCAACAGCAGAAACTCTTTACAGGTATGCTCCGTTCCCCTTACATCGCACACATGGTTTTAGCGCCCTTGAGGTGAAACGGACAAAACCAGATTCCCCCACCAGCTGTAATAAATTCAACCCCCCTCCCTTTTTTTTTTTTTTTTTTTTTTTTTTTGCCCTCTTGTTATAAGCAAGCAGAAATGTTGCATAGAGCAGACACCTTCTGGTCTTTTATGGGAGTAATTGTGCTCTGGAATAGAAAGAGAATTGGCAAAGGTTGCTTGCAGGTACAGAAATGAAAAGAAGAGAATTAATTTTCTATAACTTGCTATGTGTATTTCTTGTGTTTTAATACTTTCACATACAAATAGTTCACAATGAAACACCTTGTGTAAATATTGCAAGCCCCTGCCTGGAATTCTTGCAATGAGCTGTCAGCAGATAAACTTTTGTCTGGTACTTTCTGTAAAGGGATAGCCTTGAAAATACAAAATAAATAAATAAATAAATAAAAAGGTCAGATCTCATGATTTCTTGTTCCAAAATGGACAGAAGCACTGATTGCTAAGGAGCAYGGGTATATCAGATCAAAAATGAAGAAAAGAAAGCTTTTTTCCCAAAATACTATTTCATATCTGAACCAATTTTGAAGAAAGCTTTGTTAAGATTCTGAGGGATTTAAATTTCTATGCGCACACACACATAGATAGACAGACAGATAGATAGAGAGATTTTTTTTATATAACCTCCAGTTCTGGCTAGCATTAGACCCAAACTTGCCAAAATACAGCAAAGGGGCTATTCTCTTGATACTCCCAGCTGTGGCCAGAAGAAATTGTGCCTGAAATTGCGTGAGAAAATTTTGAGACAAATGAGCTTTGGCTAGTTCAGCTGCGAACGTCTGGATGCTTATTTAAAGTGAAGTGACCCCAAACTGCAAAGCACTGGATGTTCACTCGTCGCTAATTTCTAATGGTCACCATGAGACACGGTAAAACAGCCAAGAAAGGGTTATGGGCTCCTTGTTTGCACAGAGGATTTAAGAGGTGAAAGAGGAAAAGAAAAGTCTCTGGGGTTTCTAGGCCATGTTGGTCAGAGAAATTGTTTTCCTTTGGTGTTGTGCCAGAGTTTTGATGTTTGAACAATACTCTTTGCCCGAAGGCGGAGAGCTAAGGCAGGTGTGAGGCTGGCACTGGGTCCTTCGTAGGCGAGAGAAGGGTTAACAGTCACCACCATGGCTCAGCCCAGCTTCTCCTGCATGTCCCAACGGACCACTCAATGGAGAAGGGGACTTTCATGGAGGAGGAGGTGGAATAAGAGGTGTCTCCATYTCCCCCATGTAGGATGGGGGAATCTCACTTCTCCTCCTCCGCCACCTCCTTGCCCCAGGTACTTGTGCTGCTCCAAGTTGGGCTCAGTGCAGCTGAGAGGGAGTCTGAAGAGGTGAAATCAGCMACAGAGCAGTTCCCTTTGAAAAAAAAAGTTGTTTGGGGGGAGTGCAGAAGGGGAGGGTAAGTGAGATGGAGGAAGAAAAGTCAAATTTGTGGTCTGGAAAGTCGGGGAGCCTTTTCTTTGTCATTGGTTCTTCAGATGAGTGCAGCTGAGATGAGTATGTGCTTTTACAAGCAATTATTTTAAAGTGTGCCCAGAGGACGCAATAGTCAGGCTTTACTGGATATGTAATACGCACTGTGACAGTATATGGTGCTATAGTTGGCCAAAATTACAATTCTGGGACTATGCAGACTGCAGCTGCTCAGTAAAACAAAGGAAATCCCCCAGAAAATAAAAGGGAGGGGGGTTAATATGCTTTTAAGCAAAATTCAAAACATAGATTACATGACTTCCCTCATTTTAGAGCTGTTCTGTGCCTTTAGGGCAGTCAGGGGAAATATGAAAGATCCTCTTCCCTAGAGCTTTCCCTTCGGCGGGCTGGGGAAGGCACAAACCCAATACCTTCTGCATTGCTCCCAAGCTCCTGGGCCTGGAGGAATCAGGGAGGCTTCTTTCCTTGGCCCTACCTGGATGGACGGCTCAGGGAGAAGCCACATGGACAGGAAGTCCCTTGGATGGGCTGGCCATACCACAGACTAGCCCAGGAGCCACAGACTAGGTGAGGTTTTTGCCTGTTGGAAGAAACCAGCCCTTTCCTCATGGTAAATATCCAAAAACATCAATGCTACCACTTTGTYTCACGTGCTCACCAGCACGTTGTTTGCCAAGGAGCCAGAAGGTAAGAATTCAGCAGGTTGAACCCAAACGGGAAAAACAAGGATCTCCTTCTGGGCTAGGCGTGCAGGCAGTCCTGAGAGTCCACTGAACTTGGACAAAGCTCTGGGAACAGAAGAAGGCAGCCAAGGACACAAACTGTGGGAGATCTATCCAACCACAAGAACCACAGAGCAGATTTTCTCTTTCATGGTGCTTATTTCCTCTATGTCACTAACCCTAACCTGTTTAGTAACTGACACAGTGTTCTGCCTTCTAAGTCATTTCCCATGAATAACTTTTTAGTGAGTTTGTTTTCTACTTCAAAAGTTATTTTGGTTTGGGGAAACTTTGTTACTATATTCCAGAAATCAGGCTGAGAGCGTCCCATCCAGAACAGAGTGTGTGCAGATGTTGGCAGGGCAACCTCAAGACAAATCATGATCTGACCAAATACTCTTGCAACCAGACCGATTAACACAAYGGGCAAATAGAATATGTGATACAGATCTCATAAGGCATGCAAAAGCCAAGAAGAAAAACAGCAAAGCACAGAGAAAGGATTGCTAAACATCCCTTTTTTTGAATGCTTTGGACAAGGTCAGCAGCTCCTTGGTATCTCAAGCATTATACAGTGAGAACACATCCTTGAGAAGTCATACCATTGAAAAGCTCGTTTTGGGAACACACTATTCCATGCTTTTGGCTGACTGGGCTGGAGGACCTAGGCAGTGCAGACCTTGTCTGTTGCAACCAGATCTGKTTTTGGAGCTGAAATTTGCTGAGGAACTAGATCGCACTTGCCATAGTCTGCCACAAAGGGCTGACAAGGACTCAGCATGCCCATGAGTCATCGTGGGTCATGATGTGACCCCCATTAGCATCACRCAGCATTGCACAGGCATGACGGGCTGGCTCAAGAGCCACCCAGTTGCTCCATCCAGTCCTGGAAGAGGTGCCAAGCACCCTGCTGTCTGGAACGGCATCTAAGGACTAACTAAAGCAAAGGGTTTTCAGACCTGTTAAATCAGATTCTGGATGCAGAGTTAGGAAGTCTGAAGTAATATATTAGGTCAAAAACTCCATTAACTCAAGCTGAGTAAAAACATCACTGTTAACCACTATCCAAATTTAACACAAACCCCCTTTGGCTCCCTAGTTCTAGCAATTTTATCAACATTTGATCTCCTTTGACATCAGAGTTGGCTTCTGCCTCTAGATCATTTTGTCTAGACTCAGTGTTTACATTAGAGTTACCCACATTGGCACCATTTGCTTGGCAACCTTTTTGTATGCACGCGTGTATGCATATTGCTGCTTTGTTTATGCAGTTTCCCACTGAGTTTGTGACCAAAAATAAGCACAGAATTAAATGAGAGCAACRCTTAGTGGGACACTTAATACGTTTTACAGGGTTTGTCTCTTAAGCAAAGGATAGGAATCGATTTTCAAACATCTACAAAGGCCCCTAATCAAACCCAGATCATCAGACAAGAGCAATTGTTCCGGTGAGCTAAATTTCTYCTGTTTTTCACCATTACTGAAAACCTCAGTCATGTTCAATATATAGAGGGTCAAAAAACCCCAAGTCCCTCAAAACATTCAGGACAACCTTTTTTGTGTGTATACACAGTTCAACCCAGGACCAAATAGAGTCAGTGAAGAGCTGCACAGAGTCTAGTGGTCTTTGGGTAAGAGCTGAAATAATGCTTGTAAAAGATGAGTTTCAAAGAATCATAGAATCAGTAAGGTTGGAAGGGACCTCTGGAGATCATCTAGTCCAACYTCCCTGCTCTAGCAGGGTCACCTAGAGCATGGTAGACAGGGTTGCATCCAGGCAAGCCTTGAAGATCTCCAGAGAAGGAGACTCCACAAACTCCCTGGGCAACCTGTGCCAGTGCTCCGTCACTCTCACAGGGAAGAAATTCCCCCTCACGGTCAGGCGGAACTTCCTGTGCTTCAATTTCTGCCCATTGCCTCTTGTCCTGTCACACGGGGCAACTGAAAAGAGTTTGTCCCCGTCCCCTTGACACCCTCCCTTCAGGTACTTGTACACATTGATGAGATCCCCCTCAGGCTTCTCTTCCCCAGGCTGAAGAGCCCCAGCTCTCGCAGCCGTTCCTCGTAGGGCAGGTGCTCCAGCCCTCTGATCATCTTTGTAGCCCTACGCTGGACTCTCTCCAGTAGCTCCATGTCTCTCTTGTMCTGGGGAGCCCAGAACTGGACACAGGACTCGAGATGAGGCCTCACCAGGGTTGAGTAGAGGGGCAGGATCACCCCGCTTGACCTGCTGGCAACAGTCTTCCCAAGGCACCCCAGGAGACCRTTTCCCAAGTCACAATGGTTGGAGGTAGTTCCTCCATCTAGGAATCACCAACTGAAGTTCAGCATCTTYRAAAAAATACTGAGGAAAAGACTTTTTTAACGAGACGATGCATACTCATGGATCTGAAAGCCAGATAACACTATTATAACTAYGCAGCTAACCTTCTGCAAAAGCCCTGACCACAATATTACAAAAGGTAATTCAGATGTACATGTCTGAGTCACAGCACCCTGTAGACCAACATCTACCCTTGATTCAAAGGACATACATGACTCAGCTAAATTTCTTCTTCCATCTCTTTGTTTGCCCTGGGTAAGAAGAGCAAAAAAATAGCCATAACTATAAAAATAATATTTGGTCAACATGACTACCTAGGTCTTGAAAAGGAAGTGATGTGAACATTTAGGGTATGAGTAAACCGCATTCAAGAAAAAAAAGAGTTAATGGGAAATTGCAATGTTTGCTTTTGCCCGAAAGCTCCCAAAACTTAACAGTTCGTTCTGGGTTGTGCTAGTATTAATCTCCCTAGTCAAGTTAGCTATCAAGACGCTGTATAGTCTTGGGTTCTTCTTTCTTCTAATTTTCTCTTACTGGTCATGTTCCCACAACACACAGTGGCTTCTGCGTGGCTGTTCGTTTATTGAAAATGAGACTTCATGAGAGGAATAGGACGAAAGTTCATCCAGTCAGAAGGAAACAGCTCAGTGAAAAGAGCCAGTCAATAGTGCCTTGAATGGATTTTGCTTTTAGGAGACCGGAAAAATGTAAAATACTTTGATTTATTCAGTTGTTTTTAATGGGGCTGAGCTTTCAGAAATTATACTAAATGCTTCAAAAGGTTGGGACTGCAGCAGCTCCCCATCATTTGAGATGAGTCCTATGCAGCTCTGTAGAATTTCTATTGATTTTCTCAGACTCATTTGTCCTTCTGGACATCAAATCCACGTGACCTTGCTGGCTAATGGCAGATCTCCAACGAGACAGCTTGAACGGCACACACAAGTTACTTATGTACTCATGGTTRGAAAAAAAGCAGCTCCTGAGCCAATATAATGAGCACAAGGCACAGCTGAGCAGATATGGTGTAATGTGTGGATGTCAATTTTCAGCCAATAGTGAGGTGTCAGGACACAACTGTTTGGCAAACCCTTTGCCCTTTACGTGTCCAAAATGGTGTGTCAATGCCTTTGTACAGTGCATGGCTCTGGATGTTACAAGAAGCATTCCTCGTTGCTTTGCATTAGCTCCAAAAAACCAGCAAATTCCTCAGAAATTAGAAGTGAATCACAGGTCATTTCAATTGCAAAATCATAATGATAACCCTTGATCATTCAAATCTTCTCTTTCACATATTATCACATCTTACGAGCTGTAGTGTGATGTTCCACTTACGTATATGGAGTAAGAAATGATGACTCACACCTTTTTCCAGTTGTTGTACAGACAACTCTTCCTATGTAATACTACGATATATATCTGATTAAGATGATATGGGGTTCATGACTATGTTTTAGCTCATTGTGTAAATTCCAGCTTGTATTCTGGAAATAAAATCTCTAGAAATCCCAGCTTGTTCAGTTGGTCCCAAAATGAGGCATATTATGGGCACCAGTGGAAAATGTACAGGCCAAGTTTGTTAAAAATATAAACTTCCAAACCTATAAAGGAAAYGTAATGTCAAAATTAATGTGCAGACTCTGGAGAAAACCTTGCTGGTGTCAAGGCATGCAGAATAACTGACTAAATTTGCTGGGTCCTCATACACTCTTACATCCAATTAGAGGTGCTTGAGCTAAAATCTGTCATTGCACAGATGTAAATCCCAGGTGGGGGGACAAGCTGCAGACCCACACATCGCCTGTGAGCTCTCAGACTGTTTTTCTATGACACTACAGCATTCACTTCCAGGCATTAATTAAGATCCTAAATAASGCAGGAAAATAAGTTTTGTTATAATCRGATGAGAGGCGGTTATTGTTGACAAGTGATTTTGCGATGGAGGTCTAACAGCTGACRTAGACACASAAATCCCTTTCTTTCCAATTGACCACTAATTTTAGGGGAAATCCCTTTCTTTCCAATTGACTACTAATTTTAGGGAATAGATGGAGCTGAGGGGAAATGAGGAAACCTGGTGGATTATGATTCCAGGAACAATTATTCCCAGGTTGTCTATTTTAGGCTAGACAGGCTTCCTAGGAAGCCTTGATAGTATTTCCTAGTCTTTGTGAGCAGCCATCTCATCAGTGAAGCAAAGCACGGTCATTCTTGCCCTGCCTTACTGCTACAGCAAGTCCTTCCAGAAACCTCACTCAGAGATTTCTTACTCAGACAAATGGAAGTTTTTATTGAGTAAGGGCCATAGCTTTTGGACAATAGTATTCACCAGAACGATCACTTATGGCAATGAATTCCACAAACCAATTATAAGATTCCTGAGGAGCTATTTCCTGGTATTATTTCACTTTCCCCCAGCTGTTAATGTTATTGTTTAACTCATCATTAGTTTCAAATATGATGCAGCATCAAGTGCTTGCTGATCTTATTAAGGGGAGATTTTTGGCTCTCTGACCTCCACTTGGAAGAAAGCACATTTCTCTCATGGGAGTTTTTAGCATTAGTCCATCTTTAGCAACAAAAGCAAATAGCTGTGACTTTAACACACTCCAAAACACWGGATTACAGCAAAAATAGAAAACAGGTAGTGAGGCAAAACTCATGGYAGTTCCCATGAAGAGTTCCTCATATGGATAGTTAGCAGGTTTATGACTTACATGTATGAAAAATTATAGAAGAGACATACCCTCAAAACTTGCTGGACTCCAAAGGCATCCTGCTAAATTTGATTATCACTTAACGGATTTTTAAAGCAAAAGGTTCTCTACTTAATAAGAGAGTATTTACAAAGCCAGCTAAAAGTGATAGTCACTGCAGTAATTCAAACCAGACAGAGCTGGAAGGGGGCAGGAGGAAGGAGTTATGAAAATTTGGCTTCAAATGGAGACCAGAGGAGAAGTTGAAGGAAGAGCAGCATTTTTGAGGGAACAGCAAATTGAAGGAATGAAGTTATGAAATTCCTGCCTCCTCAATAAGCAGAAGAATCTAACRTTCACTGGCTTCACGGATGAAAAAGCAGAGCCTGAATTTCTAAGCTTCATTGCTCTCACTGGTCATGTCTACAGGGCTGCTTAGCCTGAACATCAGTTCTGGTATGCACACAAAAAAAGCCTCCAGCTTACCTAAAATTCGAGCTTGGCTTGTAARCTAAGGCTCTCCAGAGGTACTGGCCAGACCTGGCACTCAATACTGTACCACCTGGATGTCAAAAGTGCCAAGATTTGAGTCCTGAACAGAGAGGATTGTCTCTTCGGTATAATCTCTTCATGGGAAAGGCAAATAGCTGATACCACTCTGGTTCTCACAGGCAGTGAGTTAAACCACCTGCAGATCAGCACAGCACTAGCCCTTCTGTTGACCTTTCTCCCTGATGCAATATCTCTTCCAAAATATGTACATCCTGTGCCTACTGCACATGGCTAAATTATGAATGGGAATGAATTTTCCGAGTAAACATTGACATCCCAGCCGATGAGATGACACAGCTTGTGAGTAACATCAAGACAAAGAAGTGGCAAGGAAAGATGTCGTCCCTCCTGCATAAGATCCACTGAGCCACACAGCTCTACACCAGATCCCACATAAGACTTCTAGAAAGCCTCAAATAACTAACAGTGTGAATTAATTGCATGTCAAACATTTCACAGCACATATCCAAATTGTAATCGAGTGTCAGTTAGGATTTTGTTTGGATAGGAAAGTCAATAGAGCAACATTGAGTTTTGATGAATTCTCTAACATACTTCATTATCCATCTCCATAGCTGAGAACTTTGCAGCTCAGTTATCTCAGACTGAGTTCAGCAGCATTTCAGTTATATCTCATCTGTCCATCTTTAGCTCCAAATAAACTTTGAAGCAAATCACAAAAGCCGGGGGAGGCTCCCAGCTTTAAACGTAGCTGAAATAGAAATGTGAACAGAGTTGTCTTTATGATTTTCTAACATCTTGGTAAAAAAAAAAAAAAAAAAAAAAAAAAGATCTAGAATAGACCTACAGATGTGATGACCAAACAGGAGGAGGAAAAAGTGTTTGTGAGAGCCAGTGTGGCCCTGAGTCACTGTAAGAAGGAAGTAAAAACTGCAGCACCTTCAACTGCTCCAGCCCAAGAGTGCCAGTAAGAAGCTCAAGCCATAGCATGGAAAAACTGGCTACTGGACATAAGCATCACCAAGAGCAGCAAATAATCTTGGGAGAGTATATTCAAGAATCTCAGTTACAGTCTCAGGAACCGGGTGGATGTGGGATGGGGTCTTAGACCTTCAAATTGACAAAGAAAAGGAGATATGTCATAAGCGCCAGACACACTGGAAATGCTGCACCTCTTTACACCCAGTTCGGTGCAACACCACTGAACTTCGTTTTGTGAGGATTAGAGCAAGGATATAGCCTATAAGGATTTGCTTATCAGAGGGGTCCAAGGGTAACCAAAAGGGAAACCTGATTTTTACATCCACTTAAAAAAATGTAAGGAAGCAGATTCACACTGATCCAGAAAGAAGATATGTGGGCCTACTGTGCCTGACCTCAGAGATTTAAGGACTTCAAGTAAAGAAGCTTTGGGAGTTTATGTCTCAGTCAAGAAAGGGCTCATGGTTTTGGAGYAGAGTTTTGCATCTGGTGGATGGTCACAGTGCTCCTCTGATGGCGAGCCATGAATCACCGGAACCTCCTTTGCTGACTGCTTGGCAGTTTCTGAACAGCAGGTTACTGCCATGGGCAGCATACAACGAAGCATGACCCTCACTAAGTCCAGAGAGGTCTTTTGCTTGCCAGTGGAGCAGGCACATGTATCTGGCATGAGTGCCCTGACTACTACAGCAGAAGCCATCCTAACCTAATTAATCTGCCATCAGAAACGTCCCTATTGTGGCACTCTTTCAGAGTCTGGCTGTGAASAAGGTAAGGAGCCACCAAAATAGGACATGTCCAGGTGGTGTGCAATGAGTTCCTGGATACTGCGGTTATATGTCAGCCCCTGCATCCACCCACCCCTGATACTGCATTTCAACTGCTCTTCAGCATGTGAACTGCACGAACCTRAGGCTAACACTCAAAAAAGCAGCTTCACATCTTTCATTGTAAAGGTCTGACTCCTTTCCCTGCAGCTTTTAGGCACAGCCCTTTGAGTTTAATTGAATKGGACAGAAGCAAAAATCAAGAGGCCTCTGCTTTGGAAAAAACTGTGACACTCGTTGGTTGTTAACCACAAAACACAGGCCTCTTTTCTTCCTTTTTTTGTCTTAGCATTAAATTCACAGCTTCTCTTCCTTTGGAGTCGCTTGAAATTACCAGAGCCTAACAAACCAAAATGTCCTCAGCAGCATGCTGAGGCACCCCTCCTTCACTAAATGGAACCACTGAGGAGCACCTGGGTCAACACTGGCACCCTGAGAGTTTGACTGTCATTGCAGCACCACCAAGCAAGCAAGAGCTTTGCTCTCAGCTGCACCCAATACCTCATTTACATTTCCACTTCCTACAGCTCCTGTCAGCCTGCCACAACGCATTGCTGCCTGGAGGCTGCAGCAGAGTATACCTGGACTATAGGTGTGTATAACATTTTTTGCCGGCTTACAGCAGTGTGGACCAAGCTGACCAGCCTCATCAGGAACAACTGCAAAAGTCTTTGTTCAGTGCAAGACTGCAAAAGTCTTCCAGGGGTTATATTTCTTTCCAAATTACCTCATTTGTCATCTACATGAGTCCTGAATATTGAAGTGCACATTGTCTATAATTGCTTACTTGATGAAAACTATGATTAGGTTATGAGAATGAGGAACACTGCACTGACTGTCCATTGAGACCTTCTGCCTAACCTGGCCATAAGCCTGATCCTGACTGAGCTCCCTTGCCCAGTCACAGGGTGGCATCCGAGTTAGGCTATGCAGCCAGAGGAGAATAGTCCAAGCTTGACTTCTAGTGGTGGAGAGTCCTACAGCTCCCACTCCCCAGATCAGATCTTTATGTGGTTGTGATTTTACAGTTAAATGCTTTCACCATTATGATTTTTCACCTTGCTTCTATTTCAAATTTGTCGGGATGTTGCTTCCAGCCACTGCGTCTCATTACACTTCTCTTTGATGTGTCAAAGACTTACCATTCCCAAATTCATTTTCCCCAAATATCAGATTAATCAGACAAGAGCTAATTTTTATAAAGTTCAACTTGACTGGGCAGTCCATAATGACAGTGTGAAAAAGAGGTGCTTTTCCATAATACTACTCTTCTCCTCAGGAAGGAGGACAAAACAGCAATGCTGTCACATTATGAGGTATGAGAGTTACACAAAAAACATGAAACTATCCACCTCATTCTTCTGGTTCAAAGAATCATCATTCCAATAACTCCAAAACCACCCTAAAATAAAATGTTTCTTGGCTGTTCTCTAACACATTAACCACAGTTTTGATGTACACTTTGACGAAGTCCGTGGGTGTCTTTCCACCTCCATTAGCGGGCATTTTATCCAGTTCTAAGGTCTTTTGCAAATGAAGCTGGGGCAAAATCTCCAGCTCTACCCCTCATTTGAACTTTACTACCTATGCAGGAGAAAAGCAGCCAAGTAAAATAAACACGTGTGGAAAAGAAATAGGAAAGCAAAGTTTCCCCAAACATCATCCTCTGAGAGCAAAAAAGCTTTGTGATTACTTTCAATTTCTTATGCATTTACAAGACAAAATAAAATGAAATTAAGATTTCTCCCAAAAGGCAGTTCCTGAAGTATACATTTAGTGAGAGCATCACAGCAAGATGATCTTTCCTATCCTTTATCAGTGTCCTGACCACTGCAGAAAGGACATCGACAGGGAGAGATCCCACACATAAAGGGGCAGATATAGGGACATGTCTGACTGAAGTGAAACAATTCTTTCTGGCTGAGTTGGTTTGAAAGCCCTCCAGTGAACAGCCTGTCATCTGTTGGAGGTGGCCCAATTCTGAGGTCTCGCTGGGGCTCATCAAAATAGTCTATTCACTCATTTGGCTGACAGTGGAGTGCCAAATATCTGTGCCCAGRGGAATTTCTCATACCTGATGAGATCATGGGGTTATTTGCCTTTTTTTTTTTTCCAGGTTGGAAATGAGGGCTTTCTTTTTTTGAAGCAAAGATTTGCCCTCAGAAAGCTGCAGGTTGGCTGGGCCCTTGGTCTTCAGGCAAAACGGAGCTCAGACTGCCCATATAGCAGTCAATGGGAAGTGGTAGTGATTCCTGTTCGATGGGAGATTAAAGGGTGATTTTAAGAGAAGGAAGGACCACCCTGATGCTGTACTTCAACTTAAACTAAATGAGAAATATCTGCCATAAACAACATAATACATGTAAACTTAAGTGGCAAAGGAAGCTTGTACTTAAAACCAGGCTTGCAAAAATACTAGTGGGAGAAGAAACACTAACAAATCAAAAGTGGCAGAGGATAAAAGGCAGATTTCAGAAAGCTCTGAACAAGAACGCAGGCTCCTATGGAAAGCCACATGGAGCACGGCCGTCAGCAAACCTGCTGGTAACGCTCTCCTAGCAAAGGAAGATTTAAAGAGCCAAAAAAGTCCATAAAATTCACGCAGGACCTTCAGGGACTGAAGATGCATTACAGTTAAAGAAATATGTTCCCAGAATAATAGCACAAAAGCCCTTAAAATTGCCAGGCAGTTTGTTGCAGACTCTCTGGCAGGATTTCCTTATGAAAAATATGGTGTGGTGAGCCCTCTGAAAAATCACACACCACTGAGCCTTATCGCTGTTTTGCCCCTTGGTGCCTCTTGCTTTATTTCCTGATGCCGTGGTCATTGTTCTGCACAGAGAAGGATTGACAGAGCACGAGTGGAGGGTTGTTGCACAAGGGACACTCCCACCAGATCCCCCAGTTCCGACTCTCCATAGTGAAGTGGGCTGTCCATCACTTCACACCTGGTCTACTAGCTCTGTCTCTACCCTTCTCTATGTGTGCTGCACCTCAACATGCACTGAGTAAAACAGAAACATCACAAGTGGAGGAGCAGAAAAGCCTGAAATAGGTCTCATCTCCAACTTCAACATGCATGCTTGACACCAGACCCAGTAGGTAGCCACTGAACACTGAGAAGACACAGGGGAATTGGCTTGTCATTTGGTGACAGAGGAGCAAATCCCTGATTTCCAGGGACAATTTGGTTTGCTCTTGCTTTGTGGTCAGTTTGCTGTGGTTTCTCTGCTGTTCTACTCTAGCTTGACACTGGTTTGACACAGAAGCTCAATTGCACAGGACGCAAGAGAGACTTTTAATCAWTGCTAAGACATAGCTAACTGCAAAGCTTATCTGGGTGGGGGGAGCAGAGTTAACATGGGCAGAACACTTAGAAACTAAACAGCCCACAACTAGAGGTCCCAACACCTGACAGCTAGTAAAGGTGACTGGGTGCAATCCATATGAAAGACCCAAAGTGCTCATATACTAATGAGCACTTTTCACATACTAATRAGCACAGTTTTCAGCAGTGACACAAAGAAATCAGAAGGTTTATCAGGAACCAGGCAGCCTCTGTCTGGGACMGACTCGCATGGAGATATTACACGGGGATAGTGAGAGTCTGACGGAGATTTTTTGGGACAGAGTTTGACTACGACAATGACCTCTGCGATGCCATTAGCGAGAGGAAAGCTACCGGGAATTGTGTTCTCAAGGGAGGGTTTAATCTTCCTAGGGGGAAATTGGGGAAATCACTCTACTATCTTGGTGGAGCCTAGCTATTCCTGGACAGGCTTCCTCATTAGTCACAGGGGTGGTATTTTTGACTTGCTTTTTGTTAAGTACAAGTCATAGAAAACAGTCTTAGACTGAGTGACCACAGCTTGACTCACTTTAAGTAAAGCTAGGACTTTCAAAATCAGAAAGGAAGTAAAGTGAGAGAAGACAACTGGACAAAGAGCTCAGTGACTTTCMTGATGAAGAGGTTTGGAATTTCTATTAGGAAACAAAACAAAGATGTCTGCAAATATATATCCCTGGTAAAAGGGAAAGGACTCCTCACCGACATGCGTGAGTATCATAGGCTGACAAAACAGGCGGAGTTAAAGCAAGCAGGCGAAAGGGATACAACAGCAGAGAAAGAAGCATCTTGGAGGTTGTGGAGAGGAGGGGTAAAATGAGAACTGTCGAAGTTATGCCAGCTAGACCTTTTTATGAGGAAAAGGTCTCGGATGTTTTCCAGCCACAAACAGACAGAACACGA
Source organism: Rhea americana (assembly GCF_003343005.1). Classification (NCBI taxonomy): domain Eukaryota; kingdom Metazoa; phylum Chordata; class Aves; order Rheiformes; family Rheidae; genus Rhea; species Rhea americana. Next base: position 1,383,456 of record NW_028186390.1, read on the forward strand.
AGAGGAAGAAAGGGTTGTAGAGCAGTAAAAATGGAGTATAAACAAAAGAACCCAGGCTTACGCAAATCAGTGTGCTACCRCTGCTCAGGAAGGAGCTGCTGCAGAGCATGGAGCAAAGGCAAGACAGAAAATGGAAAGAGGACAGGGACAGGATGGAGCTGAGAAAAAATCAAAGCCAT
>NW_028186390.1:1383688-1405926 GCF_003343005.1 Rhea americana
AAAAAAAAAAAAGCACAAGAAATTGCAAATCAGGAGCATRGATTTTTAACTCCTAGAAATGCAGTAACTGCATTTAGAGAAAGAAGCAAGGAGTAAAGTGCAGTTTAGGCAACAGCAGACTGCCAACTCTGAACGAAATTGCATGAGGAGCTTTCAAAGAAAGTTTTCAGAGGAGAAGTAGACATTGTGAATCAGGCTCTGCCTCCACTCCTGTTTTTTTCCTGAAGAAACGGGTCTCAGTTCCCCCCTTGCAGGACCTGAGTCATTCTGACCACTCACAGTGAAAGTCAACGTGAGAAGAAGAAAGCCTCTGGCACATGCTATGGATGTTACTTGCTTGGGTACCATCTGCACACCATACTTCCAGCCCGAGCTGCCACTAGTTCTTGGCAAATGACTAACAGCGACTTGCAAAAATTACTACTGTGTTGTTCATCACAGCTGCTCCGGTGATGTGTTTCTGGCACACAAAGCACCATCATGACAAAAACAATTATGTTGGTAAGAAACACAGGCCAAAAAGATACAAGGAGGCTGTCAGGGTGAGAGCAGGGGGAATAACTGAGATGAGTTGTCTTCAAAATCATGCAAGACAGCTGATATCCCGTCACGACACCATGAGTTATGCTGACTCAAGTATAATGAGCTGCATCATGACAAAAACTCCACTAGCTATGGCCTTGGGAGATGAAAACCAAGGGGAGGAATTAGTGCGGGGTGCAGAATGAAAAGGAGTAAGATTAAGTCACAGGTGACATAACCGAAGGCTCTGGTGGATATTAAGCTGGCAGACATTGGTTTAAATTACTGTATTCGTGAGGACTAGTAGTAAAACTAACTCCACAAAAGCAAGGCAGGGATTTTCCTATACTGTATGTCTTTATAATGCCTGGCTTCCTGGAGAGGATTAGGGCTCCCAGAGCAACCTAGGGAGAGAGAAGGTGTGTGTACCTGGCTCCCATGTGGAGGAGGGCAYGCTGGAACGAGGCTCTGCCTCCTCAGGGCCCATTCCCGTCCATCGGATAGGGCCTTTCACAAACCCACCTCGCATCCTTAAAAAATCCTGAGGGTTTTATGCTTCATAAGYACCCTGAATCTCACAGCTCTGTTAGAAATCTGTCCTTTTTCTCCTAATTTTCTTCTTTGCAAATCTATACTGGACATTAGGTGTCATCCCAGCATGGTCCGGCTCTCTCTTAGGTTTTTGTAGCATTGTAATACTCTCTTGACCTCTCTCTAGAGGTCTTTTCTTGACCTCTAAAACAGCCCTTCCATGCCCTGGGGCTCTCAGAGGTGCCAGCCCTGTGGGAAGCCTCCTCCCCTAAAGCTATCYTTGCCATGAAATTAGCAGCTAACTATGTGCTGAGCAACTTGTCTCTGAGATAAGGGCTAACAACTAGAAAAAGGAGGCAGGAGTTAAGGAAAGTTGGAAGTAACAGGATGATTTGGCTAAACTTTAAATTGAGCAAGCTTCATGCAGAAGGCTCAAGTTACTTCTTGTGGGTAGAGAGAYGCAACCCAGGCATAACAAGAAAACACAACACTGTCTTCAAACACAGAGAAGACTTCTTTCTCCCTGCTTCTACTGCATGCAGAAGTCAGGCATATGGACCTTTTCWGGCTTGTAGTAAAACTTAAGGTTGTACATTAAAGTGAAGGAGAAAGAACAAGCCAAAAGCTCTGAGAAGTCTGCTGCTGTTAGAAATAGCTGGGCACAGCTAGGCATGCAGGCAAGGAGAAACCTGCTCACCCTTTGGCAAAGCTTGCAATCTGGAAGCTGCAATTGTGTTTAGAGCGCGGAGCTGCATCTGAGAAAAGCTTTTATGAGCCTTGCAGGAGTGGTTGCCCGAGCACACGTGGAAGGCTAATCCGAGGACCAGCCAGCTCAGCACTGAGCTTTCACCGCTTCCCCGCGGACCACCCACTGCTCCCGCATCCCCAGTCACAGCTCACGCTTGTTCCTGCTGACTCCTGCCAGGGTCTTCAGGATACCCCGAGCACGGCAAGAATGAAGGCAATTTAAAAGCGAGGCAAACATAAACAGTTGCAGGTTTAGAAAATACAAGATAGAGATTTTGAGATAGAGCTGTCACAGAGCGAGACATAACTATAAAATCAAAATGAATAACCTGTCTGGCTCGGRAACATGGAAAATGCACATAGAGTAGAAGTTATGCAACATGGCAAGATGTTTATCGGTTCTGCTTTTTAACTTTTTTCCCTAAATTGGAACTGAGAGCTGGAACAGGAGGTGTTGGGGGTGAAAGGGGAGGGAGAGAAACCAGGCACTCTCCGTTTCTTGGGTTCTCGTTTCAGAAGCACGACGCAGCGATAATGGAAACAACTGAAACGGAGCCTGCGGATTGCTCCCTCTGCCTGTTTTCAAGGAAGATTCAGATACGACGAAGGCAAGGCAAAAAGAGATAGACCCTGTCCTGCCCGACAACACTTTGATATTAACGCTAACATAGCCAGGGCTGAGCCTGCGAACAGCGTCTAAGACACATCTCTGCTSCACTCGGTGACAAGGGCTTTTCCTTCAGTCTCGTCTATCTGCACTCAGTAGCACCTTAAAAAAAAAGCCTTTTGTAAAAGATTAAAACCAAAACCAAATGCTGCTGCCTGTCCCAAATCTGGAGGAGATGACAGCTGAGAAATTCGGGTGAAATAGGGAAAAGTTCACAAGAAACACTTGTGGGTGGTAGAATTATGTAACACTTTATGTAGCTCCAAGTGTTTTGAGGCCAGCCCTCCATTAACTTCCTTACTTGAAAACTGGAAAGCTTCACGCAAACATTGCGACATCTGATTTCCTTATGACGGAGAGGGCAGTGCTCTGCAGGCCAACCTCCCGCACCCAACTCCCCTGCGCGCACACATGCTCTTGCCAATGTCAAGAGCCAGTAGCCACTCACTCCTTGGAGAAATGACTCAACACTCCGAACCAGAGACACATTCCAGTGCTCAAGAAAACAACTGAGACCTTAAAAGTGGTCTTGCAACATCCAGCTGCTCRACAGAGTGAAGCAATCATGCGCCCGAGCTGGTTTTCTGCTCAGAAAAGCCAGTGACTTTGGAGGGCAGGGGAAAACCAGGATCAGAATCAGCTCCTCAAGGGTTTGTGGAGCACCTAGCTCCAGAGTAGCGTGACCCCAGGCAGAGAATCAGTCCCCCTCCTACTGCAGCAGCTCAGTGCTGGTGGCCTTCCACATGCTGGGCTTCCTAAAAATGCAGAAAGTGCTCAGTCTGGCTGCAGCAGGGACAGAAACAGCCCAAGATCCCTTCAAGGGGACACTGTTCAGCAGCCCTAGGAGGAGGAACCACCTACTTCTCCCATGCAGTCTGTTCTCAGTAAGAATGGCAACATCAGATTTGCATTTTTAGCACCCTAATAGTTATTTTAAATTTGATGGAAATTTTTCTTTTTTTTTCTTCCCATCTGGAAAATGCTCATGATCCAGGAAACAGAAAAAAAAAAAAAAGACAAAAGATAAAGTAAGCGTACATATTTAGTGAGAAGGAGCGTTGTTCTCCAAATTTTTTTTAATGAAAAATTTTGAAGTTATTGCAGTTTGCTTGTATTCCTGAAAAAGCTGTTGAAAACAAACATTTTCAGAGTTAAACAGAACTTGGCCTTAGCAGGTGTTCTATGATGTTCATGGAGCCAAATGAGGAAAGCACCTTCCCATTACAGATGCAATTATCTCTTTGGACAGAAAACACAGACTCTGGAGAAAACAGCAAAATAYTTGACTTTCAAAATGTTTAAGTTATTCGGAGCATTTGTCCAGCAGGAGGGAGCAAAGCGGGGACAAAACTACTTGTGGTGCTTCCAAACGTACATATACTATTCACCCTTTTCATAGCTGAACGGTTAACAACAAAGACAATTACATTCTTGCTACAGCTGATTAAACAGTTGATCCCACAGACCCCAGGCTTCTCAGACACGGTTGTTTGCTGTAAGCATAACTGGCAAAACAAAAACAAGGATAAAGCAGAGATGTTCATCTGTCATGGCTCTGATTCAGGACAGCAACCCCACCGGAGCCCTGCATAAGTGCAAAACACGTCCTGTTTGTACTATAATGAGTAAGACAGAAGATTAAGCAGAACTAAAACAGGGTTGGAAATGCAGAGGTGTGCTTAAACTTGCACCTGAACTAGGAACTCAATCCTCATCCCACTGCCGGCTGTGGGACCAGAGTCAGTCACCCACGCTCAGCCCCAAGCACGRGGGACCCAGACCCCTCGTTGGTTCCTGGGTTAAAGTCCGTATTTGACCTATGTTTTCTGGGCTGTATCTACAAGAAGTCCCACCAGCCCAGCTGGAGACCTCTAAATGAAGGTTCAAGGGCATAAACAGCTCTGCATTTGGAAATGCTCTGATCCCTGCAGCACCTCTGCTGTGAACATATCACCCAAGAGACAGTTCTCCACCAACAGCACCTCCCCAGGATGCTGTGAATCATGTTACACTCAATATTTGACTTCTGCAGAAACAGGGGAGGCATTTTTAAAATGGTGTCTCTAAGCTCACAGCAAATTTTAATGGTTTATCATCTCAGCAGGCAGAGACAATATTCCTTGCTGACTTCCTGCAAATTCTTCTCAAAAAAAATTTTTTTTTTTTCTTTTTGGACGTGCTGAATGTTGTCCCCTTATTGGTCCTTCACAAGAAACAATTGCATTTTTACTGGCAATCCTTTTTTTCAAGATATTACTAAATCTCCAGTCCTTTCTCCGTGAGATGAAAAATGTTGGACAAACAAGACGAAAATTGGCTTCTGATCTTTTTTTTTTTTTAAGGAAAAAACAAAAAGTGCTTTACTATGTGGCATAATAGATAGTATTTCCACAAAGTTAGACAGCAGGCATTTCTGAAGAGAAGCAATATTGCAAGCCTTTCACATTTTAGCCCAAGTGGACTACTCTCTCCAAAACAGGAATGCTCAAAAAGCATTCATGATATTCATGAACATTTGATATTCAATATTCATAGATTACTTTTTCTCTCTTAAATATTCAACCATTCCATTAGACRTTCTGTATTACTTTTATTACAGTGAGTCTTTAGCCTTGAACACAGCAGACCTTTCTGTACCGCTCAGTAGTGTACACGCTAGGAACATTAAAAAAAAAAGATATGTGACACCAGCTACTTTGGCAGCTCCTCAAGCTTAATTTGACTATACAGCACATACGGTACAGTGCATTTGAAACAACTTTATCTGTGGCCCGTTGTTGTGTGTCCTTTCTTACAGACTTTACCCTAATGGATCTAATTAAGAGAGAGGTGCAAGCTTTTATTCCAAGTTATCTTCCTGTCTCAGGCACAGCAGAGCTGTTTCGACAGCTACACATTGGGTCACGCATGAAGCGCCGCAAGAAGACACAAGAGCAGCCCTGAATGTCAGCACAGAGCGGGGAGCTCACYGTCCACCCCGCTGCCGCCACGTAATGCGAAGCTGAGATTTACTGAGATAGCAGCAATAGTCACCAACCCCCCAGGGACACGATTTGCTTTTTCTGGCACTCAAGAGAAAGCCACGGATTCCTGTGTAGTGGTGCTTCTCCACAGCAAAGCGCCTCCGAAGCTGGAGCTCCCTTTTATAGTTAGCCCATGGAAAGCAACTGGGAACAGTCCCATTGACTCCAAAGGGCCATGCCCCAATGKATAAAACATTAATGGAATAAACAATCCTGTTAAATAATTGGGAGTCAGGAACAGATTCGCTCCTCAGCCCTGCGCACCAGTCCRGATCGTACAGCTCCTCCTTAAGGGAGCGCAGGAAAGGACTAAAGACTGGGCTGCCCAAAGGCCACTTCCATGCTCCCTCCACGCAAATACCTTCGAATACGCAGAAAGGAAAGTCGGAGCACAGTTCCCAGGGCCAGAGCAGAACCAGCCACCCTAATCCTGCGATGGTCCTTTAGCAGCCAAATCCTCCCCTACTGAGCCTAGGGGGACCTCGCTACACAGGTAGTAAGGAATTTGCAGGCATGCACTTCACAACTTGACAGAAAAGGCTGCAGCTGCTCATTAGAGAGTGAGGATGAGAATGAAAGAATAAGCGTGCTTGGAAAGGCTGGGTTTTGCTGCCTGGACTACATCTCCGTGCACTCAGCCCAGCTCGGAGCTAGCAAGCCCTGCAACGCTTGGACACTTCTGCTACAAGTTTCCATCCAAAAACTCCACGTGGACTCACTTGTAAATGGCAAGAGATTAGAGAACTTCCAGTCATCATCACTTATTCATGAAAAGGTTGGAAATCTTGCTTTCCGCAGAAAAAAAAGGATCAGATCTTGAGGGAGGGGGAAAAAAAAGAAATATGTTTATAGTGCACATTACCTAAAAAAATAATTCATATGATGAATCTATCTTAAAAGCCCTAGACTAAAAACAAATAAATGAATCAYTCAAATTATTGTGGAAATAACCATGTTTCATGTTATTTATGTGCTTAATGTTCCTTTTAGGGTTAGCTTTTTTTCTTTTTTATAAAGGCAGGCAGTTTTCTTAGCATTGCCATGAATACCAATGTCAAATGTTATTTTAATAGTGTTCAGTGATGCATGAACATCCCAAAGACAGAATTTTAAAAGCATCAAACCATTCGTTAAAAAGTAACTAGAAGAAGTTGTGCAGTTTTTCTTTTCTTCTCTTGCAAACTTTATTACAACAGTACAAAATGTGGTTTCAGATGTCTAGGGCCTGAGCCAAACATTTAAAATTAACATGAATTTTTTCATTGACTTTATCTGAGCTTTGGATCAAAACCATGAAAGCCTTCCTGTACTTACAATGGGTCTTTGTGACCGAAATCATTGATAAGATCGTAGGAAACCAAACTACTGGTTAAATGGCTAGTAGTTTTCAAACCAGCTGAATTTTCCCTTTAAAGGGCTTTAAGCAGCCACCTCTCAAGTCAGGGAGCAAAAAGCAACTCTCRTAACCATCCCAGACCTGAGTAACCCTCTGCCACGCTGTCAAAGGAGAAGATGGCCCCTGGTCTTGGGGGATAATTGGCTTTTTTGGAGAAACAAGAACAAAATTTCCTTTCCAATTATTCATACAGAATTTGGAAAACAGAAATAGGAATGCATCATCAAGACAAAACGCAAAGAGATCTGAGAAATGAATAGTAAGAAAGTAGGAGATTATTTCTTCCTCTTTGAATGTGGATGCAAAGTTCAGATTTCAAAAGTCTGCAGGAATCAACAACAACAAGATGAAATAAGTGTAGTCAGTCAAACTTTCAGAAAACTCTGAAACATTCTCATACTGCCTTTCACATCTTTTGTTCAACATTTTTGGTGCAAAAAAACCACACATTTAAAAGAAAAGCATCATCTTGAAGCCTGCTTAAACCTTTTCACTTGCTTCAAAAATAGTACCATCCCTTTTCACCATCAGTTTTATTTCTGATCTGGTAGCAAATTCCATTAAGAAAAAGCAAATAGCATGGAACTCCTGTGCAGCTCCATTTAGGGACCAAAGCTAATAAAAATACAGTTGCCTACATTGCCACAAACTTTTTYGAAACTCAGGTGTCCACTGTTTGACTCCATTTAAGCTTGATTTCCCCCAAACCATCATTCGTTTCTTTTGTGCAGTACTGAAGGAGTACGCCCAGGGTTTGCACTGGGCTCTGCATCCGCACRAGACGCAAGGACAGCTCCTGTCCAGAGGCACTAACTTGGCCATAGGAAGACTATTTCCACCTGCAGGACTGTTTTAAAAGCACGTTTAGGCTTTAGGAATATTTAGGAGTAAAGGGGCCCTGAGCAATGTGTAAAGCACCCTTGATGCCTGACTCTTTATGAAGGAGAGCTACTACGCAGYGGACAAGCTGGCATATTTATCCGTTTCCAGATAAACGCGCTTTGCTGCAGGAACGAGTCCAGAGATGTTAAAAACATACGTCCTGCATTCATCACAGCTACACCCTTGCAGTTAAATGATGCTGCTTTGTAAAAACAAAATCCTTGAAGAAAACAAAAAGCATGTACCCGGCAGCRGCGGTCCGATGTCCGGCGCTGCAGCTGCAGGAGCAAAGCTGCTGCCTCTGCCCGCGGGCTGTGCAACGCCACTTCCACCCACCCTGTACCAACGGGACACCAGCCTGCGCCCTTAAAAACAGCCATAAGGTCTCCTGGCCTTTTTGGATAAGGAAGAAATAAAAGGGATATTCCTGTTAAAAGGAGAGACACTGTCCGAAGGTTTCCTTCTCCCAGTGCAGCATCCTCATCCTTCCTGGATCTGTTCTTGATGAAGTCGCCAGGTGTAAGTCATGAGCTCAGCTCCAAAGATGTTTCTTTTTAGTCCTCTGCTATTTCTGCACTCACCCTTATATATTTAGTTATGAAAACAGCAATTTGCTTCTTTATTATGCTTTGTCTTGCCTTTTTTCTTTTTTTTTTGCACCATACATGACATATTGAGGGTGCAATATCAGCTTTTTTGCCTTCACTTCTCATCCTTAAATGAAATATCATAATGAAATAACAGCCCTCAATAATGATTATATTAAAAAAAAAGGAAAGAAAGAAAGAAAGAAACGCACGTGCTTTACGGCGAGTCTCCCTGACTACATGGGAGGGAGCCAGGCCCTGCCGGCGGTGAGGCTGGAGCTGGCGGGAGGGATTCACTGCAGCCAGCRGTGCAGCATCCTTTTTATTTTTAATGCTTTCCCAAATTTTCAGCTCACGGGCCACCAGTGCAGAAAAGTGCCCTCCTCCAGGCATGAAGCCAGCCGCCGTGGCCGAAGCGACCCGACCCAGCCTCCCCGCTTCCCTGCGCGTTATTAGCTCAATTCATTTAAACAAACCCATAGAGCAAACAGGTGCTGCACAATCAGAGTCATTAACCAGCTGTAAAACAAACGAGGGGATGCCGAATTTCACTAGCTGGGCGCATACCACAGAGATTACACTCACGTGCGTGAACGCGGGCTGCAAACCCACGGGAACCCGGGTGCTGCTGAGCCTGGGTCTTCAGGGAGGCTCCAACGCTAGCGCCGTCCTTGGCGTTCGGCCGCTCTTTTGTATCGAGGCTGAGGGGTATATTGGAGCAGAGGACGTAGGCAGTGCAGATGCGGGAGACCTACCRGCTTCTACTGGTGTTCTTCAATTTGTGACTTCACTGCTTAAAGACCGAAGATGCGAGTGGAAATTATATTACTCTGTTTAATAACAACAGAGAAGGGAAAACCCAACGGCAATGAGAAGAGGAAGCCAAACTATGACAAACTCGYTAAAGGGGAGTTAAAAATAATTTAGGACTTAGGCTTGTGAGAATAAAATGTTGACGGCATTTGGACATACATCTCACCTGGCCCCAAGCTCCACAGGGAACTTATGCGTAGGCCTAATTTTACGCCTGTAGTTCACGGACATGATTTTAATGGGTGTATTCTGAGAGTTTAAAATTACTTATATTTTAAAACACTGCTGACTCAGGGAGAATATTCCTATATTTATCTTGCAGCTTCAAATTTTTCATAATTACATTACCCCTCCTGTTCTCTTCAGATATTTCCATCTTTCCTCTGAGTCAGGAAAAGTCTCTCTTTCACAGTTTGTTAATCAGTTTATGATAACACAATCTTCCCACTGCTTTCCTTGGCAGCCTGCCTTGCACTGAAATTATTTAATGATCTGAGCATTAATTGATGATTAAGGTTTGTGGTTGTCCGCACTTAGGTCTCCCATCGACCGTGTACCCAGCGCAGCCGAAAACCTCCGTTCTTCCCTAGGATAAAGAGCCAAACGACTGCACAGCAGTGAAACCCGGCGCACTGGTGCCACCGCGATGCTGCTTCGTACGTGGCATTTAGGGCGGCGCAAATATTTTCCCAAGGAAATCAGGGAAGTTTAGCTCAGCTACTCTCTCCTCACGTGCATACACACAAAGCTGGGGCAGAGATCATAAAATGACCCAAAGTCACTTACTCCCAGTGGAGTCCTCAGTCCTAAAGACACCGAGCCTACACCTATGCCACTGCGGGCTCATGCCGGTCTCCAGCACGGGCAGGAGGAGGAGATCTCCTCCAGAGCTCAAACCACTCACCGYGGGGAAAGCCTTTTCCCACAGCATCGTTAGCAGGACTCTTAATTCTTTTACTACTGTTTTCGTTTCACTTTTTTTTTTTTTTAAGGCAACAGCAGGTTTTCAAAAATCCATGGTCTAAAAAATTTTCAGCCATAAAAATGTTTTAGGAAGTGGAGGTGATGGCTTACTGATTCTTTTCCATCTAACAGGAAGATATGTGGTTCCAAAGAAAATCAAAATAAAGACAAAAAAAGCTTCAAGAAAATTATAAAAAGAAAATAAATTCAATAAAATAAAAATCCCAGTCTCCCCAATTAGTTAAACAGGGGAAATGAATGCCACCTGGACCAAAGCAGATATTGGACTGTTTGGATTTTCCAGAAGAGGAAAAGAAATTCACTTTTCTCTCCCTCTGTGTCCTCGCTTTTCATCTGCCTTAATTTGCTCACATGATTTTGTCAGACATCTGCCCAGCTCCAAGTCAAATAACCTTCCTCCTCCTGCCTTCTGCTGGATAAAACACATCTGAGCAAGGGAATATAGAGTGCGTATCTGAGCAATCTTGGCAACTGGCACGTATAAACCCAAGCTTAAGCCTTGGTCTCCATTCCAGTTTGTAGGTCATCCTGTTAAAAACCTGTTGAAATACTTCGAATAGCTGAAATTAGCCTCGTAAATACCCGGCTCGCTATGCCCAAGTAAATGCAAACGGAAGGAACGGCACCATACCGAAACCACGGCGCCTGGTGCCTCTGCTCTTGGCGGAAATACAGAATCATTTTGTTATTGCATTATGCTGCTTTTGCTTTTCAAAGAGCAAGCGGCCTTAGAGCCGATCAGTTAAATAAACACACGCAAAGGACGGGTTAGTCTGGCCGAGTGGGGGATAAAGAGCTAATATATCCTCTTGCTGAGGCCCAAAGTGCACGTGTGAGCGTATACGCGTACGAAGGGCGCGCAGGGATTTTTCATCATTTTGTGTTTCACGTTGTGACAAGGATTTACTAGCTTAAGTGGCAAGTAAAAATAAAATCCCATTCAGGAGCAAAGTTGGTCTAAAAGAGCAGAGCAAATTATGTCTTTCCCTCAGGAAGATTTTGGAGGATATAATAAAAACAAAAAAAAGCAGTAAGAATTGCAGGCCTTTGGCACGATCAAGCGACAAAGGCTGGARAAACAAGGATGGAGACGCTCCAGTGAAGCTGGGAAGTCCAACAGCTACCTTTGCTGATAAAAAAAATGGAAGAAAGAGTTATTTTTTTGGAGAGGGAGGTAGAATGAGGCGTCTAAAGCAGTAGAAACCACTTCCTAAAAAACATAGCGTGTTCAAAGCCAGCCAGGTGCTCAGGGCTGAGGAGTTAACATTTTTTGAAGGTGTGAGGGAATGAATGTATGTGGTTTTTTTTTTTTTTTTTTTTTTTTTTTTTTTTTTTTTTTTTTGTAGGGAACAGAAAGGGGAGGCAAGAAGAAGGCTGGGAGAGAGGGGGGAAAGGAGAAGGAAAAACATGAGAAATATCTCAGTAGCAAAGAGAAGAAGGCAGCTGAAAAAGTCAAGGATAACTAAAGAAGCACATGAAGCATGACCTTGAAATGAGACTGATGAAGTGAGCTTTTTGGGTTGAGTGCCGGCTGGAAAAGGGGGCTTGGATCGCTGCCCAAGGAAACTGCCTCCTGCTATTTAATTCCTAATGAGTTCAGGGAAYAAGGATTTTGCACAATCTTCGAAATAAACAGGATTGTGTTAAAGAAATACTTGAGACCATCATTAATTTCTGCTCCTAGTGGAAGCAAGCCATGAGACCCCACATCCTGGCTAATCACTCGGGTCACAAATGTAACCCGACGCGAATGCAACACTATATCATTTTGCAGGACCAAATAATTCTACGTGCTCATTTCATACTTGTGTGGTGGCTCTTTAGAAGAGACAGGTCATTGCAAATTAATGATTATCAAGGTTATACCACACCTTATTGTAGTAGATCAGCATTTTAGTCTCCTACTTTTCTCTGCTTCCTGTGCCAAATTTTCCATCCCTATAATTGTCCTTCCTGTTTATGCAATTCCATATGCACAGTGGCTACTAAAATTCAGCTGTTAGATCTGTTTATTGTAAATATTTACGTTGTGACCATTAGTGAAATCTGTATCTCTGAATGGATGATTGATGGTAGTGGGACTAATCCGAGAGACGGAGCAGAATAAACAGTCGTGACGGGAGGAGTAAGTCACGTGCAGTAGCTGGCAACGCTGCCTTCCACTTCTTTTAATGGGAGAAGAGAAAGCCATAGGCTTGAGAGATTTGCTCAGAAAAAATAACAAACACAGACCACAGGGTTATTTGTTGATGTCTGTGGCATCATTTCAGTGCCAGAACATATACCAATTATTACCGAAGGCTTCTAAAACCCTAGCAACAGGAATAATGAGGTTAATGGGTTACGGTAGCATATAATCTAATAAAGGTTAAATTATACGTGGACTAGGCCAGCAATATAGCTGCATACTGTACATCTCATACAAGGCCATGCTGTGAACCTGGAAGGCAGTATCCGGTGTTTTACAAGAGATGCAGAAATTAGGTCAGCTCCCGCACGACAGCGAGCAATGCTGACCTGTGCCACGCTCCCTGACACCCGACACAGAGGTTGCACCGCTCCAAACTGGGGGAGTCCACATTGGCTACAGGTCCGTGCGTCTGTCCTGTGTCAGCGTGTGCCAGGCTGAGCCATGGGGCCGCCTGGCCCCGAAGCAGAGCCCCAACATCGGCAGTGCCGGTCGGCCAAGGGAGCCACGGCCACGGACCGCGGCATGCCCATGCAAGACATGCAGAGCTGTTCTTGCACCAGCAGCCAGATGCTGCCTTTATAGCTGATGTCTCCCACGCACCAGCTCCGTGCTGCCCAACGTTGGTGTTTCTTTGCTTTGCTGCTGGGTGGCATTTCCATTCCTTTCTGCATACTCTGGTTCTGCTTTTAGGGACACAGCCCACATTGGATGCCCTTTTCTGTCATGATACCTCGGAGCCTGGACTGCCAGCGGGCAGCTAACAGCTTTGGTATGAATGATGGGTGGTCCATCGTCATCTGGAAAGGATGGATCTCAAATGCTTATTTGGCAGATTTTTGTCATGGCTGTTCTTTTGGAAGGACTGGTGTCGCCAAGAAGATACTTTAATGAAATAAAGACACTGAAGAAGAACAAAATAAACTCCCTCCAAACGCTGAACTATTTGAGAATGGAGAAAATTAACAGGAACATTAGATATTTCTCAAATATTCACTGGAAAAATTGTTTGGGTTTTGTTAAGTGTTCATAGGACTTTTTCCACCTGACACTATCCAAAGAAGAGATAACGATTACAAATAYTCTCTTTCTGCCAAGTCTGAAATCCTAAATGCAAAAATAAAAGAATTAAGTGACATTCCCTGGAAATCTCCAAATAGGAAAATTAGTAAATCTCAGGACTGAAACAGGCCTTACTCCATACTGCTAGGCTTTCATTCACAGATCAGGATAGTACCTAATATTAAAGCATATGATTAAACTCCTTGTTTAAACTGCAGCATGTATTTCAATGCTGCTTTGCAGGGATGTCTGTCTTGATCATCCAGTTGATCTGTGTCATGAGGTATATCTTATGGRCAAATAACTTGGCAATTTACTCTGGATTTAAGACAGCGTGTACCTGAAGAACACTGCATAACTTACACCTGGACCATGTAATGGTTTGGGAAATGTTTCATGTATTATTAAATCTGTTGGAGGTTCTGAACTCTGCCCTCTCWGTTGTAGTTTTAATTCCTGGATAAATGGGAACTCCATAGGGAAATGACCAGGCTAATAATACTGATGAGTACCTGCTCATGGGGAATCATCCTTGAGAACAGCATTTTCCCAAACCAGTAGCCTAATCTACTGGCCTCGTGGCTAACTGAAAGTGGCTGGGGGATGCAGACAGGCAGGGGGCTTGTCTGACAGCCAACAGGTGAAGGAGATTGGAAGAAATTAAAGGACAGGACCTTCCTTGGCCACTTCAGGGAGAAGATGAAGCTGCAGAATCCCACGCTTCACAGGAGAAGTCACATGAAAACCAAAAGAAAACAGATGTAGACAACATAGTCCCACAATCCCAAAGACTGATGAGGATTACAGAAGACCCTGAAGCAAGGACCACAAGCAGGTCACTACACCATGCATATTCAAGGGCTGCTGGAGGAAGCCACCTCCAAGCAGTCCCCAGGGATGCTCAGCAGCACCTCAGTGAAGCGCCCCAGGGCCAGAGGAGCCACGTTGGAGCTGGAGTACAACATTTTGAGGTAGTTCAAACCCTGATGATTTTTACCAGATGTACAGCAACGCCTCTCTCAGCCACGTATGCACAGACACACCTGCAAAAGGAACTACAAAGAGGTCCGTTTTGGTGAGAATGCTGTTCTCCACTAGCTACAGGTCCATAAACCTGCATTTTGCTCTCGTTGTGCAGGGGCCCCTATGACCCAAGGGGAAAACAAGTTATTTCTTGAACGTGGCCTTTCATTTTGCAGAAGCGCCTTCTCTCATGCACCAAAAATAATCTCAGCCCAGGTAGTTTTCCACATGTAGCTCAGCTTTCTTTGTGGGAAAGTTTATTTTTGGACAACTGTATAAATGCTTGGCCCAATTAGCCATTGCTGCAAATGGTCTTTTGAAAGGCAGGAGCCAGAGTGGGATTAGTCATTGCAAGCTGGGAAAGTTTGCTCTGCTCAGCACCTGCCAAGCCCCACAGAGCCTCATGYTGCTCTTCATGAGATGGATGGGATCTGACTGTATCATCTTTGAGGCCTCTCTTTAAGGTATTTTATTTCTCCTGGCACTCCCTGAGCTCAGGTTTGGAAGTGTTTATGATATGGCTTGATGTTAATATAAGTTTTCCGTGCCCCAGTATTGCATTCTTATTTCTCATTCTCCCATGTGTTACTCAGCTCTAATCTACTATTTGCATTTATCTTTTCCTCCACCTTTTAATTTTTATGGTACAAGTCATAACACGGAGCAATGGAAAGAAGGTTCAGGGCAGAAAACCATTTGTCTTCCATTCAGAAGAGGGCCTAAATACAGGCTCAAAACACTACTGGCACAGGCATCCCTAGCATCAACTTCTTCCCAGCCCTCCTCCTGCCTGGTGGTTGGCCAGGTATACCACAGGAAGAGGACCTCTCTTTTACCTCTGCCTTGGCAAATATCATTAAACATAAATTGATTAATTGACTTGAAATTCTCGTTTGAGTGAAAGCTTTTTCAGATGTCAAGTCTGGCGAACTGACCTGATCCCACTTGATATCCAGAGCGAGGTCTGAAGGCAGGAACGTAGCGTCTGCTCAGGACGTTCCTTAAAGGCTGTTTCTGCTTTTCAGCAAGGCCGGCGGGGAAAACACAGGGYGGCTTTCTGCAGCCCTTGACTAACTCGGTTAGCCCGTGTGCCTCAGTTTCCCCCCCGTAACACGGAGCTCGGACTGCGGCTCATAATGAGAGCCATTCAGAAGATAAGCACGYCCCCCTCCCCGCTACTGGCTTTAGAGGGGCATTTCCTCTCCCAAGAACGCGCCCCACAACACGGTATTTATACCTGGCTGCAATAAAAGCTCGCTTTTTAACGGTGCCTGCTGCACATACCTCACAGAGGTGTTGGGAGGATTAATTACTCAGTGTTCGCTGAGGGCTTTGAAGATAAAATGTGCCAAGTAATTATTACGTGTTTTCCTGATTTGGGCATGTATGGACATTTTTTTCTTAATGATCTGTTGATTTTGTTGACTGGCAGCCCAGGACAAAGCTGCATTTCTTGTGAGGTTTCTTTTTTTAATATTATTTTTAATAGGTTTTTTTAATTGCAGTATTTACTTTAGTCACCTATTAAATAGCTAATTACTTGTGATCCTGTTTAGATTCGTGTTTAGCACAGACAACAATTACATCTTTTCTCCCACAGCCCACAGAGTTACTGGGTTACATGCCAGGCTTGATCTATTTATTTTATTATTTTTTTCCTGTAAACAGGACTTTCTGACTGCAATAACTTATTTTTCTGGTCATGCTCCATAAAGTAGGATTAATCCCAATAAGCACTTCCCTGGTTTGCCCACGACAAAGAGAAAACGAGACAAAGCCGCAGCTGACAGCGTATAACAGACCGATCCTTTACGGATCCTAAATGGAGCAAACCGGGCAGCAGCGGCCACCACGCTGGGGAAGACCACAGAAAACTGATGCAAAATGGGGTGTTTCTGCGCCGGTAACGCAGCCTCAGGAGTTAATCAGGGTCTGCTTTAAGGGAGCGAGCAAGCGGCTGAGCGCAGCGCTGCTGCCCGAGCTGCCGCCCGGGCTCCACGAGACGCTCGAGCCGTCGCCACCGCGAGGGCGACCCGGCCGGGGRCGCTTCCCCGGCGCGGCGGCTTCGCGAGAGCCAAACCACCTTCTCGGGAAGGCCGGTGCCCCGCGCAGCCTTCCCGACTACCGCGTCCCCTTCCGCAAACACCCAACTAATACGAAAAAGCTCAGTCAACAGAATTGGACGAGTCACCTAGATTTCGCTTCCTCACCCTGCACGCGCGTTTGCGGAAGGGTTAAACCCAGCTCATAAATTGCCACCAGCACCAGCCAGCGCCAGAGGGACTCCGCTGTCCCGTATGCCCTCAACCCCCTTTACTGCTGCTCGCTATCCTGCTGCAGAAATCCCGGGGCTTTCTCCGAGAAGCTCAGAGGCGATTACTTCCCTCGCCCACCGCCTCGGGAAGGACACGAGTCCTGCAGCCCGAACCAGAGCGCTCCCTCAGAGCGGAGAGGACGGAGAGGACGAGCTCTTCCCGCTGAGCTAGCTTTTGACCGACRCTTTTTCCCTCCCTGTTTCTTCTCCTTCCGTTTTGTTTTCTTTCACGTAGCTTCCCGAAGAAGCAGTTTCAGCCAGAGGTGAAACAAAAGGAAGTAAAAAGGCAAAAAGGTGAAGAGAAATTCTTACTACCTACTGGAGTTATCTACAATCAGCTGTATTTGAGCTAGTCGCTCCAGGTCTCGGCCTCCGTTGCAAAACTTGTACAGATTCAACTTCGTCCAAAAAGACTAACAAAGAAGCCCCCCATATGAAAGGAGAAAATGAGAAGTTTCCCACGCAGAGAGAAAAACAGCCTCCTCCCCAGCTGCAGGAGCTCGCAGGTCGATGCCGAAGCCCACGCTAGACACGAGGAGGACGGCACAGGAATCCCGGCCACGTGCACGCGGCGCGGGTGGGAGCCCTTCCCGCGGCAGGCACCGGGGCAGGTCCGGGTGCTCTCGGCACGGCTTTAGACCTTCAGCAAAGCCCCCCGCTAGCCGGGAGCTCGGGAACGGGAGACACGAACGACGGCACAACCGGCCCGCCGCAGCKCCGCTTCGAGCATCTCAGCGGCTCGTTCAGTCCCGCCTCTCTATCCGCTTTCTGCGGGCTTTGCGGCGCGGGCTCCCGCCGCCCCCCGCCKCTACGCCGCTCGCCCCGTCGGGGCCAGCGGAGCTCGAGACGCTCGCGCTAGCTTATTGCGCGCGGGAAAATCCTCGCAAGCATCCCAGCCCCTTTGAGCAGTTTGGGTTCAGCRGTGTCCCGTCCCAGAAACCTTTCAGGGCAGGCCAGCTTCAAGGGAATGGTGTTTTTACAGGCACKGTATGGAAAATAACAGGGAAACAACCGCCTCATTATTTAGAGCATCTCTAAATATCACCAGTAAAGATCTGCTCAGCTTTCCACAGTCTGCGGCTTTTCAGGTTTTTCCATCAAAGTGATTTATTTCATCAAAACAGCTCGCAGGCCGCCAGCTGTTAAAGCACTTGTGGAGAGGGCCAGCTTGGGTCTTATCGTTCACTGCAGGTTCCCCTTAACAGAATCAAACTGGTTAATAAGGGCTAATACCGGTAACACGGTCTTCTGCACTCTGGCCCAGGGTCTCCTCCGGCTCCCGCGGGGCTGGCGCGGCAGCGGTGCTCCGGCGGGCGGCAGCTAACCCACGCGGGCACGTCCCCACCCTCGGATCCTCTGCACCAGCCACGGTGCAGACCCCCAGCCAAAACCCCCTTTCCCAAGCAACTCGCTCCCCCCGAGCATCCGAACACCGTGCCGGTCTCGGCCCCGGCTCTCCAGGCTGACCTTTCCCCACTGCACGCAGCCAGGGCGGAAAGTTGGACCCGGTGTTTTTAAGAAAACAGGAGAACTGGCACAAGCACTTTTCTACCCTGGTATTTACACTGCAAGCTTAAGCGAGTACACAGTAAAAAAGGAAATATTACCCTGGAATTAAGCTTTYGTTTGTTTTTTTATTCCTTTTTTTTTTTCCGGGGGAATATCCAGAAAAATCTGATCTTTATAAACACTGCAAATGTCATTGTATTTTTGTCAGGGTTCATTTAGTTACTTTTATTACGTAACCCA
Source organism: Rhea americana (assembly GCF_003343005.1). NCBI lineage: Eukaryota > Metazoa > Chordata > Aves > Rheiformes > Rheidae > Rhea > Rhea americana. The sequence goes on from NW_028186390.1 coordinate 1,402,177, forward strand.
AATTGTATCTCAGGTGTAYGAAACACTTGCCCTTGCACACATGCAGTGCTGCAACAGAAAGCAGCTCTCACAAGCAGCAGTAGGACAGAGCGAGGTGGTTCGCCAAGGGGCGGGGGGCGAAACGCTTCTCCTTCGCTCCCAACCCCGGCAAAAGCACGCGTCGCCGCCCAGACCACCGGCCTCAGAGCAGTTCTCGAGCCAAAACGAGCGCGGCATCACTAGGCTCCAAGGTTAACGCCGGGCTGAGGCGGGGGCTCCGCGGCGAAGCRCGCCGCTGCCCCGCGGGAGGAGGGATCGCGCGGCTCCCGGGTCCGACCTCGCGCGCCGCCGGCCGCCTCCAGCCCGGCTTTGGCGGCCGAGCGGAGGAAGGAAGGAGCGCGGGTTCCTGCGGTCGCCGAGTTAATGGCTTTCAACGCGTAATTAGYGTCATTCTCCAAAACCCACGCCTCGCCGCCGCTCTAAACGTGCCTGGCTTGTGTTTCCTCGTTATTCTAGATCTCGTTTTCCGGCTAGGTTAAGGAGACGCATGTTTTATTTTCCCCAAAAGCCCTCTCCCCTGTGAATATTCACAGACGATTAAGATACAAGCAGTGACCTCTCGGCCCGCTCTTTACACGTTCCTCTAAGGAAGGACAAGTATCCAGCGCGCGGTTTGGAGGTCTGACAAGTTCTGGCATATTGAGAAAAGATTAACAAATCCCTGATTCTTATCTAGTCCTGGCTAACACCGTTCTTTAGGAATACTTACGCACAGCGACCATAAAACTAATTAAAGACTAATTATCCAGTACTGGCAATAGCAATTTGAGGGGATCTCAGACTGCCCTGAAAAGCCCAGAGTCATCCATCCAGAGGGAATTAGCCAGCATATGCTCTCGTTACTGTAATTAGGGAAAAACGGGCACCTGGAGCAGTAAAGTCAACTCTGAGTTGCTTGCTGGAGCTGCATCTCCCTCCTCCCTCGACTTTCCCTATTCCTATCAGAGAAAACCCATCCCAGCTGATGTAGTCATGAGAAATGGCTTGATCTGGAGTCTCTGCTGCTAACCGAAATAAGGTTTTTGAAACACCCTTGCACTGGTATGTAGGGACACGGTTACACGTGACGAGCCCTCCAGCAGCTAACGAGGTCCCGGAGCCTGCTCCCTCCTCCACCGCACGCAGGAGCCCTGCTGTGCCGACGGGCTTCAGGGGCACCATGCCRGCTTGGTCAGGTAAGCTCAAGGCACATATTCAACTCCCCAGAGCGTAGAACGCAGCAATCTAAAGCTGCACATTGATGCATATGCGCTGTTACTGTATTTTATTTTGATTTTCTGTGATTTTTATTTGCAAGCTAGTACAATTGCAAAGTTCTGAGGAGCGATGCACTTTCCTTCTCTTTTCTTGAGACAGACAGACTTAGGAAATGCCACAGGAATAAGCTATGCTAAGAAAATGCAAGAATAGAACAGTTCAGCTTTCAAAAGTCAGATAATGGCAAACAGAAGGTTGAACTTTTCCCCTCGTGTGCATGTGCATCRTGATTCATTGCATACTCCTTTCGCGCTGTTCCTCAAGTGCTGCAGCATGCCGTAACTCGTCTCAAGAGGCAAACAGTAGTTTGCAGAACTGCAGATCAGTCTCCGAGCAGCAGGGCAAGGCCGAGCTCCCGACACMTCCCCTTCGCTGCGCCCAACACCCTGCAAATCACAGCAAGCGCGGTGGCACTGGCCACCGCGGCGGTGGGCCAGGAGCTGCCAGCCAGGCACGGCCATCCCCGGCAGGGCTGCGTCCCGCAGCTCCAGCGACAGGCGAGCAAGCAGTGCCCTCAGGGCCGAGGGGGCTGCTCCGCGGAGGTCCCTGTAGCACAGCCCCTCGGCTCCCGCCTCCAGCCCTTGCAAAGCTGGAAGCCAGTCACCAGTACGTGGGTAACGCGGCTCCCGTATTGCAGGGCCAGTGATCACTCTGGAAAATTTGGCCATATGGTCAGGAAGGACTCGCTAAGTTAGAGTCCCTCCCGGCAGCATCCTGCGAGGAGTTCTTCATCCCCAAAGCACAGCTCTGACACAGCCTTGCTGGAAAAGGGGAGCACGATGGCATGGCCTTGTATCCACACGTCCACGCAACTGCTTCTTCCTGGCCAGCGTGGGCCAGAGAAGACGCCCRCTTGCAGATCAGCATTAGCGACCTCTCCACTAACGGGCCTCCAAGCAGACTCATGCACCCAAAGCCCAGGACGATACCACYGACACCAGCATAACCCCGAGCTCGGTCTGCTGCCTGCATGTTCGTACTCGAGCAGAGCGCGTGCTTCCCGCAGGCTGCACGCTGAGTAATCGGCTATTCCCACGCAAACGGCCCCCACGAGACCGGCAACCATCGGCATTGTTACTCGCGCTTCGGGGAAGCCCGGACCTCCGCTTTCAGGAACATCGCGCCACAGGAGTAACACATTCAAATCTTGCAAGTAATAAAAGGTAATGGGAAACAGATGCTGCCGTACCTTAGATTAGAATCTATGTTTAGATTTCCAAGATAATTTTTATCTCTGATACTTTGGTTAATGTAAAGCTGATATGATAAATGGATTTTCTACGGAGTCTGAAAACAGCACAACTGCTGCAAAATGCAACCTGATATGTAGCTGTCTCCAGCACTGAGACAGGGAAAAGAAACAGAACTGGTGCAAATCATAGAACGAGGGTGAGGATGGAGGATGTTATGCACCTGAGGTCAACCAGCTCTGGACTGGGGCTGCGGGAGGAACCCTGCCTGCCCTGAAGCAGCGCAGGAAGGTTTCCACCACCAGCACTCAGCAGCCCGCCAAGGAGCGGTGCGGCTTTCCCAACCTGGAAACAGTCCTGGAAGGACTGTGGAAGAGCTGACCCTTCTGCAGGAAAGTGAAACCAATTCCTTTAAATCCTGACCAGGGCGAGCTTAAGAATCCAGTCTGTTCACATAGAATCGGCGCTAGTGGAAAGGCCAACCCCCATCAGCACTCATGTGGCCAAAGTTTTTTTTTTTTTAAGGAATAAAGGGGAGATTTTATTTTTTGAAAAGTGTTTTTATTATTATTTTCCAGCCTTTATACTCTTGGCAAAGTAAACTGCATCAGTTCCTTCTAGCATTGTAAGTGGAGATTATGTAATATTTACAGTGATATTAATGCAATCAATCAGCATCAACAAGCGGAGATGTGGGAGTCAGCCACACACTTGAGAGAAAAGTGGGGAAAAGGAAAGCACAAAAGGGTCCCTGTGGCAGCCAGGGAGAGATGCCAAATACTTTCACTGGTTTCCAAGCTAATATGCTACAAAATAACACAATCAGCTKTGGCCCAGGTTCATTAAAAATAATTTACTTGACTGCTCAGTGACTTCCCCACAGACTTGAGATGCCCACTAGCACCCAGGCTTTTGCATACACCTTTTCTCCTCCCATGCAAAGGGGAAGATTTTGCCCAGCTCTGCTTCAGCTCAGTCCCAAACGATGTAAAAGGACCCCTTGGATCCCAAGTTGGATCTTGGGTTATTGGCAACAGTGAAAGCGTAATGGATCGCAAGGCTACAGCTACACTGAACAGAAAGGCTTTGCCACTCCTCTGAACGCTTGCTATGAAATGCCAACCGCTGACAAGAAACCATGCTTCCCTAGGTGGGGGTCTGGCATGGCAGCCGCCTGGGCAAGCGAGGTGGCAATCCTGAAAGGTGCACAACTAGCTGTAGCTGCATCTGATTTTTTTTTTTTTTTTTTTTTTTTTTTTTTTTT